>NC_069137.1:36021083-36349833 GCF_026914265.1 Mya arenaria | reverse complement strand
ATCACTTGCCAGCAAAGTTTCATCACTCTACATGATAATGACACTGGCAAAGAAAATCGCCCAGAAAATATACATGTGCAGTTATCCCACCTGCAAATGCTGAAAATGCGCAGCATTTAACGACAGTTAATTCCATTTCTGCGGTGAATGACAAAATCTCAATATCTGTGCCGGTGTTGTTCTGAACATCCAACACTTAATTATTTATCATCAACCTGAATTTAATTCATTGATCAGAAAATGTTGCGATTGTTTGTAAACACTCATGATCTTGAACTGTGTAATCTGCGACTAGCGAATCAATTGTAACATGATGTGATAATGTTTGCATGATGCGATTACACGCACCTTATATGGTCGTATGTACGTTTAAGAAACTAAAGCAATGCGTTTACATGCAGCTAATAGGGTCGTATGCACGCGTGAGAAACTAAAGAAATGCGATTACACGCAGCTTCTATGGTCGTATGTACGTGTAAGAAACTAAAGCAACGCGATTACAAGCAACGCATACGGTCGTATGTTTGCATGAGAAACTAAAGCAATGCGATTACACACAGCTTATATGGTCGTATGTACGCGTAAGAAACAAAAGCAATGCGATTACACGCAGCTAATATACTTTTTTGTATGCGTAAGAAACTAAAACAATGCGATTACACGCAGGTTTTATTGTCGTATGTACGCGTAAGAAACTAAAGCAATGCGATTACACGCAACTTATATGGTCGTATGTACGCGTAAGAAACAAAAGCAATGCGATTACACGCAGCTAATATACTTTTATGTATGCGTAAGAAACTAAAACAATGCGATTACACGCAGGTTTTATGGTCGTATGTACGCGTAAGAAACTAAAGCAATGCGATTACACACACCTTATATGGTCGTATGTACTCGTAAGAAACAAAAGCAATGCGATTACACGCAGCTAATATACTTTTATGTATGCGTAAGAAACTAAAACAATGCCATTACACGCAGCTTCTATGGTCGTATGTACGCGTAAGAAACTAAAGCAATACAATAATTCTCATGTTCTATGATCCTTTGTGAGTGTATGAAACTAAAGCAATGCAAATACACACAGATTCTATGATCGTATGAACGTGTAAGGAACTAAAGCACTGCGAATACACACAGGTTCTACGATCGAATGTACGCGTAAGGAACTAAAGCAATGCGAATACCTGCAGCTTGATTGTTTGTCATTAAAATGTCTATAGTAATTGGCCTATTGTTTTCTTCTTTGTTTGTTCGCCTGATATTTTAAATTAGCTAATATTAGTTGTTATTGAAAAAAGTTCTGAGGGAAGTTTTACTTTATTGCATTTAAGATTGTGCCGATTTTTTTCTTTCTCATGGATATCTCACGAGGAAATTTTTTGTCATGCATGACATGCACAGTGACGTTGAACAATGACGTCACGAAAAGATGTT
Organism: Mya arenaria; assembly: GCF_026914265.1. Taxonomy (NCBI): domain Eukaryota; kingdom Metazoa; phylum Mollusca; class Bivalvia; order Myida; family Myidae; genus Mya; species Mya arenaria. The sequence continues at coordinate 36,348,393 of NC_069137.1, read as the reverse complement.
GAACAATGTTTAAAACTGTTAATGAATACTCCCAAAAATGAAATCCATTCTATAATACGAGTAAGAAACTAAAGCAATACGATAAAATGCAGGTTTTATGATCGAATGTACGCGTAATGAACTAAAGCAATACGAATACCTGCAGCTTTATTGTTTGTCATTAAAATGTCTATGGTAATTGGCCTATTGTTTTCTTCTTTGTTTGTTCGTCTGGTATTTTAAATTAGCTGAGATAAGTTGTTATTAAAAAAAACGTTCTGAGTGAAGTTTAACTTTATTGCATTTAAGATTGTGCAGATTTTTTACTTTCTCATATATATTTCACGAGTAATTTTGTTCATGTATGCCATCCACAGAGACGTAGAACAATGACGTCACGAAAATATGTTGAACAATGTTTAAAACTGGTAATGAATACTCCCAAAACTGAAATCCATTCTAAAAAACTAACAATACCATCTTTATTGATTAATATTAAGTTTACAGGACATTATATATATGTCATCCGGTGCCATCCTCAGTCCTGGAAAGAAAGGAGTGTTACATTTACAATGGGACCAATGGTCACAGACGTAAATATTAAATTAGTGATATATAAAAAAATGCCAATAATAATATGTAATCATTTGTAAATAAAACTTAAGTTTTTTTTTCAAACTTCTTCCTTTAAACGATGATCATTGGCGCATCATTTTCACGACAACTTATGACTAATTGTTTACCTATGCTTCCATATCAACCATATATTTCGTCTAGACTTTTTTTGACTGCATTCAAAATCCGTGTTTAAAACAATCCAATGGAATAAAAATACAAAACATGAATCATCATTATTTTCTTTTTTTGTTGCAATATGAAAACTATTGAATGTGTTTAATTATTTAAAATACCACTATTATCAAATAATGGGACGATTGTTCAGAATTCTGTTAACAGTTAACAACGTGATTAACGATATTGTTGGTAACTTTTAGATGTCAATCGTTTGATGATGAGTATTATGTATGTAAATAAAACAAATGCACCTGAAATAGTTGTCTTAATCCATCATGTTAGAAACAGTGCAGATCATCCATTGAGCCTTCAGAGCAGTCAATATTTTAAAGTGAACAACGATGACGTTTCCAACGTTGTTAACTTTATCAAAGTTTTAAACCATCGGCCCAATGTGTCTCAAATTCTTAATGATAATGAATAAGCAGAGTATTATTTCCTACTTTATTTATGACATTGTCCTGTGGATCTTAAATATATAACACAGTGATAGCACTTGATTCATGAGAAAATGTGAATAGTTAAAGACATGCATACTTTTTACGATCAAAATGTTAATAATTAAAATTAATTTTCATAATTACTACTATATGAATTGTTATAATTTTATGTTGACAATGATTTTGATCTTAACGTATCGCATATGTTTTACGACTTTGAACGTTCATAAAGTGCCAAAAAATCGGTGTATATTGTAACACCTAGGGTACACGTGTTATAAACATCATATACCTTTAATTTGAACACAATTAGTTTCATGAATATAAATTTCTTTATAATCGCTACATGTTAATAAAACAGAATAATTTATCCACATACATGTGTATATTAATTGCATGCGTTTATTTTTTTACGATTTCATAAACAAGAAGATACACATAAAAGTTCATGTTTATTGGTGGTCTTAATATGGCATATTTAAAGAAATAAGTTCATGTTAAAGGATTAACTGAAAAGGGAATAGTTAGATACGGCGGATGTGTTCATGTTAAAAGGTTAACAAGGTTATGAATATTAAAGAGATTAAACACGAGATGGTCACAAAATCGGCAATTATAGTGTTATTTCAAAAAGCATGGAACTGTGCTTACGAGCTAGTATAAGGCCAGGAATACATCATTTAAGATGTTAAAAAACAACACATGAATCATGTCGCTAACGCAGCTAAGTTTTCCCGTTTAAAAATAGCGCATAATGGCTTCCCAGTTTATCAAATCGTAGAATGTGTGTTTTCCGACACCTTGCAAGTCATATGATCGTTCCACACACTTTACTGTGACAAAGCGTTTTAGCAACTCGCTTGCATATCAGCTTTTAAAAACTTACTGCGAGTTTACGTGGTAGACAACGCCAGTAAATTTCGGTTTTGAAAAATGCTCATAAACTGTCAATTATGCATGCGTCAATGCGATGTAATGCATCAGTAAATAAGATTAAATTCGTTGCACACAACGATCTTTATTGTCTGTAAGTTTGTGACAATTTTCTTTCTTTTTTGCAAGTGTAACATCTGGTGACTAGTCCACTTAAGAAACAGTAGATATGTTGAAGGTAAGCTTCATATGGAATTCCAAGAGGCAGTGTGCATGTTCATGTAGAAAGGTGGACTAGATAAAGAAGAGCAAGAGACAGTGCACGTGTTCATGTACAATGTTGGAAAAATAGAAGACACTATCATACAGTATATATTTATGTTGAATGTTTGCAAGATAGGATATACTACGATACAGTATATGCATTCATGTTGAATGTTGGCAAACTAGGAAATAATAAGATACTGTATATGCATTCATGTTTTATGTTGGCAAAATAGGAAATACTAAGAAACAAATTATGTATTTATAATAAATGTTGGCGGAAAAGGAAATGCTAAGATACAGTATATGTTTTCATGTTAATAGGTAGACTGGGTAGGGACTATTGGAGATAATTAATTTGTTTATGTTGAAAGTTGCTAATAAGGGAATATTAAGAGACAGTTGGCATGTCCATGTTAAAAGGTTGGCTAGATAGGGAATATAAGAGACAGTGGGCGTGTTCAAGTTGAAAGGTGGGCTAGATAGGGAATATCATGAGACAGTGGATGTGTTCACATTGAAAGCTAAAGCTAGAACGGGACTTTGAAAAGACAGTATGCGTGTTTTTGGTGCAGTCGGACTAGATAGGGAATATTAAGAAATAGTTAATGTGTTAATGTTGAAGCTGAGCTAAATTGGGATAAGTAAAAGGCAGAGGATGTGTTGATTAAAGAGATGGGCTAACTATGGATTATGAAGGGACAGAGGACATGTTCATGTTCAAGGTGGACTAGATGAAGAAGCTGTTCATGTTAAAAGTTGGACGTAATAAGAAATAATAAAAGACAGATATTGTCATCGCTTGCAAACAAACTCCCAATAATTGTATCCTAGTGTTCCCTTCTACACATGAACATCTACGCGCACTAATCAAATTTGTTTTTAATGTACTAGAAAAGCATTTGATTGTTTCCTAGATTTAGATATTTTATCGTCTACGACTTAATTCCGAATTATGATTGTCTGTTTTCCCTTCATCTTAGGCTCAGAATATTATGTGAGACGACTGGGTTTTGAATTATTCTCATTATTTTGTAGTTGCAATAATTATTGAAAATCTGTCTTAGATTACGGCAAAAAATACCCTTCAAACGTTATCAGTAAGAACATATGTTAAAAAACAGTGGCGTGTATGTCTCCCTCCCCGGCAGTTGTCTGGCAATGGCTTTATTGGGCACAACGCTAAATAACAAAATATATGTATAAAATGAATAGCATTGAATATTTCTTAATGCACCATTTTAACCTTACTATAGATAAACTAGATAAATGAACATGTTTTTCAGTGATCGCAAATTCTTTTTCGCAGTTACGTTTATATTCCCATGACATCTTCATAATGTTGAAATGGGCGGCGTGGGTCCTCCCACAAAAACAATTTACCTAAGGTCAGTTTAAACTGGTGCATGGGGTGTTCAATATATTTTTATCTAAGTATACATATATATATTTTTTGCGTTTTGCCCCAAGATCCATTGTCATAAATGGTAGGGGGAGGGGGTAATAAGGGAGGGGGGTTACATAGGTTAAACACCGAGAGAAGCTTACGTAAAAGTGTCGCCTTAAGGTACAAGTAATTTTGTGATAAAAATGATATAAACTTATCAGGTCAAACACACCAAAATACTCAAACAATCCACTATTTTGTTTCGTATCCAACATGTTTACCTTAAAACTTCGCATAAATAAATTACGTTGGATCCCTGTGTTTTGGAGATATACTTCTTCCCAAATAATGAAAAGAATAAAGTGTATCGTGCTATTATTACGAGACAGTAGATAAGTATATGATAAAAGATGGATACTTAAATTAAATGTCGACTAAATAGGGACTATTTAGAATCATAGGATGGGTTCATGTTATAACGTTAACAGAATATGAAATATTAAGGGACAAAGGATGCGTTAATGTTGAAGGTGGACTTTTATGGATTATTAGTGACAGTGGATGTGTACCTATTGAAGGTGGAATAAATATGGACAATTTAAGACAGTTGTTTTGTACATTTTGAAGAAAAACTAAATAGGGCATTAGGAGACAGGTGATGTGTTCATGTTGAAGGTGGACTAGACAGGGAATATTCAGAGAATGTGGGTATGTTCATGTTAAAAGAAGGACTCTAAAAAGAATACTAAGAGCAATGTTAAAATAGGACTAAAGAAGAAACATAAAGAGACAGTGGATGTTTTCATGCTCAACGAAAAAGTAAATATGACATATAAAGCGACATGTTTAAAAGTGGACTAAGGAGAGAATATCAATAATTAGTTAATGTGTTGACGTAAAAAGTCTTATAGATAGGGAATATTAAGGTGTGGGATGTTTGAATGTTAAAAGTGGACTAGATAAGGAATAATAAGAAACAGTTTTTTACCATGATCGCTCAGATAAATATATCTATTGGACATGCAAGGATTTTATTCAAGTATTTTCTTATGTATTAAATAAATCTTTTCTAAAGCAAACAACAGGCATTCCAATAGGTGCTTACTATGCGAATTTACTTGCAGACCTCTTTTTATACTAGTATTTACAGATAATATGAAATCGATATACCCTTCACGATTGCAACTTAATAAATCTAATACATCCAATCTAAAAGCACCCTATTTAGATCTGCAACTCGAAGTAAGGCTAGATAAGGAATATCAAGAGGCAGAAGATGTGTTCATGTTTAAAGGTGAACTAGATATGTATAATTAAAAGACAGTTGATGCTGTCATGTTGCAGTCAAACTAGATTTGGACTTTTAAGAGCTCGAGACATTTGATGTGCTTGTTTTGAAAATGGGCTAGATAGGGATAAAGAAACAGAGGAGGTCGCAACAAAGTGGCAGTTGTGACTTTATGGATGTTGATAATGAATTTATTCAGATTGTGTTTGTCTACAAACGTCCCAGCTGCGGTTTTATTAATATTTTCAGAATTTAAATTAAAATAAACACTTTTAGTAAAATACATGTATGTTTATCCCTCAAAACGATTCAAATCATATGTCCGAAAGGTTTGCATGCTGTGTTTCTGATGCAATTGTACAACGCCAGTGCGTTACGTAAACAGCATATGGTACTAAAGTTTAATTATGAGGAGTAGAAATAATGTTTAGGAAATTGTACTACTTATGTTTTCAGAGACGAGAACCTGTGCAACCGACAAGTTCCGTTGCTCTTCCGGGCAATGCGTTGACACTGATCTCGTATGTGATGGCTTTCCGGGGCACTGCAGAGATCAAAGTGATGAGGAAAACTGTGGTAAGCGTACATTTATCTTTTAATTATTAGTCCTAAAGAAAAACTCATTTTTCAGGTGTACCCATTTGACATATACTTACAATTTAAATTGTTTGCAATATTTTCCCACTTAAACCCAGAAACAATGTAAATATTTTCGTCCAATTATGGAGAAAAAGTTGATGAGTTCATGTGTAAAAAGGTGGTCTAAGTAGATTATATAAAGAGGAAGTGAATGTGTTTATAGTACAAAATTGACTTAAGAGGGAATTTTAAGAAACATTGGATGTGTTTGTGTCAATAGGTGGACAAACTAGAGAATATCTAGAGAATACGGAAGTGTTTAAGATGATTGTAGACTTAACAGGGACTATTTAAAATAAATGAAGTGTTCATGTTAAGAAATGGACTACAAAGAGAATAGCTACAGAAAAGGGATGTGTTCATGTTAAAAGTGGACTAAACTGGGAATAGCAAGAGACACATGATATGTTTGTGTAAAAGGTTGGATAATTAAGGAATAGTAAAAGAAGCGTTTATGCTAAAAGTAGGACTAGGCAGGGATGTCGAAGGGTGGGAAAGATAGGGAATATTAAGACACAGATACATGCTTATGATGAAAGGTGGGATAGATAGGGAATATTCAGAGACATTATTTGTGCTCAGGTGGGCTAGATAAGGAATAGACAGATATAGTAGATAAGATCATGTCAAAATATTGAGCTAAATAGGGAATAATTATGGACAATATAATTATGTGTTCATGTTGAAGATGGACTAGAAATGGAATACTAAGAGAGAGATATTTTATCTATATTGAATGTGGACTAGGTACTGAATATTAAGACCGAGTCGATGTGTTAATGTTTAAATGTAAACTACATTTGAGATATTAAGATATTTTGAATGTGTTCATGATGAAGGTGAACTAGAGAGGATATAAATAAACACAAGGAGTTTGTTCAAATGTTGAATGGATAGGTAAAATTAAGAGATAATAATGACTGTTAAACATAGTATTGATAGGGAATATTAAGAGACATAGGATGTGTTCATATTGAAGGTGTGATTCATGGGGAGATATGAGGCAGATGCCCTATGTTTAAGGTGGGTCTGATAGGGAATATCAATAGTTAGTTAATGTGTTTATGTTTAAGGTTGACAAAATAGGAAATATTCAGAACAAGTTGATGTGTTCATGTACAAGGCGGGCTAGGTAGGGGTATTAGGAGGCATAGTATGTGTTTATGCTGAAGGTGGCCTAGATAAGGGAACATTGAGAGACACAGGACTTGTTCATGTTAAAATAATGACTTATTTGAGACTTTTTAGAGACAGTGGGTGTTAAAAAGGGCGAAAAAGAGAATGTCCAGAAACAGTGGATGTGCTCAGGTTTTAAAGAAAGACTTAATACGGAATATGTAGAGATAGTGGATGTATTCGTATTAAAGAGTAGACCAAATATGGAATATTTAGGGACAAAGGATGTGATCATTTTGTAGGCGGACTAAATACAGAATATTTTATGACATCAGGGGCCAGTTGCTCAAAACCTCAATTAAATTTAACAGTACGTTACCTTAACCATCCGTTAAATCCATAACTGACTGTTACTTAACGGTCAGTTTAATTCTTGTTGCTCATAGCTATTTAACGCTGCCGTTTAGTAACGCTAGCGTTAAATGCTTAACAGTCAATTAAATCCAACTTCCTGACCCATAATTCATCTGTCACCATCATTCAGCATCCAAGATGGCCGACATCATAAAGTCTTCTGCTTATGATACTGAAAAACAAAAAAAGGAGAAAAAAACCTAATTTCACAGCTAGTGAAACTTTGATCATAGAGGAATGTATGGGGAGACTTCGATACAAGGGAAATGCTGACTAACAAATTTACTGATAAAATTTCTAATGAGAAAAAGAAAAGAAAATGGGAAGAAATAGGTGTCAAATGTTCTGCCCTGGGGTGTGCTGTTCGGACTGGCGATGAAATCAGTGTTAAATGGCAGAACATGCGAAAAAATGCCAAGGCTGAGATAACAAGGTAGTCTGATATTATATTTAAAAAGTGTTATTGTTAATATTTTGAAATATATTCAGCATGACAGATGTACTGAATTAAATGCATTTTTTATTTATAAAACAACTTAATATTTTTAACATGTTTAAATGAAAAGGTTATTTTTGATTCAGAGTAAAGCTTAAAATTTGGCCAGGAACACTAAATTTGTTTATTCAAACTCTTTATTGATACTTTAATTTGTGTCATAACAGTGAAAGGCTCCAGCGGAGAGAGAGTGGGCGGGGTACTGACACGCTAAAGAAGGCTACAGATCAAGCCAATAGAATTGTATCTATAGATGCTGATGCCAGTTTCAATGGAGTTGTAGGTGGAATGGACTCTGATGAGCCAGGTAATTTCGTGATAAACATGATAATTTGATATATAAAACATAATGTCGTCTGATACATGAAAGGGAATCTCTTAGTTAAAATAAACAAATCATAGCCTCGTATACATATTGTGTTTCTATTTTTAGTAACAAAATCCTCCAACGGAAAATATTGATTATAATTGAAGAAGGCGGGTAACAGGCTAAGATACATATATAGAAGGCATAAAACGATATTGATTTCTTACCTTAATCTATTTCCAAACGGTGATTTTGCTATAAAGTCGTTAATCCAATGTAAATTAGAGGTGCCTCGTTGTTCACATCCTTCGCCTTCAAATACTTCGTCTAAGTTAAAACGTCCGAAAAAAAATCGACTCTGACTATAATTCTAGTTGACACAGTTGCCTCCCTTATCTTAATTGTTACAACATTTATTTTGTTTCGCAGATGGTCTTTCGTTTATACCAAATTTAACAGATGAAGAAGATGCGGAGAGTGAAAGCCTTAGGTCATCAAAGTTACCCCCGCCATCCAAGATCATGATGGTGGCACAGCCTACTGCAGGACCATCAAAGAGCGGTTACCAAGAACACAAACAGGAACGTGTGTAAGTATTTGCCATGTATTCAAACAACTGCATTGTAAAAATACGATATATGAAATATACACCAATTGAGTAAACTTCAACATTAACAGTTTGAATCCACACGTTATTTGATAATTTTTGTCACAATTAGTAATAGTTTCAGTTCACTGTTATAACATCATATTATTATGATCCTTATTATCATAATCCTTATTGTTAATAGTGTCAAGAGAAGGAAGACCAAAGCAGAGGAACTCATTGATTGGCAAATTATATACTTTCAAAATCAGGTGGAATTGGCACAGCAAGAGGTATGAAAAACACTAAGGGTACGGAGGATGTTACAAAAAGTATAAATGTACATGTAGTTCAATGCAAAAGGGGTTTCAACCACAACAATTATATGTTAGATGAATTATATATGCCAAAGAATAAAGATTGTATTACCAAATCGGCAAAGTTGTTTATGTTTTGTTGTGTTTTACAGAAGGAAATCAATCGGGTGAAGCTGAGAGTGATGGAAAAATATGAGAAAAAAAAACATGATACAGAGGAAATAGACGGATTCATCCGGACAACCTTCTTCAAGAGTTAAACATGAACATGTGATATGGTTTATTTCATCCTGGTTTTCATGGCGTTTATTTATTATTTGACTGTTTGTAATTTATGTACGAGCTTGTAAAGTTACCTACATGATGTGTTTAATTCAGTGTGAATTGTCTGTCTGTAATATTTGGGCCATTCTGAGCGATTTACCTTATTTGCCAAAATAAAGTGAGCACGTAAAAAATCCATGTATCCAACAGGTGTTGTTTTTCATTAATAAGTGCCTTTACACAATACACAAACAATTATGAATGAAGAGCAAACAATGTAAGAATTATTATTTTTTACTTCAAGAGGTGTATGAAGATGTTGATAATCTAACAGCGATGATGATAAACTAACAGTGGTGATGATTAACTAACAGTGGTGATGATGAACTAACAGTGGTGAACTAACAGTGGTGATGAAGAATGAGCAGTGGTGATGATGAACGAGCATTTATGATAGCAGTGGTATATATATCGATACTACACAGAGAAGAAGTTTTCCACAATGAAGTCTCTAGTGGCAACGCCAGTACCACCATCTTGGTGTACTCCATCATTCCCATTCTGTGGCTGAATGAAGTCATGGTCGTCCATAGGCATGTTCATGTCCACTGCAATATTATGTAGGATTACACATGCCACAGCTACCTTGCATGCCTTTTCTGGTCTGAGGCGTATCTGTAAAATAATATAATTTAATTGAAAAAGGTGAATATTTGAACGTGTGCGCGTACATGCATGATCGGTTTGGTGTTTGTTTAAGTGCGTGTACTAATACTATAACTATTAAGAAACGTTACGATAAGATAAATTAATCTTATTTAAAATCGGTTATGATAATCATAAATAACACTAGCTCTTTCCGACATAATAGATTATCCAATAACATACAAACAAAAGACCAAGAAAGATTCACATGTTATAGTATAAATGCATAGGTTGCAATAAGATTATAGGCTTCATTATAAAAATAACCAGATACATTAAAAGTTACAAGATAAAATATGTTCATGATTTAAATACTAGCACAATACATTAAGTGGAAATTAAATTAAGTCAACAGTAAGGCACACAACATGTAGTTTAAACACTAATAAATAACATTAATTAATATACAACCATTATTCATATACACAAGTAGTACCTCTGAATGTAAAACATGAAATCTCCTCTTAAGCCTGCCAAATGCTCTCTCGATGCAGGCCCTTGTCCGAGTGTGTGCCTGTTGATATCTTTCCTTTGATTCACTGTCAACCCTAATAAAAGGGGTCATGAGGAATGGCTTCAGGGCGTACCTGCATATACCCAGCCAGCAAAACTTATGGGACCCATATGGGTCCCACATGGGTTACCATATGGGTCCCATATGGGCTACCCATCTGGGCCCCACATGGGTTTTGCAATGTGGGTCCCATATGGGCAACCCATATGGGCTGAATGTGGGACCCATATGGGCCCCACATGGGTTTTGGAACTGGGCTCGATTTAGCATTACTATCCTTTCATTGATTATCTCTACAAACAGCTATGTTGAGAAGTACAAATGACATAATGTCAACGTAATATTTCATTACAGAACAAAGATAGCAATAATCTTATTAAGTTTATTAACATGAAAACATTAGAAATGTAAAACAAGATGTACACTAAAAAAGACAACAAAAATTACATACCGACAATGTTAAGATTTTGCGTAATACTGGCAATATAAAAGTGGCACACAAGAAAAATGTCACTGAAATTATGACACATTTTTTTCAGTTTGGTTTGACAATACCAAGCTAAAACTATCTAGTACATTTATATGGTAATTTGATTAATAACTTAATAATAAGTGAAAACTTTGTTTTATTGATTGTATCTGTCAGTTAAAGCTGTCAAACTGAAAAAGTGTGTCAAAAATTACATGTAAAAAAACACACTTTTTAAAGGTTTAACGACATTCGGAGCTCCTCGGCCATTTTATCAAAAACAACCTCTGATGTATTTGGACGGTTTACATACTCAAAAAGCGGTACGTTTAAGTCCGCTGCAAAGTAATTTTTTTAGCAGTTAAACTTTATGACTTAACTCTTGGGAATCTTAATTATGTTTGCAATATTACACTTCACTGGCAATCAATTTAAACTTATATCAATAAAAACAATTCTAAAACCCTACATTTAATTAATGATATAATTAAGAAATTTAACTGATGTACCAGCATACATCTAAGGTTGTTTTCGATAAAAATGGCCGCGGAGCTCCGAATGCTTTAACGAATGTGTTTAAAAAAAATACACTAATCGAAAGACGCACAATTCTAATAAACAGAGCATGGAGTGCATCTATACATTCAAGTATAACAATATTGCTTAGACATAAAGCAGCGTTTCAAACCAGAAATGAAATAACAGTTTCAAGTTCATTGGTACAGTGGATTCAATCACAAAAATCATACATGCAAAATAAAAAAGAATTTAAAAGGAGAAAAAATTAAACACAAACCAGAGCTATTGACTAACACAATTAATGCACCTTGTAATACTGACTAGTGAACTGACATGACTGAATGTTAAAACATATATATATATATATCCTTATTTCCTCCATGTATGTTGAGTTACATTACAAAATACATATGAAACAAAAGTAGAGCAACAGCATATAAGTTATAACAAATATTTACATAATAAAATTATATCATTTAGACCTGATTCATTGTTGTATATCAAGAAGAATTTATTAATATATACACGCTCAATCCATAGGTTAAAAAATGTATCTACCATATACAAATCTGGGATCACTGTTATCGCCAGGGAAATAAAGGGGTTGATATAATTAAAGTCATCTGGCCCCAATTTCTCGAAAGTTCTTAAGCGTAACACCCGTAAGTAGCTTATTTCATTCAGCCAAATTCCTTGCTTCATCTTAAAATAAGTTTATTTTGAGTGTATCAAAGTTTAAAATGGTGTACCCAGGATAAGAAAATATTAAAGTAAAACAAAAACTGACATCATTCCGAGATATTATGATAATTATTCAATGTCAACAGGTTTCGCTTATTAAGAGTCTTCTTTAGAACAATCATCCAAATGTGAACTAAACATATTTGTCTTGTTGATGGGTCTCTTATTAGTCATGGACAGTTTGTCTTATGTTTATACAAAAAAAGTAAAAGCAACATGGATTTGCCTATAAATATAGATAAGAAATGCTCTTCTTGAAGCCCTTAATGATATGAAAATTTAGGGGAAAAGTTGGAGATATCTCATTATTACATTATTGTGATACATTTTGCATACAAACTACATAACATGTCACACGACATTAATGTGTTTATGATAAAACAATAGAAGCATACATATTGTATTTTATCAATTTGAAAAATAGTCTGACAAGTTTTGCTGGTTTAATTCTGAGTCGTAAATCCGTATGTTCGTGGTTCGTGGAATCGTAAATTTTATGGTAAGTAAATAAGTCAACATTCTACTCAGGAAGCATCGGGGTGACTCTTGCTCGATCTTTGCGGCCAACCTCACGACTCCGCGACTCGGAAAGCCACTTCTATATGGCCCCCTCCATTTCCTTGCGGTTCTAAAGTGTGTTGCTGGGTTAAATTATTGACATCCTGTAAATAGTGTTAGTGGATAGATGAATATCTGAGACAGTTATTTCATCAAAGTGATTATCAAATGTTTAGTAATAAATAAGCAGCATTTTATCGTCAACTATATATGGCAATTTTAGCTAGGCAGATAAATTTAGGTATCTTAAAAAGTTTGTCATTTTTAATACTAATACTCAGTTATATTTTTTTAAAAATCCATTGATGTATATGCACAGCATAGGTAGTTTCATTTAGCACACCTTAATATATACAACAACAAAACCACCTACTGAAAAAGATGTTTATCAAGTGGAGTCTGTCCAGTTTCTTTTTTTGTTTGGTTTCCTTTAGGTTGTATTGGCGGGCCAGATTTGTTGTCAACATCGTCTTCATTATCCGGGAAAACGTGTCCACTGTGTCACTCCCACCATATTCTGCCAAGTATTTTACCTTGAACAAAAAATGAAAATGCCTGTAAATCCACATATAAATGCAAAACAGCAAAAACTTTCAAGCAGAACCATAGTATCACACTCAATGTGGTACAATTAAATATTAAAATTTGAAGCACTGTCAGCGCCCCCTATACTGGCTCAGTTTGTGTGCCTGCCCTTATATTGATAATATCAGATCACGTTTCAAAAACAAACTTAAATGAATAATGTCACTTCAAAATGTAATTTTAAAGCTCAAATTATGCATTTTTAAATTTAAAGACACCTCATAAAAATATCAGTCAACTATGTTTGGGAAAACTTACAATGGATGTTGCAGCATTCGCTTGTGACTTTCGCTCTTTGAAGGCTGCCAAATCCACCACAGTTTTGAGGGGGAAAGATATCTCCTCTGGCAACTCACTCGGAACTGCATCTTGTGCTGAACCTCTCGCCAGGATGAGACGCAGGAGCTGCGTATGCTATCCCAATTGCTCCTGCTGGTTTTCCAAAATCACAAAGATCCAGGTGTCCTGATCTGGAACAAATAACATTCTGTCAAAAATAAAAATTTAAACAAGACACTTCAGGTAATAAACAGTGAACCATTAAACCAATAATGTGATTGGCTGTTTGTTAATGTTTATAATAATAAAAAGAGGCAAGGTTCAATTATGAAAACCATACTACATTCCATTAACATTTTCTATTTACCTTTTTGGATTCTGCTCTGCCGAGCATCGAATAATGAACAGGTAGCTGGAATGTTGGGGGGTGTTGGTCTTGACTGTAACAGGGCCATCATCCTCATCATCACCATTAGCATCAGTGGCACCCTGGCTCATATCCTCGTACAGCCTGGATCCTTGGTGCACTTTTAAATTGGATAAACTATTAATAGTTGTCAGAATCCATTCAAGAGAAAATAATGTTAAAATCTCTTTGGAGGTCTATATGTAAATAGGTTTCCCACACCTGCATGAACCATTAATTTGCCGTTGTTTTTATTTAGTTTTGTTTTGTTTTGGCATCTGCCATCCCGAATGCCTTTACTTTATAATTTATAAATTATCGCGAAATAATATGACAAAATACAAAATCGTAGCACAAACAATACTTCTACAAGAAATTCATCAGTAATTCACTTGTTTAAAATCAAATTACTATAAATATAAATACAAGTTGCTTTAAAAGTTGAATTAGAACCCTTACCTTTTCTTTAAAGATGAATTTGACCATTGTTTTTTCACTCAATCACGTTCATCATCCGCGCGTCTATAAAATGTCACGTGACAATTTTTTTCTGCATATTTTTTTTATTTGTGACTAAATTGCTACTAAAAATACAATTGCAAAAGGTTTATATTTAAGAAGTAATAAAAAAATGAAAATACGGAAAAATATTTGTTCCTTGTGTATTTCTGTATCATCGCCACAACATCGTGCCTTACCATCTAACACTGCCCTACAATAATGATAATGCCGAGTATATGGGACCCATATGGGACCTATCTGGGGCATATCATGTCAAAAGATGTGAATCCGATTCATGAAATAATGATCTTTTTTCACATAGTATCGATGTTTACATATTTTCATATAATAATGATCTTTGTTTCCCTTTGTATATCCAATTAATATAGATGAACAGCTATATGGGTCCCATCTGGGTCCCATCTGGGCATTCTCAACCATATGGGTCCTATATGGGCCCCATATGGGCTTTTTGCCCAGATTCAGCCCATATGGGACCCATTTAGCCTTGCTTGCTGGGTAATAAGACATAATAATGCAACTTGGCAAGGATGATGTCTCTGATTCATAAGTAATATATCCAATAAAGAACCTTTAATGCAAATGGCAGTGGTTCACTTGGGTAATGGTTCACTTCGTCCTGCACCTTCCAAACTCTTCACAATCTGTATGCATAGACTCTGTATACAAAATCTTTTTGAGTACGGTACCATATGTTACCTATGTCTACGAGTTATTTATTTAACAAAAAAAAATGATAAATAATATAGTACGTCGACTTGAATTATTGTACTAATTAATAGAAATATAAAATCACTATTTAATAACATTTTTGGTCAGCATTTAATAACATTTTTCCTCTTTGTGTATACTGTCAGCGCTCCAGTCAGCCTTTTAGTATCGCCCTTTAACCGGACGTGTTTTGGCCGAATTGACAATATAATTATTATGTTAAGCGTTCGAAAGAAAAGATGGAAATACTGAAAACAAAAGTGGAAAACTCTAAGTTTTATACCTTTGATGTCACATACAGCCTGCATGTTGATGCTATTCACGAAGGCTGGTTCGTCTTCGGATTGGGCCTGGAGTCGGATATGTGTTCCGTCTACACATCCAACAACATTCGGGAAACCAGCTTTCTTAAAAAATTCTGTCATATTCCATGCTCGAGCATTGGCATCAGGCCACATCACAAACTGATGTATGTGACCACAAATTGCTTCTGTTACTTGGGCTACAACACGTGACACAGTACACTTGTGGTAGCCCATGCTATCACCAATGATGTTAAAAAATGCTCCTGTGGCGAAGAAGCGCAACGTTATCAGAATCATCTGTCTAACAGTAAGTGCTCTGTTTCTTCTTGTCGTTCTTTCCAGCGATTCCTTCAGCAAATCCTCTAGATAATCTATTCCACCATTCGTATATCTGTATCTTGCATACATCTCATGGTCTAGCATATTCTGTACATGTGCAGTGTGCCGAAATTCTTTCACTTTTCTATGATTTACAAATAGAGCCGCCATCTTGGAAACCTTCCGTTAATGTTTTAACGTAGATCTATTCCTCCGTTACATTTAATGGCTGGTTCAACCGTTAAACCCGCCGTTAAATTCTAACTTTATTTTGAGCAACCTCATACCAATAATAGTTAAAATTAAACGGACCGTTAAAACTTTAACGAGCCGTTAAATTTAACTGAGGTTTTGAGCAACCGGCCCCAGATGTGTTTATGTTTAATTGTGGAATAATATGAACTATTTAAAGAAAGTGGATTTGTTACAAATTGGACTATAAAGGGAATATTCAGAGACCGTGGATGATTTCATGTTAAACAGTGAACTCAACATGGAATAATACAAACTAATTGATGTGTTTATGTTACATGATGGAGTAAATAAGCCATGTTCAGTGATTTGGCTGATACGGTTGAATTGGGTCACCTCTCGTTGCTTGTGTAAATTCGATATCATGCGAGACCATAGGTCAAGTGGATGTATACATTCTACGCTGGCAACAAGAAGTGATATTTTCACATATCAACCGACTTAAGAAGTATTTATTTTCTTTCATACGGCACACGTACTTCACAAACATTATTAAAAATATACTTCTTTAAAAAAAACATTTGAATTCGACCGAAAATGTGTTTTGCGTCGTACAATGGAAAAAGATTGGCACTAAGCTTATTAGTTTTTGAAATCAGAATAAAGAATATGATAACCACAAAAAGGCACTTTAACACCAATATATTATGCGCATTGAAATATAATTACTATTTTCTTTATAAACTTTATTCCCGATATCAAACGTTTGACACAATTGCGCATGGCATAAAATTTAAATTTAAAAAAAAAGAAGGTAATTTCAAATTTATTTGTCAAATGCAGTTTAATATATATGTGATATTACATAGTAAATGGTCATCCAAATATCAATTTAAATAAGTACACATTTCAACAATTAATAGTTATAAAAAACACCAACCAAAGCTTGAGGAAAGTATAACATTAAGTATAGCATGAATATCAAACCTTAAACATATTTGTATACCAACTCAAGTTTTCCACCCACATATTGTTTTGTTAGGTGTTGATTTATTTTCTAAATATTGATTACTACAATAATTTTTCATCTTAAACTGCTTACAATTTTGGAATAAAGGTCAATGTGAACGAAATATTGAACGGTACGCATGAGTATTGAGTGCATATTGCCATCAGAAATAGAAATACTTGGCCTTCACATAGTGTGTACAGTTCAGCTCAGCCCCTGAGATTCAGTTATGCTTTAAAAACAATTTAGGTGAGCAGGGAAAATTATATAAGTGTTGGCAACTCTAACTGCCGTGATAGAAGTGAAAAGGTTAACTGTGGTAGGTGAAAGTGTATTTTTTAATAACTATTGGTGTTTACACCGACCATACACCTTTAACACTGTTAACAGTTCCATGTCACTAAGTGTAAAGAGTCGTTATCGATAGACATAAAAAGTCCAAATTAACAGGTTTAACATAGCTTACATAATTTGGTATATGATTTGTCAGTATTATTTTTTTTTCCGGTAGGGCGAACTGTTATCCAATGTTGGTACTACTGTGTGTATGTTTGTGAGATTTAAAATATCGTAACCTCCTTCGATTCCAAAATAAACCGAAAAATTTGTTTGATACGTTGGAATTGTGTCACATCTCGTGGCTTGCGGAAGGTCCATAGTACAAGATGAACACGAGAGCACAGGTCTAGTGGGATGACAATTTACACAAGCATGGAAAAATGATAGATTCCTACAGATCAGACAAATAAAGTAGTGTTTATTTTATCATACCTTATAAGTATTTCTCAATCACAATCAGAGTAAAATTCTTTCAAAAAGCATTTAAATCGGATTGCAATGAAATATACTTTTGAACCAGTAAATGTGCATTAACAACACTTGTATTGTAACTTTAATTTAACGCTGAATACAAACGTGCATGACATAGTTATTTACAAATAAATATGGCAATATCCCAGTTCGTAAACAAGCATTCAAGCAATTCAAGCAAATATGTGTTATTTCATAGTCATTGATCATTCAAATATATTATATAAGTACAGACGGTGGAATTACCGAAATCCCGAAATCCTGGTAAATACCGAATTCCCCTTTCATTTTCATATAGATACCGTTTTCTTTTATACGCCCGGATTTAATACTTTATTGTGTTCGAATGTTGTATGCCGTAATTGTTGGAGGTTGGAGAGGCGTGGAGAAGTCGGACTAGTCGGAAGAAATGCGAGGAGGTACTTATGCCGTTGCTTCAAAAACGTTTGCTACATTTCATTGCACAATCTCGTGAAGAAAGAAATGCAAATAATACAATTTCACTTAAATACCATCACTGAACCTCAATACGAATCATCAACATTATTTTAACATTCGTCATGATAGGAAAGTGTACTTAATGCATAAAGGCATACTATAAGATTTTATATCATAACGCATACCATTTAAATACATACATGCAATACTCGTCTCAATATCGATATGGACATGTCATTGTGAGATATTGGTCCATGTCTGTTACCTATCAGTAATGACACCCGCTGTGACATTCTTATCGTGCGGTCAGTACTTGGAACCATGCTGTCACTGATGACTATAATACGATGTGTATTGAACCCCAATGGCGTTCTGGTTCAAATGGGGATGCTCCTGTGAACCAGAAATTAAATCTTGTATTTACACGAAGGTAACAAGTAAGAGTACGCGGTGTATAAAAAACATTGGAAGTCTGAATATTTATTTCTTGGTGCAAAGCAGTTCAAGTGTGCAATTGCACGTCAGTGTTGAGATGTTAATACCCGGCGTAGCCGGGCCGTTGAGTGATAAATGGCCCAAGTGACTCATAATGGTCCGAGACGTAATCGAGGGACATTATGAGCACGAGAAAAAATACCTAATTGTGTTCGCGTTTGCCTCACTTTAGGATTTTAATAATAGATACGTTCAAGCAGATCAATAAAATTGATTTATTTGGTCATGACATTACTTTACAGTCGCCAAAATTGATTTTAAAGCGAAAAATAAATTCACGTGCGAACGTTCTACGGGCCGCAAAATAATAATCGTAAATCGGCCCAGGCCGCAAAACTTATAATCGCTGAGTCATACTATTTATATATATGTATGTTTTATCAATGTTATTCGTATTGTTCTTGGTATATTATTAGTTTAATATATATCTAGGGAATAGATTTTAAGAAAAGCGTTGTACGCATTTGCTTTTAAAAGAAAGGCGACGAAAGTTGAAAGCGAATGTGGGATTTTTAATTGGCTTATTAAAGTCTTAACACCTTGAGGCTTGAGAACGTGATATGTTAAAATTCACGTGTTTGGTAGAAAGGTGTGATTTAGCAGAACCTAATGAAAGCGCTTGTTGATAGTTAGAACCGTGTAATGATGTTTGTAGCAAAATTAACACCTTAGCACAATCGCGTTATTGTCAGTATATATAAAGGTGTGTTCATACAAATATATTGAATTTATGTTCTGTTCACTCTTGTTAATAAAAATGAAGAAAGTTGCAATTTTCGGGGACAGTCACGTCAGGCGACTAGGCGCATTCTGCAATGAGGACCTCAAGGTGCATTGTTTTTTCACGTTTACTCACTATGTACAGTAAAACCTAACCGAGTTACTTTATATAGATTCTCAATTAAGCGGTGTACGTCAATTTTCAAACATTCAAATACAGACTATGTAGGGAATACTGTGTTCACATGCCTTATATATTGGTGCCAGAGTATTCTTATAAACATAAAGACGGACTTGGTGATATGGACTCTGAAATGTAATTTGTCAAAAGTGTTGTTTTAAACTTGTGAGGTTAGTTACCAGGCCCTAATTTCTCGAAACTTCTTAAGATTCATAGGCATTAGATGCTTATTTCAATTAGACAAAATACATGCTGATTTAGGCGTACACACCCTCGCATACTCTTTTGTATGTAAAGTACGAGCCCTACCCTCCTTTACCCCTACACTTTAAAACGAGGTATGTGAAAGTAGTATTTGAGATTTCTTCATAGCCACCCCCAATTCCTCCGACTTCCCCACGCATCTCAAACCACCAACAACTACGGCACACAGCCACCACCCCCTCCTCTGACTCCTCCACCACTCTCCAACCAACCTCAACCACGACATACAACCCACTTAAACACAAAACAGTTTTAAACCATACTGCATACTCTTTTGTATGTACTTAGAAAAATGAATGGGGTTCCTAGGTTTTAATCACTCCCTGCCCCACCCCCAACTTCTCTGACTCCCCCACCCCTCTCCAACCACCAAGAAATACAGCATACAAACCACTAAAACACAATGCAGTTTTGAAGCCCCAGCGTACAAACCTCCTCGCATACTCTTCTTTTGTATGAACTTATGTAAATGAAAGGGTGTTCCGGTTTAAGTCACCACGACCCCCACCCCAACACCTCCACCGACTTCTCCACCCCTCTCCAACCTCCAACAATTGCGGCATACAACATTCGAACACAATTAAGTATTAAATCCGGGCGTATGAAAGAAAACGATATTTACCTATGAAAATGGAAGGAGATTTCGGTATTTACCAGGATTTCGGGATTTCGGTAATTCCATCGACCCGATTTCAATATACTACAAATATAATAAAGCGTTAGGAGAGTAAAACTATAGTATATAAATGTGTATTTGTTATCACATGTGTCACAACATCACCACATAAAATACCCCATAACATTTTTTTTATATATATATTATTTTGATACCAACAATATATTTTCATTGTAAACTGCCGTCAAATTTTGAATAGAGACTAATGTGAACGGAATATAGAAAGTTACGTATGCGTATTGAGAACAAATTGTCAGTCACAAATTCTTTCAAACACAGAGTGGAGTAATACCTTGATATTCAGGCATGCTTTATTAAATAATTTAAAAGATGACTTAAAACATGCTTATGTTCCTGTCAAACCAGTTCTTTCAACTTTGTTTTATTGCCAACGGCAAATATTTCGTAAGGACACAGACAAAAATCCTTTGTTTGAATATTGAGTGCAAATTGGTCCATCGCAATGAAACCATGTGCTTACAGTTAACACAACGCTTCAAGTGATTTGAAAAAATATATTTAATAACGATCATTTTACCCGTAAACACTATAGTTAACATTTTGTACATACTAATATAAAATTCAAATCGTAGTATGAAAACAGGACTTGAATCTTTAAAAAAATTAATTGTCAGTGAAAAGTTAAGACAATATACTTTTAGTAATTACATATAGTAATGCTAACATTCTAAAATTTAGAATTTTAGAGTATTACAAATCTATATGATGCATTTATATGTTCAGACACCTGAGCATTCAACGATATAAAAGAACCATTGGAAGTGTTAATGGTATAAGGTGGACAAAATAGGGAATTTTCAAAGACGAGTGATTTGTTTATGATGAATGTTGACTAAACAGGGATTTATCAAACAAGTGAATGTGTTCATGTTTTGGCGGTCTTAAAATGAATATTTAGAGAACAGAAATTGTTCATGTTATAATGTTTAAAAAAATTGTGGAAATTAAGCAATAGCAAGAGACATTGGTCCTGCTCATGTTAAGTATTAGCAAAATTAGTTGATATGAAGAGACAAAAGATATATTCATGTAGAAGGCGGACTAAAACGGAATAAGTAAGTGACTGTGAATGTGTTCATGTTTACGTACGGCTAAATAGGGAAGAGTAAGAGACATTGAATGCTTTCATGTGAAAAGGTGGACTAGATTGGAAAAAAAAGATACAATATATGTGTTTAGGTTTAAATGAAGACTAGATAGGGAATATAAAGAGACAGTGGCTGTGTTTATGTTGAAGGTGGACAGAATAGGGACAGAGGATGTTGTTCATGTTTAAACATGAACTATATATTTATTATAAAGCGAGAATGGATGTTCTCATTTTGCAGTCTAACTAGATAAGAAAGTTAAGAGAATGTTGATGTGTTTGTGTTAAAGATGGGCCAGATAGGTATTATTAAGGGACAGAGGAAGTGTAACAAAGTGGCCGATATATCTTTATATTGATGTGAATAATTAATGTATTTATATTGTAGTTATGAAAATATGTTTTGGTGGTATACAAACGTCTCGGCTGGGGTTTTATTCATATTGCAATTTAGTTTAAAGATTCTTCGAAAACAATTCAAATCATAGGTCCGGAAGGTTAGCATGCAGTGTTTCTTATGCAATTGTACAACGTCAATGTGTTATGTAAACATCATATGGTACTAAAGTCTAATTATGATCAGTAGAAATAATGTTTTGGAATATCTGGTACTTATTATCAAACGCTGTCCATCTACGGGAGCTTTGTTCCGACATAGGTAGTAGTTCATGTGTGTTGTAGATAATGAAGTAAACGTGCACAAAGTTGATGTTTTTATTAGAAATTAGATTGCATTTTGGTAAAAGTTTGTATGTGTATTTGAATTCATTTTTGTGTTCATTATTAACTTTATTCATGATAGTTAAACCCTCGACATAAACGCGCATGACAAAATTCAACGTGGTGTTAAGAGTTAATTTCAAATAAATATGTCAATGTGCCCATGCGTATACAAGAAGTAAATCATTTATGTGATATTTCATTGTCCATTGTCACCCAATGAATATATATTTTAACAATACTTATTATTAGTTAATAATAGAATAGTTTACATCAAATAAAGCGTTAGGGCAGTACAACTTTCTACGTCCTTATCCGTAATCATATCTGTATACACAAGTATATCCCAACGAAACACATTCACGTTGTTGTTGTTTTTAAATATTAAAAGGCAAAATATTTTTTCATCGTAAACTGCTAAAGAGGTATAAGACGGCAATGCGAAGAAACTATTGAAAAGTATTGAGTGCAAATTGTCAGTCGGATATGGACATATTTGGGCTTTAAATACAGTATGAAGGTATGCCCGTGAGATTCAATCATGTGTTTTTAATCAATTTACTAGATGATGTTCGAACCATAAAAGAACATGCGTGAAAAAAAAAGCAATTTATGTCTATTTTCCTGTACGATCATTTTTTTTCAGTTTTATTTCATTACAATTTTACTCTTTAGTCCAAAATGTCTAATTAGTTAACTCTGGTTATATGCAATAATAACATTTAGTAAATCACCCTCTATATGGCAAATAAAACATATTATTAAACAAGTATAACAGTTACGCATATAGTCAATGTCACTCTCGCGACAATTCGCGACAGTCCGGCCGACGATAATGAAATACAACCTGTGTTCTTTGAAAAGCATTAAACGTATTTTATAGGTTTGCTTAAGCAATCAAGTTTGCACTAATCACAATGTTTAATCCTGTTTTGCCATCAATCACAACGATGAATACTTGGTCGTTTTCATTATACAGATACATCTGCGATTAATTCTTTTGTTACATCCAATACCTTTCGTGTTGGTCTTTTTATTTTGTCATCAATAATAACTGTTTCATTTGATTCTATATCTGTACTGTCGATTTGGGAAATTTCAAGGGAATATAACACATTCAGAAGTTTTCCTTTGCCACTTATCCATCGTATCATCTACCCTCTCAGTTTCCTTTTTTGAGCTGCTCCTGGATCACGGAATCATATTTTTTCAATGCATCAGGATGAACTTGTAGTCTATGCACACATGATTTCAGTCTGCCGTACGAAAAAGTTCGATTTTCAGGTAAATTTGGATTTCTTTTTTCCATGTGCATGTAACTTCATATCTCCCATTAACGTTCTTGATTGTTTTGTTAATTTGTTTCAAGGAAACTTCGTCGTCGAATGTCTTAACCTTATCAGTGATTCCAATATATTCCAAGAGCCAGTTAGGCCAGGCGTTCTCTGAATGGCATTGTCAAAACTGACGTTAATCTGAATTTGTAAAATGCTTGAACCATATGTCGGAGTCAGCATATTATTATCCAAATCATTCTCAACATCGGTGTTTTCACATGTTCTTCCACTAAGTATCTATTCCAATTTTGAACTCAAGAGATACAAACCCGGCTTGACTTTTCTGGGTCATTACTATGTCTAAATAATAGTCGCTTCCTATCAGTATATCAATGGTTGAGTCGCTTCCTATCAGTATATCAATGGTTGATATTTCTCTTTTAACAGGAATTTTATTTGCATGCTGTACACTTTAAACAAGATATTTGACTTGATCTTTCAGGAGACAACTATTTGGACTTCTTTGTATGTTACCACTGGTTGTCGGAAATATGTTAGCAGTCACGGTTATGGTATCCCCATGTATCAATTTGATTTGAATTTGTGTTGACTTTCTCTTTATTGTTGAGGGTTTGACTTTACCAAAAGTTACAAGTTTTATGTCTTAGTCTTGTTCAGATTTCAGTCCCAATAGTTTTGCCAATCAATCTGTTATGTATGTTCGTTGGGATCCAGAATCCAAAAGAAGTCTTGCACTTTTACCACTGTTATGTCCAGGTTTAAAAACATCCGTCTTTGCCGTTTGTATTAGCACAATGTCGTTTGTACTATAACCGGTGTATCAGCACATGCGTTTGGAATAACGGGCTCTTCAGTCAAGTTTGACATTTTATCAGCAAGATTGGTATTTGAAGCCTTTGCTCCAACCCAAAGTTCTTTGGGCATAAACATCTATAGTGTTAACTGTAAATCCCACAATGAACACCCACTATCTTTTCCTTGCAATCATTTGTCATATGGACTTCTTTTGAACATTTGTAACATGACCCTTTTAAAACCTGTCTTCTTTCTTCAGTTGTTTTAAATTTGCTGCATTCGTCATTCCTATGATTTTCTTTGCAATATCTGCTTTTATTTCCGTACACTTTAGCTTGATTTGCTCCTGTTAGAATGCTTCTACAGAACTTGATGCTTTGTTCTCGTATTTTACAAAATTCGACCCTGAATACCTCTCTGTGGTGTATCCCTTAAACATACGTCTTTCACTCTCTTTATGTCCTGAAACAATCTTGCCAGCCTTTTCATTAGCAATAATGAATTCATGTTTTTCATTTCTAAGACTCTCCACAGTCCAATCAACGCTTGCACCCTTTTGTAATTTTCACACAGCGCTTCCAAACTTCGAAGAACTTTCTGTGGTATCCATGAATTGTCTCAAACTATCTACTCTAAATGTTGCTGGAGATATATTTATCATTTCTTTGTAATGCATATTGATAACTTCTTGTTTGTTTCCGAATCTCTTCTTTAGTATTTCCACTGCAATAAGGTAATTATCGTTCGATAAGGCAAGTCCTTCAATTGCACGCTGTTCCTCATCTTCTATTTTACCTTTGAGATAATTGAACTTCTCAATGTTTAACAGTCTTTCATTGTTATGTTCAATACACTCATACGAGTCCAAAAAGCTGTCCACTTGAGTGTGTGTCTTCGTTCCCTATGGTTTCGGTAAACTTACACATGTGTAATTCCAACTTGTTTGTGTAAAAGACTTTTCCTTTGTTTTACAAATCGACAATATTTCGCAGAACAATCACTTTTTAAATTCGTTTTGCTTCTTATGCTTCCGGTTGTCGCTTTAAGTCCCGGGTTCCGGCACCATTCAATGTGGCGAAGTTTCTTTTTAACTTATTCATTTGGCCCCAGAGTTTTCTGTCTTATATTTGTCCTCGTTTGCAACCAAATATCCAATTAAAGAATGTCTGTTTTCACTCCAGCACAGGTTTTTTAACATTTGGACTCTTATCAGATTATTATTCACGGATAACACGTGACCGTTTCCGCCATATCTGAAAGGCAACGTGACGGTTCGGATATTCACAAGCGACCGCAGGACATTAGGCCGGCCTAAGTTCGGTAACCTACAAATAATCATGTTGGAATATGAGTGGAAATCAGTCCATTTCTTTCAACTTCATTTAAAAAGTGTCGTTATCTCTTCAAATTCAGTCTGATTTTAATAGAGTTTCACTCTTTAGAGCAAACAATCTTGTTAAATGGTCATGTTAATGTACATTGCTGTCATTCCAAACTATGGTCTGTCTCTTTCCCTTTAACACAGGCTATATTTGAGTATAACCTCTAACCTTAATAAATCACACGTGATCTTTTTCGCCATATTCAAAAAGGTGATCGGGACATTTTTTGTTAAATCCCATGAGACGGCCAGCCGGCAGGTCAATATTCCATTTCCCTCGAACAAACATTTTATAGTTGGAATATTAAAAAATAAGTCCATCGCAGGGGAATTATGTAATGCAAATTTGTTCAACGCCGCATTATGGATGTCTTTTTCACAATTGGTGTGTCTATTGTGTGTTATTTAAATCCAAATATAAAAATTATGACCTTGATAATGAATACAACATACTATATAACCATAGCCGATCGCTATTGAGGAATAATACTTTGCCTTCTAATACAATGTAGTTCAAAAGTTGGGAGGAACATAATAAAACAGTCCCTGGCAGCAATGAGTAACAAAGACAATAATAGGTCAAATTTGTCCGATGATCGTTGAACCTTAAACAGTATAATGTAATATTTTAACTACACAATGGATTAAGTTGCAGTAAAAAACCAAAACCAGTTATTTTTATTAAGTTCATTGAAACAAAAGAAAGTGGGGTTTTGGGGCTATAAAATATTCAAAACAGTGTTGTTAACATTGAATAGGAAAAAAATGATACATGTACCTGTCTTTTTTGCATTAATATATAAAGAGACAAGAGCCTGTCCATCTAACAGCTTGCTTTACTGGGAAATATATCAGCAACGATATCGTATGTTATGGCATGTCATGAGCTGCGATGATGGATGATGGAAGTAATGAGGATTAACGATACCTTTTTATAATGTAATTATAGTGTTTAAGTTGTAAAAACTGCCTTGGTTAAAATGACTCCTAGCATCGTTATTGCACTTTGCATAAAACAAGTACCGACTGTATTCATGAACACAATAACTTAGCTAAATATAATTGTCTAAATCAAACATATTTTGCTTTAATAGTGCCCAGTTTATTCCTATTATCGGGCGACATTTAGTCTAGCCGAGGACCAAATGATAATCAGGCGACGAGCTTTTCATATCTGCATCGCAATATCAGAATAATGCGCTCAAATCTAGACTATATCAAAGATCAGTTTATGTTTTGCGTAGAAACATCTCCTGATATTAATGATGCTACTGTCATATTAAAGAATATAAAAAATGAACATTAATTTGATGTAAAAAATCCAATTTACTTGTAAAAAACCTGACTTCTAGGAGATAATTTCTTATTTAAAAATATGAACCCCGAGTGTATATATATATATATATATATATATATATATATATATATATATATATATATATATATATATATATATATATATATATATATATACATATATATACACTCGGGGTTCATATTTTTTCGTAATATAATTTCCTATTTAAAAATATGAAACCCGGGTATATATATATATATATATATACATATATATACCCGGGGTTCATATTTTTAAATAGGAAATTATATTATATATATATATGATATGTTTTGTTCATATCTGTCGTTCCAGACATTTGTTGTTACAAATATTTATTTTAAATATGATATCGAATTGAAATATGTTGTTCCATACATATATTTTAAATATCATATCGTGCAATATTTTATTCATATATATGTGTACTATGCACATGTGTAATATAACAATGTCAAAACACACGTTTGTAGGCAATTAAATTGGAAGCATTTTTAATGATATCATGAAGTAGTTCATTTCCCATCTTAACAGAAGACGAAAAGGTGATATCACTTTATGATTTAATAAATAGAATCATTCTCAAAAGTTCGTTTTAATATTTGACCAGGTAATAACGCCATGAACATTCTACAAACTATGGGTTACGACACAATTTGAAATAAAGCAATATTCATTTAAAGTTTATTGTTTATGTTGTTTATCTTACTTGATATCATACCAGTATATACTACATTAATGAAATGCGTGTAGCGCAGGAAATGGTATTGCTTTGTCAGTTAATGGTATTTGGCAAATTATTAACGCAGGTGACTCAAGAAGTTGCAGATGTTTTAACAATACAACTTTTAAACAGAAACATGTATGCTTTTTGAGTGCAGCATAATGTGATAACGTCGTATGTTTTTTAGAGCACTTTTTAACAAATGAGAAATTTCCGGAAAAAAAGATTGTGCCTGAAACATTTCGACATGCATTTCTGAATTAAACAAATATCCTCTATTTATTATCATGTAGCGATTATTAAAGTATTTAAAATCATAGTACTAAATGTGTTCATATTTAAGGTATATGATGTTTGAAACACGTGTACACAAAGTGTTACAATATATAACAATTGTTTGGCACTTTATGAACGTTCATAGTCGTAGAACTGTGAAATACGTGTAGATCAAACATATTGTCTCAGAGAAATATAACGATTAATATAGTTGTTATTATATACTATAGTTTTAATTATTAACGTTTTGATCGTTAAGGTACACACGTCTTTAACTGTTATATTAACATATTTTCCACGAATCAGTTGTTATCGGTGTTAAACACATTGTCAAAATTGGCGAGAAAATGATGCGCTAATAACCATCGCTTAAAGGAAGAAGTTTGGAAAAAAACTTAAGTTTTATTTACAAATGGTAACATATCATTATTGGCATTTTTATCACTGTTTATTCCATTTATTACAAGCATGTATGAAGGCCAATATCGCCCGATGGAGCTGGATTTATGATTAGTAAAATACAAAAGAATAAATGCTTGTCTGCACTGTCTTTAATTCATATTATGGCATTGTTAATGTATTTTCTTAATTTGTTGCACATAAAAAATAAGGTTCCATTTCCACTTCGTAGCTCAATCCAAATATGTTAAGAATACCAATATCTGGGTCATTTTAAATGCTCTGAATGATTAATATTTTTAGTCATAGATTAGCAGCGAAAATTGTCAATGGTGTTATTATACCATAAAATAAAAATATTCAAATTTCTATTTTTTTTAGAACCCATGGTCATGCCGGAGATTAAACTTATATACATTCCTTTATTTAATACAATAACTTTAGATATCCTTACCTTTCTGATTTTTATTTTGTTGGTTTTTCAGTAACTGTTTAGAAGTAAGATTTATACCCGTAAATTGAGTAACCCTGATAAATGAATTTGTTTTATCAAGTTATTTTCTGCCATATACTGATACTTATTAATATGATATGTTTACTAAAGAGATGTACGATTAGAATGCATACTTTAAAACTATATATAAGTGCATTACAGTCTAGTTGCTAGGAGCCATATACACACGATCCTTCGTATGATGAATAGTGAAATATGATGTACAATAAATATGACCAGTCACATAAGTCATACATTCTTAATAATGACTACGATATTATTAAAGTAACTCATTAGACAATTTAACCATGTTCAGTTATGTACTTGCAAAATAAAAAAATATATATAGCCTCAATAGATTATCTTAGGATACTAAGTGACTGGTAAATTGTGCTAGAGCATGTATGTTGACACGTAAAGGATTGTTATATTTTGGTAGTTTTGGAAGTCGTTTAACCTTTTTTAACTAAACTATATCTTGATACGTTTTAAACTGTTTTGACGCGTTTTGTTCAATTACATGAGTTTTACTTGTACGAAATGGTTATTGTGAAATACATTACTGTTGATTTGACGATTGCTGTATGTATTTATTGATATTTATCTCATTGAATATTTGACAAATAATGATACGTCTTTGCAATCGCGCTCAAACATAGAATTATTGATAACATATTATTATACTAAATGTTGGTAAAATTATATTGCAATGATGCTAATGCATAATTTCAAAGACATAAAATACATTACTTTGCAAAATTATCTGCCTGTTACGAAAATTAACATTTTACTAATACGCTTGACAAAGCTATTTATTAAATTATTTTTCTTCACTGGCAAATATAGTATTAATGCGACAGTTTTTTGAAAACGTTTATTTTGAGAGATAACTGGTCAATTCCTAGGAAAATATAACACTTTTATTAATCCTCAAATAATGAGTATCACGTTATGTTCTTTAAACACTAAAGGACTCGGCAATAAGGAAAAAACGCCTTCTAGTATTTAAATATCTAGAGTCTTAAAATTATGATATAATATTAGTACAAGAAACCCATTCAACAAGTCTATCTTTAAATAGAGAGTGGAAAGTTTTTACATGTTGTAGTTGGAATAAATCTAATTAAGAAGGCGTTGCCTTACTTGTAAATAAAGAATCAAATGTTAAATGCTTCAATTGTTATGAGCTAGTATCTGGTCGACTAATTACCTAAGACATACAAATTAATTATAAAGATATTAATTTTGTTGATATTTATGGACTAAATGATGACAAAAGAACGTTATTCGACAGATTAGAAATGTTTGTAGCTGACAATATTGAACAAAATATAATACCTGGAGGTGATTTTAACAGTGTGCTTAACGATTCCTTGACAAGATGGATGGAAGGACAGATACAAACAATTGTCCAGGAACACTATTTAATTATAATTTAATTGATATTTGGCGTGAAACAATCCAAATTTACATCAATATACTTGGCATTCTTATACAAAACTAGTCATATTCTCTCGTCTGGATTATTTTCTCATTTCTGATTACTTACGCAATACAATACCTAAAAGTAGTATTAATCTACGATTTGAAACAGACCATTCAACAGTAATACTAAATGTTAACACACATGAGCAAATAAAGGACCAGGTTTCTATCAAATCATAGAAATAAACAGTAACTGTAACCCAAATACACTATGTGAACTATCAAAAAAGACTATAAGACTATAAGAACTATTTTAATCAAACTTTCAACTAATACTAAAAAAAAATAATAAAAAATGAAAACGATTTGATTGTAATAATCAAAATACTACAATAAAACACACACTTAAGTAATGATTGCAATCAGATAGAAGATATAAGTGTTCTTAAAGAAGAACTAGATATAATAACTACAGAAAAACGGATGATATTGAAGTCAAAAGCACAACATGTAGAATATAATGAATAAAATAGTACATATTGTGCTAGTCTTGAAAAACGCCACTATGAATAAAAAAGTTTACTTAATATAAATCGAACCAAACCATATCAACAAACATAAAAGATAATTAAAACGAGCAACGAAATTTTTATTAAAATTGAAACAAATCAATATTTTATGACGAAGTTAGTATCGTTGAAATATGAAGCTAGATAGGGAATATAAAGAAACAGTAGATGGGATCATGTTGAAAGGTGGGCTAGATAGGGAATAACAAAAGACAGCGGGCGTGTTCATGTTGAAAGGTGGGCTAGATAGGGAAATTAAGAGATAGTGGGCGTGTTCATATTGAAAGTTATGCTACATAGGGAATATCGAGAGACAGTGGGCATGTTCATGTTACAGATGGACTAGACAGAGAATATCAAGAGACAGTGGACGTGATGATATTAAACGGTAGGTTAGATAGGGAATATAGGGGGATAGTGGGCGTGTTCATGTTGTGTTCGGGCTAGAAAGGGAATATTTAGAGATAGTTGATGTGTTCATGTTGAAGGGTAGCTAAATTAGGAATAGTAAAAGGCAGAGGATTTGTTTATGTTAACAGGTCGGCTAAATAGAGATTATAAAGAGACAGAGGAGTTTTTCATGTTAAAAGGTGGACCTAATAAGCAATAGTAATAGACAGATATTGTCATCGTTTGGGACAAATTTTCAATAATAGTATTTTTGTTTTTCCTTTAACAAAGGCATCATTTTCGTATGAGCACTAATACAATTTGTTTTAATGAATAGCATGTGATCATTTCCATCATATCTGGAAATACGATAGTGGTCTTTTCGTAAATTTCCATGAGACTGGCCGGGCAATTTTTCTTTAACCAACAAAAGTACTTAGTTGTTTGACATTTTAGTGAAGATTAGTTCATCGCAATAGAATCCTGTGTTGACATGCACTCTTCGATGCTTCTTTATTGATGCCTTTTCACGATAGTTGCGTTGATACTGTGATGTTTGAAATTCAATATGTTTTGCGTTGAACATGAAGATCATTTTTCAAATTTATCTTAAAAATGCTGTTACATATTCCATTTCAGTCTGATGTTTTTTGAGGCTAACAGTTTTGACCAAAAAGTTATGCTTATATTGTCTCGTGAATGCACATTGATGAAGATTTCGCAATCTTATTTAAATATTTATAATTGTCTGCGAGGAAATTTCCAAACATAATTTGACTGTTTTCCCTCAACTCAAGCTTTTGTTTCGTATAAACTCTAATTGTGATCGTTTTTGTCGTATTTGGAAAGGCGATCGGTACTTTTCGGGAATTATCGTGAAACGGCGGGCAATATTACTTTAACTCCCACAAAAAAACTTTGTGGTTGTATTTTTTTTTTAAATTTTTGAATAGAGTCATGTGCTGAATGTTAACTAAACGATACTTTGTTAATGTTTTTTTAACGAAAATGTCTTATGTTTGTGTAATTTGAATCCCGATATCTTTTTTGACTTTGAACATGAAGACAACTTAATATATAGCCATATACATACGTATCCGAGATCAGTGAATGGCAGCTACGAAAATAAATAAAACATAATTGGTCGAATTAATTCGATGATCGTTGAACTCGTAAATACTTCAATTTAACATTGTATCTAATAGAATTATAGAAACGATACCTGTGTATCAGGCATTAATATTTTCAAAGACGAGAACCTGTCCCTCAAGCAAGTTCCGCTGCTGAAAGTTTATATTTTTATAGATAGTAGTGCTTATACCGGTCATAATCCTTCGAATATTAATCGATAATTTGACTTTTCGATCAAGAAAAGTGTTCTCGGTCAGCGTTATTGATACATATCTGAATAAAAAAACCTGCATTGAAAGGTGTTGCCCTTTTATGAATACTAGCATACTATTTGGTAT
The DNA here is from genome assembly GCF_026914265.1 of Mya arenaria. NCBI lineage: Eukaryota > Metazoa > Mollusca > Bivalvia > Myida > Myidae > Mya > Mya arenaria. The sequence continues at coordinate 36,315,428 of NC_069137.1, read as the reverse complement.
GAGTTGTCTACAAAAGGAAAAGAAAAAAAAAGGCAAAGAATGTTTTTAAGATGGACAAGATAATACCTATCAAGAGACAGTGTATTTGTTCATGTTGAAGGTAGACTTGAAATGTAATATAAAGAAACAATAGTTGTTGGCATGTTGAAGGTCAACTAGACAGGGAATATAAAGAGCCCACTGATGTGTTTGTGTTGATATCGAACTAGATAGGGACTTTTAAGAGACCACTGATGTGTTTGTGTTGATGTCGAACTAGATAGGGACTTTTAGGAGACCAGTGATGTGTTTGTGTTGATGTCGAACTAGATAGGGACTTTAAGGAGACCAGTGATGTGTTTGTGTTGATGTAGAACTAGATAGGGACTTTTAAGAGACTAGTGATGTGTTTAATTTGATGTAGAACTAGATAGGGACTGTTAAGAGACCAGTGATGTGTTTTAGTTGATGTTGAACTAGATAGGGACTTTTAAGAGACTAGTGATGTGTTTGTGTTGATGTTGAAGTAGATAGTGACTTTTAAGAGGCCACTGATGTGTTTGTGTTGATGTCGAACTAGATAGGGACTTTTAGGAGACCAGTGATGTTTTGTGTTGATGTCGAACTAGATAGGGTTTTAAGGATACCACTGATGTGTTTGTGTTGATGTCGAACTAGATAGGGACTTTTAAAAGACCACTGATCTGATGTGTTCGTGTTGATGTAGAACTAGATAGAGACTTTTAAAAGACCACTGATGTGTTTGTGTTGATGTCGAACTAGATAGGGACTTTTAAAAGACCACTGATGTGTTTGTGTTGATGTCGAACTAGATAGGGACTTTTAAAAGACCAGTGATGTGTTTGTGTTGATGTCGAACTAGATAGGGACTTTTAAGAGACCACTGATGTGTTTGTGTTGATGTCGAATTAGAAAGGGTCTTTAAAGCGACCAGTGATGTGTTCGTGTTGATGTCGAACTAGATATGGACTTTTTTAAGACCAGTGATGTGTTTGTGTTGATGTCGAACTAAATAGGGACTTTTAATAGACCAGTGATGTGTTTGTGTTTATGTCGAACTAGATAGGGACTTTTAAGAGACCACTGATGTGTTTGTGTTGATGTCAAAATAGATAGGGACTTTTTAAAGACCAGTGATGTGTTCGTGTTGATGTCGAACTAGATAGGGACTTTTAAAAGACCAGTGATGTGTTCGTGTCGATGTCGAACTAGATATGGACTTTAAGGAGACCTGTGATGTGTTTGTGTTGATGTCGAACTAGATAGGGTCTTTTAAAAGACCACTGATGTATTTGTGTTGATGTCGAACTAGATATGGACTTTTAAGAGACCAGTTATGTGTTTGTGTTGAAGTTGGACTAGACCGGGACTAATAAGAGACATTGGATGTTTATGTAATGCATTTTTTAACATTGTGTTTATTTGAAGATATTTCGGTGCTCTACGAACGTTTCGGCTAGGGTTTTATTTATGTGTCAATGTAGCTAAACAAGTTTAGTAAAATACGTGAATGTTAATAGTTGGATACAATTCAAATTACATGTCTGTCTACTAAAATTCAGTTATGAAAGTTGAAATAATGTTTTGGAACTTCGGGTACTAATTATCAAATGATATCAATCTACGGGAGCTTTTAACCGAATAACTGTAAATTAACTTTAAGAGACCATAAGCTATGATTCATTAAATGTAACATGATTGTCACTTTGAAAAATATGTGTATTCAGACACTTTTTTATGTTCATTATTTACATAAATCCAGATAATTAAACGCTGAAAACTAACGCGCATGACATGGAATTAAGCTAATAATTCAATACTATAGATCAAAGGAAGCGTGAGGATAGTTTACATTAAATATATTTTCGTCATATTTGTATCCAACGAAACAAGTTCACGTTGTTGATTTCGCTAAGAATTGATAACTGCAATCCATTCGTATCGTAATCTGGTGATAAGTATTGATAAGAGAGGGCAATGTGAACGAAATATTGAAAGGTACGCATGAGTATTGAGTGCACATTGTCAGTCAGAAATGAAAATACTTGGCCTTAACATACAGTGTGGAGTTAGCCTCTGGGATTAAAGCATAATTTATTAAACAATATACTAGGTGACTTTTAAACCATTTAACAATGTTTACACAAAACTGCTATTCATTTTTAAATACCTGTCATACCATTTCTTGCAACTTCATTTGAAAAGTGTTGTTTTCTTTATAATTCAGCTGTAGCTTCACTTTTAAGAGCTTAACTTCTTATTAATTTATATCAGAAATGCTTATTGATGCGGACTTCGCAGTGTTCTGTCAGGTGTTGTTATTGTTTCCGACAAAATCCCCAAATTCTCCTCTAGATTGAGAATCCGCAATGGAATCCTGTTCTTAAAATGTACTGAAAGTTATATTTACTTTTTTTGCATTGAATATTGTTTCGTTTTGTTTTGTTTTGTTTTTTTTTTTGTTTTTTTCTCATGCGTATCTCACTTTGAGTTGTTTTTCGACTTAAAAAAATTAAGATCATTGTTTTCAACTTCATTTCATATGTGTTGTTTATATCTTCAACTTCAGTTTGATTTTAAATGTGGTTAACTTTTTCAGCAAAATGTCTTGTTAATTCGTCTCGTAAATGCACATTACAGCAATTCGCATTTTTTCGCGTTATTTTTATCGTCTACGACGAGAATCCCATTTGTGAGTGTCTGTTTTCCTTGAGCTAAGTAATTTTCTTACAGCTGATCAGCGCGCCGCTCCCAGCCATTTTCTGATTAACATAAGTTGCTGTCATGTAATAGTAGCATGCGTTTTGTTGTAAAATAAAAAAAACGTCAACTGTTCAAAAATCAAAGTGATCACGTCATAATAACGTTGCCTCAATTAAGGAATGAATTGCGGGGTTGATGTCATTATCGGAGTATGAACGCAATTGGGCTGGTCTAAATGTGTGGAGTCCGAAGGACTCCACGCATACTTTGTCCAGCCCAATTGCGTTCATATCCCCGATAATGACATCAACCCCGCAATTCATTCCTTATATTTACACCAATAAATCATTATTTTGTTCAAAAAACGTTAAAACAATACTTCATTTCATTTCGAATTACCTTTCAGTAATCCATCCATACCCATTCTGTAAATAGGACGACCCGACTGTTACCGGAAACATTTTTTTTCAAATGACGTCACAATAACGCGGGAAAAGATCAACCTCTTGAAATCACTTTTAAACGTAAAATTGAAACACTTTTGGCAACAAAACGTTTAAAATATAATAACTTAGCACTTTCTAAAATATTGATTTATATTTTACGGGTCATGCTGACACAAAACAAACAATAACAAGATCAATAGTTTTCATGTATATTGGTATGCGATGAATTGCGATCCGAACATATCCGAAGATGTTGCGTTCATCGATTGATGAACGCAATTGCCAAAAGGCAGTTCATTTAAGGAATGGAAGATGAGGTGTAAATATAATGATTTGACGTATTCTCGGAAAAAATAACGTGAGCATACAATTGGAACACTTCAATCAACATGCATGAATTATCCGTTGCTATTTTAAAGTGCGTCTGTAACGAAATCGTAGTCATTATTAAGAATGTATGGCTTATGCGACTGGTCATATTTATTGTACATCATAGTTCACTATCCATCATATGAAGCATTGTGTATATTTGGCTCCTAGCAACTAGACTGTAATGCACTTATGTATATTTGAGTTCTAAAGTATGCATTCTAATCGTATATCCCTTTAGAAAACATATCATATTAAAAAGTATCAGCATATGTCAGAAAAGAACTTGATAAAAACAAATTCTTTTATCAGGGATACTCAATTTACGGGTATAAATCTAACTTCTAAACAGTTACTGAAAGAAACAACGAAATAAAACTCAGAAAGGTTAGGAATCCAAAGTTATTGTATTAAAGAAAGGAATGTATATAAGTCAAATCTCCGGCATGACCAGGGCTTCTAAAAAAATTAGAAATTTGAATATTTTATTTTATGGTATAATAACACCATTGACAAATTTCGCTGCTAATCTTTGACTAAAAAAATAATAATTCGGAGCATTTAAAATGACCCAGATATTGGTAGTCTTAACATATTTGGATTGAGCTACGAACTGGAAATGGAACTTTATTTGTTATGTTCAACAAATTTAGAAAATACATTAACAATGCCATGATATGAATTTAAGACAATTTTGTCCGGACAAGCATTTTTTTTTTGTATTTTATTAATCATAAATTCAGCTCCATCGGGCGATATTGGGCTTCGTACATGCTTGTAATAAATGGAATAAACAGTGATAAAAAATGCCAATACTGATATGTAATCATTTGTAAATAAAACTTAATTTTTTTCCAAACTTCTCCCTTTAAGCGATGGTTATTGGCGCATCATTTTCTCGAAAACTTTGAAAATGTGTTTACTTATGTGTCCATAGCAACCAGATATTTCGTCTAGACTTATTTTGACTGCATTCACAATCCGTGTTTAAAACAATCCAATGGATTTAAAATACAAAACATGATTCATCATTATTTTCTTTATTTGTTGAAATATGAAAACAATCGGCGAGCCGTATACTATTGAAAGTGTTTTATTAGTTAAAATACAACCGTTATAAAATAATAGGACGATTGTTCAGAATTATGTTAACAGTTAACAACGTGATTAACGATATTGTTGGTAACGTTTAAATGTCAACCTTTTGATGATGGGCACATTAGTTTAAATAACTAAATTGTCTACAAACATGTGTTGTGATACTTTTTTATTACACATGCGCATATTACACATATATATGAAAAAAACAATTGCAACACCTGAAATAATTGTCTCAAATCTTTGTAAGAAACACTGCAGATCTTAAGTGTATCCATTGAGCCATCAGAGCATTCAATATTTTAAAGTGCACAACGATGACGTTTCCAAAGCTGTTAACTTGAACAAAGTTCTGAACAATCGGCCCAATGTGGCTCAAATTATTAATGATGATTAATAAACAAAGCATTATTTCCTACCTTACTTATGACATTGTCCTACGGATCTTAAGTAAGTAAGACTGATAGCATCTGATTCGTGGGAAAATAAGACCAGTTAAAGACATCTGTACCTTTTACGATCAAAACGTTAATAATTAAAACTAAATTTCATGATTACTACTGTATGAATTGTTATAATTTGTTTTGATCTTTACGTATTGCATATGTGGCATGATATACATGTTAATATAATGCCAAACTATCCTTATGTATTGTAACACTTTGGTTCACATGTTGTAAACCTCAAATACTTTCAGTATGAAAACATTCAGTTGTATGAATAGCAATACCTTTATAATCGCTACATGTAAATAAAACAGAATCATTTATTAACATATATGTATGAGTTGATTTCAAAAGGGTTTATATTTTGACGTTGTCCGTTGAAATGGGTGTGTGTGTTGCTGTTTGTGTTCTACTTAAATTGATTAAACACTGTTAACATCAACAACTATGTAAGTGAGCCAGAAAATTACACGCTGAAAACTAACGTGCATGACATGGAATAAAGTTAATAATTCAATACTATAGATCAAAGGAAGCGTGAGGAGAGTATAACTTTACATTAAATATATTTTCGTCATATTTGCATACAACGAAACAAGTTTACGTTGTTGATTTCGCTAAGCATTGATAACCGCAATATATTCGTATCGTAATCTGGTGACAAGTATTGATAAGAGGGCAATGTGATCGAAATATTGAAAGGTACGCATGAGTATTGAGTGCACATTTTCAGTCAGAAATGAAAATACTTGGCCTTAACATACAGTGTGGAGTTAGCCTCTGGGATTAAAGCATAATTTATTAAACAATATACTAGGTGACTTTGAAACCATTTAACAATGTTTGCACAAACCTGCTAAACATTTTTAAATACCTGTCATAGCATTTCTTGGGACTTCATTTGAAAAGTGTTGTTTTCTTTCAAATTCAGCTGTAGCTTCAATTTTAGGAGCTTAACTTCTTATTAATAGGTATCAGAATTGCTTATTGATGCAGACTTCGCAGTGTTCTGTCAGATGTTGTTATTATTTCTGACAAAATCCCCAATTCTCCTTCTTATCTAGATTGAGAATCCGCAATGGAAACCTGTTCTAAAAATGTACTGAAGGTTATATTAACTTTTTTTGCATTGAAGATTGTTCCGGGTTTTTTGTTGTTTTTTTCTTTCTCGTGCGTATCTCACTTAGAGTTGTTTTTCGACTTCGAAAATTAAGACCATTGATTTCAACTTCATTTCATATGTGTTGTTTATATCTTCAACTTCAGTTTGATTTTAAATGAGGTTAACTGTTTCATCAAAATGTCTTGTTAATTCGTCTCGTAAATGCACATTACAGCAGTTCGCATTTTTCGCGTTATTTTTATCGTCTACGACGAGAATCCCATTTGTGAGTTTCTGTTTTCCCTGAGCTCAGTATTTTTTACAGCTGATCAGCGTGCTGCTACCAGCCATTTTTACTTAACAAAGGTTGCTGTCATGTAATAGTAGCATGCGTTTTGTTGTTGAAAATTACGCCAACTGTTCGAAAATCGAAGTGATCACGTCATAATAACGTCGCCTCAAAATGATTTGAAGTATTCCCGGAAAAATTAACGTGAACATACGATGGGAATACTTCAATCAACATGCATGAATTATCCGTTGCATTTAAAGTGGGTTGGTAACGTGTATCCGTCTATTGAAAACAATGAATAACACTTTTAATTTAGACATACGAATATTTTGAATTCACTTATTTGTTATACAGCGGTATATTAACAAGCATAGTATTTTTCTAATGTGACATCTAATAAAATATTTATGACCAAATAAAACGTTTAAGTGGGACAACCCTCGTATATACGTGTTAGAAACTAAAGCAATGCGTGTAATTGCATTGCTTTAGTTTCTTACACGTACAAACAATCCTAAAAGCTGCGTGTAATCGCATTCGTATGTACGCGTAAGAAACTAAAGCAATGCGATTACACGCAGGTTCTATGGTCGTATGTACGTGTAAGAAACTAAAAAAATGTGACTACACGCAGCTGATATGGTCGTATGTACGTGTAAGAAACTGAAGCAATGCGATTACACGCAGATTCCATGGTCGTATGTACGTTTAAGAAATTAAACCATGCGATTACACGCACTTTCTATGGTCGTATGTACGTGTAAGAAACTAAAGCAATGCAATTACACACAGTTTCTATGGTCGTGTGTACGTGTAAGAAACTGAAGCAATATGATTACACGCAGTTTTTATGGTCGTATGTACGTGTAAGAAACTAAAGCAATGTGATTACACGCAGTTTCTATGATCGTATGGACACGTAAGAAACTAAAGCAATACGATTACAAGCTGTTTCAATGGTCGTATGGAGGCTTAAGAAACTAAATTAATGCGATTACGCGCAGTTTCTATGATCGTATGGACGCGTAAGAAACTAAAGCAATACGATAACACGCTGTTTCTATGGTCGTATGGAGGCGTAAGTAACTAAAGCAATGCGATTTCACGCAGGTTTATGATCGTATGTACGAGTAAGAAACTAAAGCAATGCGTTTACACGCAGGTTAATGGTCGTATGTACGCGTAAGAAACTAAAGCAATGCGATAACACGCAGCTTTTATGGTCGTATGTACGTGTAAAAAACTAAAGCAATACGATTACACGCAGGTTTTATGTTTGTCATTAAAATGTCTATAGTTATCGGCCTATTGTTTTCTTCTTTGTTTGTTCAACTGGTATTCCAATTTAGCTAGAATAAGTTGTTATTGAAAAACCTTGCGGATTAAGATATACTGGGTTGTATATAAGATTGTGCCGTTTTTTTCTTCTTTTCTTTCGCATGCATATCTCACGAGGAATCTTTTTTCATGCATGACACTCACAGTGACGTTAATCAATGACGTCACAAATAGATGTTTAACAATGATTAAAACCGTTAATGAATACTCACAAAACTGAAAACGATTCTAAAAAAAACTAACAATACCATCTTCTTTGATATATGATAAGTTAACAGAACATAAAATATGTGTACCGCTGTCATCCTCAGTCCTTGAAAGAAAGGATTGTAACATTAAAAATAGGACCAATGATCACAGACGTTAACATTAAATGAATAATATATAATTTGCAAGCTAGTATCATGTTAAAGAATATGAACATGAATTTGATGTTTAATTTATTTGATAAATCCTGACTTCTAGGCAACAATTTCTTATTTATAAATATGATATATATGCGGTTGAAATATGTCGTTCCATCAACATAATTTATATGTAATATCGTGATGAAGTTTGCCGTTCCAAGCATATAATTCATATAAAATATCGAGTGGATATATGTCCTTTCAAGCATATAATTAATACATAATATCGTGTTAGGATATGTCGTTCAAAGCATATAGTTTATGTATAATATCGCAATGAAATATGTCGTTCCAAGTATAGTATAAATATATAAAATCGTGTTGAAATATGTCGTTAAAAGCATATAATTTATATGTAATATCCCGTTGTAATATGTCGTTCGAAGCATATGATACATATAAAATATCGTGTTGAAATATGTCGTTCCAGGCGTAGTATAAATATATAATATCGTGTTGAAATATTTCGTTTGAAGCATATAATTTATATGTAATATCCTGTTGTAATATGTCGTTCAAAGCATATAGTTTATGTAAAAAATAGCGATGAAATATGTCGTTCCAAGCATATTATAAATATATAATATAGTGTTGAAATATGTCGTTAAAAGCATATAATTTATATGTGATATCGTGTTGTAATATGTCGTTCAAAGCATATAATTTATATGTAATATCCTGTTGTAATATGTCGTTTAAAGCAAATAATTTATATGTAATATCCTTTTTTAATATGTCGTTCAAAGCATATAATTTATATGTAATTTCTTGTTGTATTATGTCGTTCAAAGCATATAGTTTAAGTATGATATCGCGATGAAATATGTCGTTCGAAGCATAGTATAAATATACAATATCCTGTTGTAATATGTCGTTTAAAGCATATAGTTTATATGTATTATCAATTTGTAATATGTCGTTCAAAGCATATACTTTATATGTAATATACTGTTGTAATATTTCGTTCAAAGCATATAGTTTATGTATAATATCGCTATGAAATATGTCGTTCCAAGCATAGTATAAATATATAATATTGTGTTGAAATATGTCGTTTAAAGCATATAATTTATATGTTATATCATGTTGTAATATGCCATCCAAGTATAGAATTTATAAATAATATCGTAATGAAATACGTCGTTACAAGCATATAATTTATATATAATATTGTGTTGAAATATGTCGTTCCAGGCATAGAATTTATATATAATATTGTAATGAAATATGTCGTTACAAGCATATGATTTACATATAATATCGTGTTAAAATATGTCATTCCAAGCATTTAATTAATATAGTTATATTATATATAATTTTGCAACAATGTATTATATATATATATATATATATATATATATTGTTGCAAAATTTAGTTTCATACATCTAGTAATGGATGAATACTAGTATGCTATTTTGTGCCTTATTTCGGGTTATATACGTATAACCTACTCGTATTGTTCTGTATTACTTATGTGTTATATAACAATATCACACTACATGTTTATGGACAATTTAATTGGAAACATAACATACTTTATTGGTCATGTTCCAGCCAGTCATACGTTTATTACTTAAAATTTTGTTTTAATTAGAAAGATTTATTTGAATAAATCTTTTGCCATCTAAAAAAGACGAAGAAAACGTAATATCACCTCTTGATTACATTAAAAAAAACTCATTGTACTACAAATTAAGATGTTATCTAACCATGGTGTGACGACACAATTTAAAAAAAGCAAATTTCATTAAAAGGTTATTGTTTATGATGTGTTTCGTACATATCAGTATTCACGAATTAATACGATCGGATATTGGCCAATTATTAACGCAGGTGACTCAAGAAATCTTAGATGTTTTAACCATACAACTTTCAAAAAGAAGCATGTATACTTATTGAGCGCAGCATAATGAGATAACGTCGTATGTATCTAGCGCACTTTTTAACAAATGGGAAATTTACGGAAACAAGTAATAAAGGTTGAGCCTTATACATTTCGACATCATGAATTCCTCTCACTAACTCCGTCATAAAAGATGGAATGATAAAGTATAATACTGGATGTTGATCATCAACAAATAGGTTTATGGAGGTATGCGTTCATAGTGATAACAGAGTAATTAAATAGCATGTATTAAGTTAAAGTGTATTTGGAAGTATGTTTTAACATTAAACCTTGAAGTCAAAGAAGCTAGGCGAAAGCGTTTCATTTTCAAAAAGACGTCCAAATATTTAATAACGTATATGATGGTTGAAATCATTTTTTTTAATTACAAGGCCCGCCCCTTTTAAACTTACATGTTTTCGTACCGATCTATGTTTGTCATTAAAATGTCTATAGTTATTGTTCTAATGTTTTCTTCTTTGTTTGTTTATCTGATATTTTAATTTAGCTGAGATAAGTTGTTATTGAAACACGTTGTGAATGAAGTTAAACTTCATTGCATTAAAGATTGTGCCGATTTATTTTTTCTTTCTCATGTATATCTCACGAGGTATTGTTTTTTATGCATGACATCCACAGTTACGTTGGAAAATGACGTCACGAAAAGATGTTGAACAATGATTAAAACCGTTAATGAATACTCCCAAAACTGAAGTCCATTCTAAAAAAACTAACAATACCATATTCATTGATTAATGATAAGTTAACAGGACATTATAGAAGTGGCATCCAGTGTCATCCTCAGTCCTGGAAAGAAAGTAGTGTTACATTAACAATCACAGGGGTTTCTCTCGAAAAAAAATATTCTTATATATATTATATAGACAAGGGGTTGAACTCAAATTTTGCAATCCTCCAAAAAATGAAGCAAACAATGTATTACAGTTAAATTAATGTTTTTTTGTTATAAATAAAGTGACTAATGTCAATATACAAATGACTTTTAAAAGACCGAAATCAACAGTATTAAATTATCCATAAAAATCCATATATCATCGCATTTGGACACACGTTTGCAAACATCCAATATATGAAATTACCTCAGTAAATATCATGATGCGTGTAATGTTGTACGATTACATGTATCCAGTTCGATGAAGTATCACCAACCACTTTGTTCGTCGTAATTGAATGATTTACACCACTATAATTGGCGAAAAACAAACATCGAGTTTATTTTTGTCTTTCCTCGGCCATTTTGATTTCCAACACTCCTGTTGTATCCAGCGATTTCATTGGCTGATGACTGGCTCCGTCACTGCGGTGGTTTTTACAATAGCCAATAACTTAATTCGTAACAAAGTTTAACGCACACACAGATAATGGCCAGTTTGACAAATTAACTATGCTGAGGGAATTTTCTGTGTTTTGTGCTCTTCTTCGGAATGCATCGGTAAAAATTGCGCATTTAATATGATTATTTTTTGTTATTTTAATGAATTATAGCGTTTAATATTCGTCATTTCGTAGAAAAAGGTACTTTTACCTACGTTGTTTCCGTTTGCGAACCTGTGTCAGGATTGCAAAATTTGAGTTCAACCCCTTGTCTATATAATATATATAAGAATATTTTTTTTCGAGAGAAACCCCTGTGTTAACAATGGGACCAGTGGTCACAGACGTAAACATTAATTCACTGATATATAAAAACTGCCAATAATGATATGTAATCATTTGTAAATAAAACTTAAGTTTTTTTTCCAAACTTCTTCCTTTAAGCGATGATTATTGGCGCATCATGTTCTCGACAACTTATGACCATTTGTTTACTTATGTTTCCATAGCAACCACATATTTCGTCTAGGCTTTTTTTGACTGCATTCACAATCCGTGTTTAAAACAATCCAATGGATTAAAATACAAAACATGAATCATCATTATTTTCTTTATGTGTTGAAATATGAAAACAATCGGCGAGCCGTATACTATCGAAAGTGTTTTATTAGTTAAAATACCATTATTATAAAATAATGGGACGATTGCTCAGAATTATGTTAACAGTTAATAACGTGATTAACGATATTGTTGGTAATGTTTAAATTTCAACGTTTTGATGATGGGCACATTTATTTAAATAATTAAATTGTCTACGAACATGTGTTGTGATACTGTTTTATTACACATGCGCATATTACACATATATATGAAAAAACAATTGCAACACCTGAAATAATTGTCTCAAATCTTTGTAAGAAACACTGCAGATCTTAAGTGTATCCATTGAGCCATCAGAGCAGTCAATATTTTAAAATGAACAACGATGACGTTTCCAAAGCTGTTAACTTGAACAAAGTTCTGAACAATCGGCCCAATGCGGCTCAAAATTATTAATGATAATGAATAAACAAAGTATGATTTCTTACCTTACTTATGCTATTGTCTTACGGATCTTAGGTATGTAACACTGATAGCATCTGATTCGTGGAAAATAAGAACAGTTAAAGACATTTGTACATTTTATGATCAAAACGTTAATAATTCATACTAAATTTCATGATTACTACTATATGAATTGATATAATTGTTTTTATCTTTACGTATTGCATATTTGACATGATATAAATGTTCATATAGTGCTAAACTATCCTTATGTATTGTAACACTTTGGTACACATGTTGTAAACCTCAAATACTTTCAGTATGAAAACATTCAGTTTTATGAATAACAATACCTATATAATCGCTACATGTAAATAAAACAGAATCATTTATTCACATATGTGTTAATTTCAAAAGAGTTTATTTTTTGACGTTTTCATATACAGGAAGATACATTGGAAGTAACTTTTCACAGCAATTATTCGACAGGGACCTACTGCTCGTTGTTTCAAAATCAGGCAGGAAAATCTCCAATTGTCCGTTGAAATGTGTGTGTGTGTTGCTGTTTGTGTTCTACTTAAATTGATTAAACACTGTTAACAGTGTGAGTGAGCCAGATAATTAAACGCTGAAAACTAACGCGCATGATATGGAATTAAGTTAATAATTCAATACTATAGATCAAAGGAAGCGTGAGGAGAGAATAACTTTATATTAAATTTATTTTTGTCATATTTGTATACAACGAAACAAGTTCACGTTGTTGATTTCGCTAATCTGGTGACAAGTATTGATAAGAGGGCAATGTGAACAAAATATTGAAAGGTACGCATGAGTATTTAGTGCACATTGTCAGTCAGAAATGAAAATACTTGGCCTTAACATACAGTGTGGTGTTAGCCTCTGAGATTAAAGCATGATTTATTAAACAATATACTAGGTGACTTTTAAACCATTTAACAATGTTTGCACAAAACTGCTATAGATTTTAAAGGCTTTTAGGAGCTTAACTTCTTATTAATAGGTATCAGAATTGCTTATTGATACAGACTTCGCAATGTTCTGTCAGATGTTGTTATTGTTTCCGACAAAATCCCCAACTCACCTCCTTATCTAGATTGAGAATCCGCAATGGAATCCTGTTCTAAAAATGAACTGAACGTTATATTTACTTTTTTGCATCTAAGGTTGTTCCGTTTTGTTTGTTGTTTTTTTTCGTTTTTTTTCTTTCTCATGCGTATCTCACTAAGAGTTGTTTTTCGATTCGAAAATTAAGACCATTGTTTTCAACTTCACTTCATATGTGTTGTTTATATCTTCAACTTCAGTTTGTAGTTGTTCTGAACACTTTATTTTTTAACATCAACATGACAGTTATTTGTTAACATTCGTGATCTTGAACTCTGTAGTCTGCGATCAATTGTAACGTGATAAGTTAATGTTTGGTGACTGATCCACGTTCAAAAATGTTTCTTGGGCACATTCAAACATGGGTACATAGTATGCCGATGAAAACAGGGAAAAACACATGATAACTTTCAAGGTAATTGATCATGTTTTAATAAACAAAATAACATGAAAAAAACATGATAAATAGGCTCACCCGATAAAATCCCTCCACCTTGCCAGATAAACTTCCTCCATCCACGGCACTAACCTAGTACTCTTTCAAAACAATTATTTCATACTGCTGATGTACTTTTCAAACATTATTTATATTCATTTGAATTCGACCAAATGGGCCTTATTTATTTTGTGTCGTACAATGGAAGAAAATGCACACTAAGCTAATGTGTTTGTTTTATCAGATCCAAGAATATAATTCCAATCATTGGGCAATTTGTTTTTAATATATTATATGCATTTAAATATTTATATAAAAAACTACAGAAACAAGATCAGTAAATAACAGTTATAACGTAAACCCGGTGTAATGGATGGTACAGGGTAATCTGCCGAATCAACGAGAGCAGGCTTTTAATAGAAGATGAATTTCATGTGTTTTCATATGCCCAAGGTTCTCTACTGTAAGAAATCAGTTTTTATTTAGCTGGTACACGGGTCGATCTGACCTACATGCCTTTTACAGACTCCTAACCCCGGTGTAATGGATGGTACAGGGTAAACGCCAAAAACGTATAACATGAAAAAAATCATAAACATAGAACAACAGCAAAAAACTCCACAAACAACAATGCAAAATATATGTTCTTTATAAACTGTATTCCTAATAATTAATCACCAAAGTCAATCGCGCATGACATGCGATTAGAGTTAATTTAAAATACATTTGGCACAAGCAGTTTAGTATATACCTGTCAGACTATTTCTTTCAAAAGCGTTGTAATATCTTCAACTCATTTTAATTTCATTTGAGTGTCACGGTTTATAACAAAAAGTATTGTTAATTGGTCTCATTAATACATATTACTGCAGACTAGTATAGATATTCTTACCGTTTTCGCTAAATTACAATAATAATATGTCTATTTAACAGGATCAGCTCTTGATTTATAAGCGTTTATGAATACCTCTTGAACGTTTACGCCTTATCCGAAAAGTCGTCTTCCAAAAATAATATTGCTGCAGATGTCGCTGTCAGGATATTCTTACCGTTTTCGACGAAATTCCCTATTACGGTATGTCTGATTCCGCTCTCGCACTGGCCTTACTTTTGGCGAACTCTTACCAAAATTTTATTCTCTGAAAGATGGGATCGTTTTTGCCAAATCTCAAAAGGCGATCGGGATTTTTAGAATTTACGTCAGACGGCCGGGAAATATGTTTTAGTGTACAAACAAAATCCTTGGTTTAAATATTGAGTGAAAAACAGTCCATCGTAATGGAATCCTTTGCTTACAGTTTACAGTTTAAGCAACGCTTCAATTTGGAAAGCCTTTGGAAGCTAGTTGTGTTGTTTTTGTGTTATTTGTGCCCTGAAACTGTTAATGAATATGAACCTGAAAACTCATTTAATATAAAACAATACGCAATCTATTCCAATGAATAATAGTTAGCCCTTTATCAGTTTAAAAGGTGAAGATATAAAAAAACTTTCACTGGCAGCAATGAAACACAATGACGGTGATTTGCAAAATATATCTAAGTACGATTACATTACCCGTAAACACTATAATAGTTAAACATTTTGTCGACATACCAATATTAAATTTAAATCGTAGTATGAAGACAAGGCTAGAACCATTAAATAATTTAATTGTCAGTGAAAAGTTAAGACATTATAGTTTTGGCAATGATGATTAAGTATGGTAATGCTTACACCCAAATTAGAATTATAAAATGTTACAAATGTATTGGATGCATTTATATGTTCAGACACCTGTGCATTCAACTATATTAAAGAAACATTGGAAGTGTTTATGGTATAATGTGGACAAAAAAGGAAATTTTAAATACGAGGAATTTGTTTGTGTAGAATGTGGACTAAACAGGGAATAAGCAAATAAATGAATGTGATTATTTTTAACGGCAGTGTAAGAGGGAATATTTAGAAATAGAAATTGTTCATGTTAAAATGTTTACTAAATAGGGGAAAATTAAGATATGGTGGATGTGATCCTGTTTGAAGGTGGCCTAGGAAAGGAATAGCAAAAGACATTAAACATGCTTATGCTAAGTGTTGGCAAAATGATGATATATTTATAGAGACAGTAGAAATATTGAAGGCGAACTATAACGGAATTAGTAAGTGACGGTGAATGTGTTCATGTTAACGTACGGCTAAATAGGGAAAGGTAAGAGACATTGGATGCTTTTATGTTAATAGGTGGACTCGATTGGAAATAAATAAGAGACAGTATATGTGTTTATGCTAAAAGGTGGACCAGATAGGGAATATTATGAGTTAGTGGCTGTGTTATGTTGAAGATGTGCTAAATAGGGAATATGAAAAGACGATGGATATGTTAAAGTTGAAGGTGGACTAGATAGGGAACACTTAAGCTGTGCAATGACGTATATTAAAAGTTCAACATGTAAAAATGTAATATATGATTATCGGAGCGAGTACACCTTTTTAAGAGTTACATACAAATCTTTAACAACTTTGGTTATATGCAATAATAGCATTAAGTAAATCACCATCTGTATGGCAAATAAAACATATTACTAAACAAGTATAACAAACATGTAGTGCATGTAGTCAATGTCACTCTCATGACAATTCACGACAGTCCGACCGACAAAATTACAACATGTGTCCTTTGAAATGCTTGAAACGTAATTTATAGGTTTGCTTAAGCAATCAAGTTTGCACTTATCATAATGTTTAATCCTTTCGAAAGTTTGACATCAAACACAATGATGAATGCTTGGTCGTCGTGGTCATTATACAGTTACATCTGCGAGTAATTCTTTTTGTTGCCACCTCCAATAACTTTCGATTTTTGGACTAGGGCACTTGTGGCCTAGCTCATAGCCATAACCGCGCTATCTGCATTTTCAAGCCGCATCTGGGGGTTCACTGACGTAATGTATTCATACGCTGTATTTTGATTGGATTGCCGTTAGCGAATTTGAATAATCAAAGTAGTACCAGAACTGATTACAATGAAAACATCCAATAAAAATAGTTCTCCTAACAATTCAAGCTAACTGTATGTTCTTTTAATGAAGCACAATAATTGCATACGTACCGAGTGAGTTAATCGGGTTAACTTCATGAATGTTCTTGGATACGGTCAGATTATATGCAATAATAATATGAACATATTGGAAAAGTACGCATCGAAATGTTTCCGTTCAATGCTCTGTATTGATAGACTGGTACCCTCTTTCTCTTTTATCCGAAAAGAAACCAGTATCAGCTAACTGCGGTGCCCGTTGCGCATTCGAAATGTCTTGTGAATTCATACGTAAAGCTAATAAAGCGTGCGGTCTAAGTTGAAAACAACCAGGAAAGTATGTTTAAAAAAAGTATTGTTAACCTTTGTATACAATGTTGGTTTTCCGAAGTCGGTCCCTGTTCTTTTTTTTCGACATAATTTGCAGGTTTCCGTGATATTTTCTTTTCGATACAAAGTTTTTTTATCTTATCATCGCATGGCACTTAGCACTTTTTTAAATACAACATTATTTTTGGTATATATTGTTCAAATACTATTAATGTTATATAAAAACCATATGTCGCGTACCTGTATAACTTGATATTTTTGAGGAAAAGTAAATCAGGGTACCAGTCTACTTATAGACCTCAAAATTTACTCTGATCAGAGCGGCCGAATGATCCAGACATGTATGTTGTCACTACTTCCGAATGCTGATTATGTGAATTTCATAGTGTTTTATTGAGTAAATTCATCAATAACGCGGCCATTGAATGATTACCACTATCAAATGGATTTAGTTTCATCTTACAGTGGGTAGCATTTTTAATTTGACACGTACATTTTCAAGAAGTAACGTTACAAGTTCGTTTGAAAAAATCATGTGATTTCAATTTTGCAAAATGGAGATAAAAAAATATCAAATATGCGCATACTTATTTATGAAGTTTCATTCTAAATGAAGCCAAATGTATGAATATGTGCACAGCATCTATGAATAAGATGATTGTTTACCTATGTGCATAGAAAAGTCTTGGAGCCACTCTCAGTGTAAGTACATGATATTGTGATAAACCATCGCCATTGATAAAACAATCTTGCATGCTCAATTTTGATTTCCTCTCTTATAATGCACCAGTCAATTGTTACCACGCCTCCCTCGGGGATATACCAGGGAAAAGGGCTGTGTTTTTACCTTTCAGGTGTCCTCGTAGCTAAAGAACTTCAGCGAACACATTATATAAATATTACCATGTTGGACGTGTTGTAAACATCAAAAAACTAAATATCAACATTAAAGTTATGGAAGCCAGAATTAGTGTGCTCGCAATGCCGGGTGATTGCGGTGGTTTTGTCTTCCCTCAAAATATATCAGGGAATTGCTTCTACCTTAGATCCGCGGGATGCGGGGATATTCACGGGATTTTACCACCAGTTCGTTCTCGCAGGGCAGGGATTTTACCGGGGATTGGCTGGACGGAAAGTCGGGGGCGGGAAGGGGGGGTTACAATTGACTGGTGCATACTTTACAAGTTCTTTTTTCTGAAGACGCTTTGTGCTCACTTGTTGTTATCTAGCCAAGAATGAAAATTAAAAATCAGTCAGAGATACAGTATGGTGATGCATTGTTGTTGATAGATCAATATAAATTTGTGAAATATTTGAGGAAAAGGTATTTGGTTAAATGATTTACAAGTGTAACTTTTGAGTTTTATTTAACAATGCGATGCCGAATATAGTGGAGATAGAATTGTTTTTATAATTTGTTCAATGCGTGTTCTTTTGTTATTAAATTCAAAATAAAGCATTTTTTTCAAATGCTATTTCTAGAAAATAATGTATTTAATTTAAATTCTTCGAAAAACATCAAAAGAAACATGTAAACAAGCTGGCATTCAACAGGACGTGTGTCCTGCTTTATTTAGCAATAAAGTAAATCGTAGAGAGGATCACTACGCGCGGTGATTCACCAGCGCCCAATTAGATTAGCTTTCATGCCAAACTCGCCCTACAAAGGTCACGAGGGGTCGACCGGTTCATGCAAAATATACTCAATTTTTAACGTTCATAAAATTAAGCACGGATGTAACTATTGAGACTTTAGAGCAATCAATATTTTCAAGTAAACAACGATGAAGTTAACAAAGTTCTGAACAATCGGCCCAATGTGTCTCAAGTCATGAATGATAATGAATAAACTGATAAATATTTCCTATCTTACTTATGACATTGTCCTACGGATCTAAGGTATCTAACACTGATAGCATCTGAATCGTGAGAAAATATGAACAGTTAAAGACATGCGTACCATTTACGATTTAAACATTAATAATAAAAGCTTAATTTTACAATTACTACTATACGAATTGTTATACTTTTCCTGTGACAATGTTTTTGATCTTTACGTATTGCATATGTTATATGACTATGAATGTTTATATAGTGCCAAACAATCGTTATATATGGTAATACTTATGGTGCACATGTTATATTCCCCATATACCATTAATATGAATAATTTAGTTTTATGAACATAAAGACCTTCAAAATCGCTACATGTAAACAAAACAGAATCATGTATTCACATACATGTACGTGTACATTTCTAGACATGTTCATTTTAAACGATTTCATATACAGTAAGATGAAAATTTGAAAAAAAAACGTAACTTTTCACAATAATAATTTGATATGGACGTATTGCTTGTTATTTCAAAATCAGACAAGAAAATATCTTATTATCCGTTCTAATGAGTATGTGTTGCTGTTCTTTTTTAATTAATCAAACAATGTCAATAGCATCTACAATGTGAGTGAAGTTGAGGACAGAATAATTATCAGTTTATCTGGCCGGAATCAACCCAGTGACAGTGATTTGTAAAATACATCTAAACAATATAGTTCAACATTTTATCTACAGACTAGTATTACATTCGAATTTAAGTATGAAACCAAGACTAGTACCTTTCATAAGTGTAATTATCAGTGAAAAGTTAAGACAATATCGTTTGGGTCATGAATGATTAAGAATAATAATGCTAACACCACAATTAGAATTATAAAATGTAATATATGAATGAGAGGCATTTATAAGTTCAGACACCTGTGCACTTATCGGATAAAAGAAATATTAGAAGTGTTCATGTTAAAAGGTTGACGAAATAAGGAATATAAAGACGAGGGATGTGATTTTTTGAAGGTGAGCCAAACAGGGAATATTTAAACAAGTGGGTGTGTTCATGTTTCAATTTTGTCTAAATGGGGGAATATTTAGAGAAAATAAATGGGTTCATATTAATAAGTGAACAAAAAAGGGGAATAGTAAGAGACGGTGGATGTGTTTATGTTAAAAGGTGGACTAGGTTTGGAATAACATGAGACAGTGGATGTGGTAATGTTAAATGTTGGCGAACTAGGCAATATTTTTGAGAAAGTAGATGTTTTTGGACTAAATAGAGAATAGTAAGTGACGATGGATGCGTTCATTTTAAAATGTGGGATAGATAGTAGATACAAGGAGACATAATATGTATTGATGTTGATGGTGATTTAAATGAGGACTACCCAGAGATATAGATAGAGTATATACAGTAGATTTAATCGTATTGAAGGTGGGTGAATAAGGAAAAGTAAAAGACAGTGGATCTGATCATGTTAAAAGGTTGGCTGGGAAGGGAATATAAAGGTAAAGTAGATATGTTCATGTTGAAGGTGGACTAAATAGGGAATTCAAATAGGCATAGTATGTTTTGATGTTAAAAAATGGGCTAAATCAAGAATACAAGAGGCAGTGGGTGTGTTCATATTTCTGAGGGACTAGATAGGGAATATGAATAGACTGAGGATTTATTTTGAAAGGTGAACCACATATGCAATATGAAGAGATGTTGAAGTCGAACTAGATAGGTACTTTTTAGAAACAATTAATGTGTTTGTGTTGGACTAGATAGGGAATATTTCGAGACATAGGATGTTGTATTTATGTAAGCATTCAGTTATTAATATTGTGTGTATTTGAAGATATTTTGGTGGTCTACGAACGTCTCGGCTAGGGCTTTATATGTATTTCAATGTAGCATAGCAATTTTAGTAACATACGCGAATGTTTATAGTTACAGTTCAAATTGCATGTCCGAAAGGTGAGTATGCAGTGTTTCTGATTTCATTGTACAACGTCAGTGCAATACGTAAACATCATATGGTACTAATGTTTAATTATGATAAGTTAGAATAATGTTCTGGAATTTTTGGTACTTTTAATCAAATGATGTCAATCTACGGGAGCATTGTACCGACTATTTGTAAACTTACTCTAAGTGACCATCAGCTATAATATCATAAGAATCATGAAAAAAACAAAATGAATATGTGTATTTAGATCTATTTTAATGTTTATTATGTGCAAGGAAAGCCTAAGGGGAGTATAACTACAGATTAAATATTTACTTGTAACCATATTTGTATACAATCATGATACTTTATATTACCCTAGTCCTTTGTTGAGATAAAACTTGACGTTCATATTGTATTACAACAGTGGAATACGGCCGAACTGCATTGGAGTGGAATACGGACTACCGTATTTGCGATATGTTTGTGGATCTATGATGGTAATATAATAAATGTAATATAAGTATTTATCGCTTTTTTGCGTTTATGCTGAGTGTATGAAAGCAGAAGTGCAAGAGCGCGAATGACCAAGAACCGCTAAACGCATGAAAAAAATGCGATCAATCTTAAAGTATACCCCAACGAAACAAAATCACGTTGTTGATTTTCGTTAGATATTGATAACCTTAATATATTTGTATCGTAACCTGATGAGAAGATTAAGAGAGAAATGTGAACGAAATATTGAAAGGTACGCATGAGTATTGAGTGCACATTTTCAGTCAGAAATGGAAAGAACATGGCATTAACATACAGTGTGGAGTTAGCCCCTGAGATTTAGGCATATTTTACTAAACAGTTTACTAGATGACTTTTGAACCATGTAACAATATTTGCACACAAATGCATTTTTAAATACCTGTCATACCATTTCTTGCGACTTAATTTGAAAAGTGTCGTTTTCTTTCAAATTCAGCTGAAGTTTCACGTTTAGAACTTAACTTCTTATTAAGGTATCAGAAATACTTCGCAGTGTTCTGTCAGATGTTGTTATTGTGTCCGACGAAATCCCCAATTCTCCTCCATATCTGGATTGAGAAATTGCAATGGAATTCTTTTCTAAAAATGTACTGAAAGTTATATTTACTTTTTTGCATTGAAGATTTTTCCGGTTTATCCGGTTCTATGATCCTATGTACGCGTAAGAAACCTAAGCAATGCGATTACACGCTGGTTCTATGATCCTATGTACGCGTAAGAAACCTTAGCAATGCGATTACACGCTGGTTCTATGATCCTATGTACGCGTAAGAAATCTGAGCAATGTGATAACACGCAGGTTCTATGTTCCTATGTACGCGTAAGAAATCTGAGCAATGTGATAACACGCAGGTTCTATGATCCTATGTACACGTAAGAAACCTAAGCAATGCGATAACACGCATGTTCTATGGTCGTATGTACGTGTAAGAAATTGAAGCAATGCGATTACACGCAGGTTATATGGTCGTATGTATAATTTATTAAACAATATACTAGGTGCCTTTTAAACCATTTAACAATGTTTGCACAAAACTGCTATACATTTTTAGATACCTGTCATAGCATTTCTTGCGACTTCATTTGAAAAGTGTTTTTACTTTTTTGCATTGAAGATTTTTCCGGTTTATTTTCGTGTTTTTTTCCTTGTTTTCGAATTCGAACATTCAAACCATTGTTTTTAACTTCATTTTATATGTGTTGTTTATATCTTCAACTTTAGTTTGATTTTAATTGAGGTTAACTGTTTAAGCAAAATGTCTTGTTTATTTGTCTCGTTAATGCACATTACAGCAGATTTCGAGTTTTTTTTATCGTCTACGATGAGATTCCCATTAGTCTGTTTTTTTCAGCTCAGGGATTATTACAGTGAACTGTATTGCTGATCAGCGCGCCGCTCCTTGCTTTTTTTCTGATTAACATACGTTGCTTTCATATTATAGTATCATGCGTTTCTTTGTGAAGAATGACGTCAACTGTTCGAAGTTCAAAGTTATCACGTTATAATAACTATGCCTCAAAATGATTTGACGTTTACCCGGGAAATTTGACGTAAACATACGATGAAGCACTTCAATTAACATGCATGCATAACTGTTGCATTTTAAGGGGGAGGGGGCGTCTGTAACGTGTATCCGTCTATTGAAAACAATGAATAAAACACTTTAAAACAAATTTAGAAATACGAATATTTATAATTCACTTATTTGTTATCCAGCAGTTTATTAACAAACATAGTATTTTTGGCGTGTGCGTGTTCATGTTGAAAGGTGGGCTAGATAGGGAAATTAAGAGATAGTGGGCGTGTTCATATTGAAAGTTATGCTACATAGGGAATATCGAGATACAGTGGGCGTGTTCATGGGAATATCGAGATACGGTAGGTTAGATAGGGAATATGGGGGATAGTGGGCGTGTTCATGTTGTGTTTGGACTAGATAGAGAATATTTAGAGATAGTTGATGTGTTCATGTTGAAGGGTGGCTAAATACAGGAATAGTAAAAGGCAAAGGATTTGTTTATGTTGACAGGTCGGCTAAATAGAGATTATAAAGAGACAGAGGAGTTTTCATGTTAAAAGGTGGACCTAATAAGAAAAAGTAATAGACAGATATTGTCATCGTTTGCGACAATTTTTCAATAATGGTATTTTTGTTTTTCCTTTAACAAAGGCATCATTTTCGTATGAGCACTAATACAATTTGTTTTAATGAAAAGCATGTGATCATTTCCATCATATCTGGAAATACGATCGGGTCTTTTCGTAAATTTCCAGGAGACTGGCCGGGCAATTATTCTTTAACCAACAAAAGTACTTTGTTGTTTGACTTTTTAGTGAAGATTAGTTCATCGCATTAGCATCCTGTGTTTAAATGCACTCTTCGATGCTTCTTTATTGATACCTTTTCACGATAGTTGCTTTGATACTGTGATGTTTGAAATTCAATATGTTTTGCGTTGAACATGAAGATCATTTTTCAAATTTATCTTAAAAATGCTTTTACCTATTCCAATTCAGTCTGAGGTTTTTTGAGGCTAACAGTTTTGAGCAAAAAGTTATGCTTATATTGTCTCGTGAATGCACATTGATGAAGATTTCGCAATCTTATTTAAATATTTATAATTGTCTGCGAGGAAATTTCCAAACATAATTTGACTGTTCTCCCTCAACTCAAGCTTTTGTTTCGTATAAACTCTAATTGTGATCGTTTTTGTCGTATTTGGAAAGGCGATCGGTACTCTTCGGGAATTATCGTGAAACGGCGGGCAATATTACTTTAACTCCCACAAAAAAACTTTGTGGTTGCATTTTTTTAAATCAGCCCATCGGAATAGAGTCATGTGCTGAATGTTTACTGAACGATACTTTGTTAATGCTTTTTAACGAAAATGTCTTATGTTTGTGTAATTTGAATCCCGATACCTTTTTTTGACTTTCAACATGAAGACAACTTAATATATAGCCATACACATACGTATCCGAGATAGTAAATTGCCTTTGATCCGTTCAATATAACAAACAGTCAATGGCAGCTACGAAAATAAATAAAACATAGTTTGTCGAATTAATTCGATGATCGTTGAACTCGTAAATACTTCAATTTAACATTGTATCTAATAGAATTATAGAAACGATACCTGTGTATCAGGCATTAATATTTTCAAAGACGAGAACCTGTCCCTCAAGCAAGTTCCGCTGCTGAAAGTTTATATTTTTATAGATAGTAGTGCTTATACCGGTCATAATCCTTCGAATAATTAATCGATAATTTGACTTTTCGATCAAGAAAAGTGTTCTCGGTCAGTGTTATTGATACATATTTGAATTAAAAAAAACCTGCATTGAAAGGTGTTGCCCTTTTATGAATACTAGCATAATATTTGGTATGAGTTGTCTGCAAAAGGAAAAGAAAATAAAGGCAAAGAAGGTGTTCATGTTGAAGATGGACAAGATAAGAACTATCAAGAGACAGTGTATTTGTTCATGTTGAAGGTAGACTAGAAATGTAATATAAAGAAACAATAGTTGTTGGCATGTTGAAGGTCAACTAGACAGGGAATATAAAG
Source organism: Mya arenaria (assembly GCF_026914265.1). NCBI lineage: Eukaryota > Metazoa > Mollusca > Bivalvia > Myida > Myidae > Mya > Mya arenaria. The sequence continues at coordinate 36,290,180 of NC_069137.1, read as the reverse complement.
AGCCCATTGATGTGTTTGTGTTGGAATCGAACTAGATAGGGACTTTTAAGAGACCACTGATGTGTTTGTGTTGATGTCGAACTAGATAGGGACTTTCAGGAGACCAGTGATGTGTTTATGTTGATGTCGAACTAGATAGGGACTTTTAGGCGACCAGTGATGTGTTTGTGTTGATGTAGAACTGACATCTGATGTTTATATTTATTGCCGACCAGGTATACAATATTAACAGGCAGTAGATGAGTTTATGTTACAGGTGTACTGGATAGGAAATATTAAGGGCATTGGATGTGTTCATGTTGAAAAAGTGGATTACATAAGGAATATTTAGAGACAGTTTACGCCGACATGTTAAAAGGCAAACTAGACAGGAAATATTAAGAGACAGAGGATTCGTTCATGTTAAAGTTGTGCTAGATAGGGAATAAAAGAAGACAGACGGTGTGTTGTTAAAGTGGGCTAAATTATTAAATATCAAGAGCAAGTTTATGTGCATGGTGGGCTAGTTTGGGAATATCAAGAAACAGCATTGGTGTTTATGTTGAAGGTGGACTAGATATGGAATATTACGAATCAGAAATGTGTGCATCTGAAAAGGAAGAATGCAATAAAACATTATATAGGCGTTGGGTGAGTCAGTGTAAAACACGGACAAAATAAGGAATATCCAGGGATTGGTTGTGTTCGTGTTTTGCAAACGGTCTAAAAACGAAATATGTAGAAAAAGTGGATGTGTTTGCATTAAAATGTGGAATAAATAGGAAATATTTAGGGACAGTTGTAATGTTCATGTTGTATGTTTCCTAAATATGGACCATTTAGAGACAGGCATGTGTTCATATTTACACGTGGCCATTCAATATGGAATATTTAGAGAACTTCGATTTATTCATATTACAAATAGAAACCATCTACAGACAATGGATGTGTTCATGTTATAAGTAGGGGTCAATAGGGAATAATAGAAGGCAGTTTTCTCGTTGCTTGTGTACATTCGATATCATACAAGACCTAAGGTTGAATGGGTGTACTTTTACGTAGGCAACGCGAAGTGATATACTATCATAGATCAAACGTCTTAAGAAGTATTTCTCCTGTCACTAGCATACAAATCGGTCCAATAACAATGTGCCGTGTATATTTAAGTGTATTAGGATAGTTGACCACGCGATGTTTATCTACAGTCAGTTGGTTATGTAAGCAAAAACGGACTTCTTTTCAAACTGAAATGTCAGAGAAATACGCTTAACTGTTTCATATATCGAATAATTAGTCCACTGATAACCGACCTACACCATCACTGGCCCATAAAGTTTATCCACTCTGCATGCTAATGACACCGGCAAATAAAATCGCCCAGATTATACATGTCACTTACCCCATCCGTAAATGCTTAAAACGTGCAGTAGTCAACGATAATGAATTCCATTTATGCGGTGAATGACAAAATCTCACTTACAACTGACAATAATTTTCTTTTTGCCGTAGTTGTTCTGAACACTTCATTATTTATGATATTAGTTAACATCCGTGATCTTGAACTCTGTAGTCCGCGACTAGTTAATGTTTGGTGACTGATCCACGTTCATAAATGTTTAATAGCGTTTATGTTCTGAATTGATATTGACATATTGACATGCTTTTACTTTGACTATAAACGTATTAAATTTTGATAACTATTTCTTGGGCACATTCAAACAAGGGCACCTAGTGTTCCGATGTCAACAGGGAAATTACTTGATAACTTTTAAGGCCATTGCTCATGTTTTGATAAACAAAAAAAACATGAAAAAAATAGACTCACCCGATTAAATCCCTCCGCTATGCCAGATAAACTTCCTCCAGCCACGGCACTAATCTAGTACTTTTTCCAAACAAAAATCATACTGCTAACGTACTTCTCAAACAGGATTAAAAAAATACTTTGAATTCGACCCAGAAGGGTCCTATATCTTTTGTGTCGTACAATGGAAGAAAACACGTGTTTACATACCTTTCAGACTATTTCTTTCAACTTTATATAAAGCGTTGTAATATCTTCAACTTAATTCTAATTTCCTTTGAGTGTCTCGGTTTATAACAAGAAGTCTTGTGTATTGGTCTCGTTAATACATTTAACTGCAAACTTTGCATTTTTTGTCAGATATTCTTACGGTTTTCGCTAAATTACAATAATGATATGTCTATTTAACAGGATCAGCTCTAGATTTATAAGTGTTACTGCAAACTTTGCATTTTTTGCAATTTTTATATACAGAATTAATTCATATTGTTTTGTTAAGAAACACTAGTCCATTTATATTATTTGGATTGTAATTAAATCGTTATGGTATTATTAGATTGCTTATGATAATCAAGTTTAGTGTTGCTAACACCTAATTTAGATTTAGAAATGTTATATGTGTTAAACGCATTTATATATTCAGACACCTGTGCATCCGGCGCGTTCCTTTGCTCTTCCGGAAGGTGTATACGGGAGAGTTACGTATGCAATGGACTTTCAAACTGCCCGGATGGAAGTGATGAGGAAAACTGTGGTAAGTGAAATTTATCATTTCATAATTATTGCTGTTTATACAGATCATAAACCGTCGAATTAGAAATTCAAAATCGAGCTGTTCCCTGTTAGTATAACGTTTATGTCCAGCATTTTTTTCTGACGTGTATATGTTTGTTAGATGTAAAGTTTCGTAACCTCCTTTTCAAAATCACGAAATAAATAACACATCCATTTAAAACAAGACAGTTGTTGTGTTCATGGTAAACGGTGGACTAAATTTGGAATATGCAGAGACAGAGAATGTATTAATTTTAAACGGTTGACTGAAAAGAGGCAGTAAATGGTCCATGCTAAATTCTTTTCTTAAAACGGAATATTTAGAGACTGTGGATGGGTTAATATTAAAAATGGACTGGAGGAGACATAATAAGATACAATGAATGTATTCATGTAATATGGAATATGCAGACAGTGGAACCGATGTGTTGAATGCTGATTCGTGATTGACTACAAACAGATTATTTAGAGACAGTGAAAGTGCTCATAAAATAGTAGACTATAGTGGAAGTATTTAGACAAAGTATATGTGTTAATATGTAAAAGTAGATTAAAAAGAAAATATTGAGATAGTGGATGTGTTCATGTGAAATGGTTGACTACGAACGGTGTTTTAAAGGCGGTGGATGTGCTTATGTTTAAAAGTGGTTTTATTAGGAATTATTTATATGTTAAAAGATGGACTATTAAGATAGGGAATGCTAGGTAATAATTTTTGTATTTATTTAACATGCTAGAGAAAATGAGATATACTATGCTAATTGGTTGATAAAGTGGGATTGTGTCACATATGGCTCGCAGAAAGTCCAAAGTACACGTGAGCTCTGCATAAGTATTTCTCAAACAGAATAAGATTTTTTTCAAAAAGAAAAGGTCGTATTTTTGCGTCGTATTGCGGAAGTAGATGCGAACTAAGATAGTCAAAAACATATTTCCAATTACAAATAACATAAACTTTGAAACCTGTATTAAATGTGCATTTAAAAATTCCAGATAAATAAACGTTGAATACAAAGGTGCATGAAATAAAATTAGTTAATTACAAATACAAAAATATGTGGAAATATTCCATTCGAAAGCAGGCATTTTAGCAAATATGTGATATTTCATAGCCATTTAACATCCAAATACCAAATGTATTATATAAGAACGAATTTCAATAATTAAAAGTTAAAAAAAAAAACAACAAAACTATTAATCAAATAAAGCGTGATTATAGTATAAGTAGAGTACACATATTCATTCGTAATCACAAGTGTAAACAAACTCAAGTATACAACAACCAAAGATATAAAACATTTTTTGTTATTTCTTTATTTGTGACAACCACCACATATTTTCATTGTAAACTTACGACAAATTTTGAATAGGGAACAAAGTGAACCGAATTCAAAAAGAAACACATGCTGATGGAGCGCAAATTGTCAGTTACAAATTCATTTAAACACAGAGTGGAGTAAGACCCTGATCTTTTTTCATTACATAATTAACTAGATGACTTTTGAACCATATAACAACATTTGCACACAACTGCAATACATGTTTATATACCTTTCAAACCATTTCTTTTAATTTGGTTTTATTGCAGTTTCACTCTTTAGATTAAAATGTGTAGTTGCGGAAATTTAAATTGCTGCAGATGTCGCTGTCAAGATATTCTTATCGTTTTCGACGAAATTCCCTATTATGGTATGTCTGATTCCGCTCTCGCACTTGCTTTACTTTCGTACAAACTCTAGCCACATTTTTATTTTCTAAAAGATGGGATTGTCTCCGTCAAATCTTAAAAGGCGATCAGGAGTTTTAGGAATTACGTCAGACGGTCGGGAAATATTTTAAAGTGTACAAACAAAAATCCTTGGTTTAAATATTGAGTGAAAACAGACAATCGGCATTGAATCATGTGCTTACAGTTAATAGTTTAAACAATGCTTCAATTTGGAAGCCTATGGAAGTAAGGTGTGTTGTTTTTGTGTTATTTGTGCCCTGAAACTGTTTATGAATATGAACAAGAAAACACATTTAATATAAAACAATACGCAATCTTTACCAAGGAATAATAGTTAGCCTTTCAGTTCAAAAGGTGAAGATATAAAACACTTTCACTGCCAGCAATGAATCACAATGACGGTGATTTGTAAAATATATCTTATTACGATTACATTACCCGTAAACACTATAATAGTTCAACATTTTTTCGACATACCAATATTAAATTAAATCGTAGTATGAAAACAAGACTAGAACCATTAAATAATTTAATTGTCAGTGAAAAGTTAAGACATAATAGTGTTGGCAACGAATGATTAAGTATGGTAATGCTTACACCAAATTTAAAATTATAAAATGTTACAAATGTATTGGATGCAAATATATGTTCAGACACCTGTGCATTCAACGATATAAAAGAAACATTGGAAGTGTTTATGGTATAACGTGGACAAAAAAAGGGAATTTTAAAGACGAAAAACTGAGTGTGTTTATTTTTAACGGCAGTGTTAGAGGGAATATTAAGAAGACAGAAGTTGTTCATGTTTAAATGTTTACTCACTAGGGGAAAATTAAGAGATGGTGGATGTGTTCCTGTTAGAAGGTGGACTAGGAAGGGAATAGCAAAAGACATTAGACATGCTTATGTTAAGTGTTGGCAAAATGATGTTATATATAGAGTCAGTAGAAATATTCATGCTGAAGGCGAACTAAAACGGAATTAGTAAGTGACGGTGAATGTTAACGTACGGCTAAATAGGGAATAGTAAGAGACATTAAATGCTTTTATGTAAATAGTTGGACTCGATTGAAAATAATTAAGAGACAATATATGTGTTTATGTTAAAAGATGGACCAGATAGGGAATATTAAGAGACAGTGGCTGTGTTTATGTTGAAGATGTGCTAAATAGGGAATATGAAAAGACAGTGGATATGATAATGTTGAAGGTGGACTAGATAAGGAACACGAAAAACAGTGGATATGTTAATGATGAAGGTGGACTAGATAGGAACATAGTATGTATTCGTGTTTAAACATGAACTACATATTCATTTTTAAGAGACAATGGATGTTGTCATGTTGTAGATAGGAGCATTTAAGAGAAAATTGATGCAGTTGTGTTAAAGATGCGCCAGACAGGTATTATTAAGAGACAGAGGAAGTGTAACAAAGTGGCCGATATATATATATTGATGTGAATAAATAATGTATTGATATTGTAGTTATAAAAAGATGTTGAGGTGGTATACAAACAACTCGGCTTGGGTTTTATTCATATTGTAATTTAACTTACAGATAACATTTTAAGTATAAATAAAAGTCAATGCGTTACGTAAACATCGTATGGTACTAAAGTTATGATAAGTAGAAATAATGTTTTAGAATGTTTGATACTTATCATCAAACGCTGTCCATCTACGGGAGCTTTGTTCCGACAAAGTTAGTATTTCTTGTGCGTTGAATTATGGAGTAAACGTGAACTTTATGTTTTTGTTCGAAATCAGATTTCATTTTGGAAAAAGTTTGAATGTGTATTTGAATATATTTTTATGTCCATTATTAACTTTATTTATAATAATTAAACCCTCGACATAAACGCGCATAACAGAACTCAACATGGTGTTTAGAGTTAATTTCAAATTAATATGGCATGTATATACACACGTATATCAGAACGAAACACATTCACATTGTTGTTATCTTTAAATATTAAAAGCCAAAATATTGTTTCATAGTAAACTGCTGAAGACGGCAATGTGAACAAAACATTGAAATGTATTTGCACATTGCAAGCAACAAATGGACTTAGCCTTTAAATACAGTATGTAGTATGCCCGTGAGATTCAGGCAAGTGTTATTAATCAATTTACTAGATGTTTGAAAATCATAAAACAATATTTGTAAAAATAAAATAAATGTATGTCCATTTGCCTGTACGATCATTTCTTTCTTCTACATTATAATTGTTGTTTTCTTTTCAATTTCAGTTTGATTTCATTACAATTTTACTCATTAATCCAAAATGTCTAATGAATTTTGGGCGTAAATGCACATTGTGTGGCGACGTTTATTTTTAACTTAACTGTTTTGCCCAAAACTTGACACACTGCAGTGGAAGAGATACAAAGATGTAAATTTCTTCAAGCTTTTATGTAATTCTTTAATTCACACAAACGTATGCTTAAAATTTATTCACAAATCCAAATAGTAAGCAATAATCCAATTTCGTTTTATATTAAATAAAGATGGTTCACAAATGTTATCTTTAAAATAATCTGATATAATGTAAGTCCTTAAAGATCCAAATTTAATTTATCTCTGGCGAATATAAATCGCACGGCTTTATATACTAAGTATTAGAGCTTGAAATGCTCGAGAATTCCGATTACATGTTATCACCGGCGGTCCAAATTCCCCGTTAAAATAATCCGTAATGTAAACTTAAGCTGTACAATGACGTATAGTAAAAGTTTAACATGTAAAAATGTAGTACATGATTATCGGAGCGAGTACACCTTTTTAAGAGTTACATACAAAGCTTTAACAACTTTGGTTATATGCAATAATAACATTAAGTAAATCACCATCTATATGGCAATTGAGACATGTTACTTAACAAGTATAACAGTTATGCATGAAGTCAATGTCACTCTCGCGACAATTCGTGACAGTCCGACCGTCGAAAGTGAAGTACAACCTGTGTCCTTTGAAATGCATGAAGCGTATTTTATAGGTTCGGTTAAGCAATCAAGTTTGCACTATCACAATGTTTAATCCTTTCAAAAGTTTGCCATCAATCACAATGATGAATGCTTGGTCGTCGTGGTAATTATACAGACCCAAGATTTCGCAGTTTTCTGTTTTATATTTGTCTTCGTTTGCGACCAATTTCCCAATTAAAGAATGTCTGTTTTCACTCCAGCACAGGGTTTTTATCATTTGGACTCTAATCAAATTATTATTCGCGGATAACCCGTGATCATTTCCGCAATATCTGAAAGGCGACAGGATCGGATGGTTCGGATATTCACAAGCGACCCAATGATAAGGCCGGCCCAAGTTCGGTAACCAACAAATAGTTATGTTGAAATATAAGTTTCACTTAGAGCAAAAAGTCTTGTTTATTGGTCACGTTAATGTACATTGCTGTCATTCCCAACTAAGGTCTGTCTCTTTCCCTTTAACACAGTCTATATTTGAGTATGATCTCTAACCTTAATAAATCAAACGTGATCGTTTTCGCCATATTCAAAAAGGTGATCAGGACATTTTGGAAATTCCCATGAGACTGCCAGCCGGCCGGTCAGTATTCCATTTCCCTCGAAAAAACTTTTTATAGTTGGAATATTTAAAATTTAAAATACGTCCATCGCAATGGAATCATGCTTTATGGATGCCTTTTTCACAATAGGTGTGTCTTTTGTATGTTATTTAAATCCAAATATATAAATTATGACCTTGAAAATGAATACAACATAATATATAACCATACGCGATCGTTATTGATGAATAATACTTTGCCTTCTAATACAATGTAGTTCAAAAATTGGGAGTAACATAATAAAACAGTCCCAGGCAGCAATTAGTAACAAAGACATTAATTAGTCAAATTTGTCCGATGATTGTTGAACCTTAAACAGTATAATATAATATTTTAACTACACAATGGATTAAGTTGTAGTAAAAAAACAAAACCAGTCATTTTTATTTAGTTCCATGCTCATTGGAAACAAAAGGCAGTGGGGTTTTGGGGCTATAAAATATTCAAAACAGTGTTGTTAACATCGAATAGGAAAAAAATGATACCTGTACCTGCATTTTATGCATTAATATATAAAGAGACAAGAGCCTGTGCATCTAACAGTTTCTGTTGCTCTACTGGGAAATGCATCAGCAACGATATCGTATGTTATGACATATCATGAGCTGTGATGATGGATGATGGAAGTACTGAGGAATAACGATACCTTTTTATAATGTAATCATAATGTTTAAGTTGTAAAAACTGCCTTGGTTAAAATGACTCCTAGCATCGTTATTGCACTTTTCATAAAACTAATACCGACTGTATTCATGAACACAATAACTTAGCTAAAAACAATTGTCTAAATCTAACATATTTTGCTTTAAAAGTGCCCTGTTTATTCCTATTATCGGGCGACATTAAGTCTAACCATGGACCAAATGATGATCAAGCTACAAGCTTTCCAATTCTGCAACGCAAAATGAGAATAATGCGATCAAAATTAGACTAAATCAAAGATCAGCTTTAAAAACTTTGTTTTGCGTAGAAACATCCTTCTCCTGGTATTAATGATACTAATGTCATATTAAAGAATATTAAAAAATAACATTAATTTGATGTTATAAAATCCCATTTATTTGTTAAAATCCTGACTTCTAGGAGATAGTTTTATATTTAAAAATATGCACCCCGGGTAAATAGATATGATGTTGTTAAAATCTGTCGTTCCAGGCATTTGTTGTTCCATACATTTCTTTTAAATATCATATCATATTGCTATCAGTATATCAATGGTTGATATTTCTCTTTCAACAGGAATTAAATCTGCAAGGGGTAATCTTTTAACAAATTGTTTGACTTGATCTTTTTATGAGACAACTAATTGAATTTTTTTCTATGTTACCACTGATTGTCGGAAATATGTTAGCAGTCACGGTCATGATATCTCCATTTATCAATTTGATTTGAACTTGTGTTGACGTTCTCTTTATTGTTGAGGGTTTGACTTTACCAAACGTTACAAGTTTTATGTCTTATTCTTGTTCAGATTTCAGTCCCAATAGTTTTGCCAATCGTTCTGTTATGTATGTACGTTGAGATCCAGAATCCAAAAGAAGTCTTGCACTTTTACCGCTGTTATGTCCAGGTTTAAAAACATCCGTCTTTGCCGTTTGCATTAGCACAATTTCGTTTGATGCTACCATAACCGGTGTTCAGCACATGCGTCTGGAATTACAGGCTCTTCAGTCAAGTTTGACATTTCATCAGCAAGATTGGTATTTGAAGCCTTTTCTCCAAAATTCTTTGGGCATAAATTTATATGGTGTTTACTGTAAATCCCACAATGAACACACACTATCTTTGTCTTGCAATCATTTATCATATGGACTTCTTTTAAACATTTGTAACATGACTCTTTTAAAACCTGTCTTCTTTCTTCAGTCGTTTTCAATTTGCTGCATTCGTCATTCCTATGATTTTCTTTGCAATATCTGCATTTGTTTCCTTACTCTTTAGATTGCTTTGCTCCTGTTTAGAGTGCTTCTACAGAACTTGATGCTTTGTTCTCATATTTTACAAAATTCGACCCTGAATTCCTCTCTGGACTGTATCCCTTAAACGTACGTCTTTCACTTTCTTTATGTCCTGAAACAATCTTGCCAGCCTTTTTATTAGTAATAATGAATTCGCTTGCACTCTTTTGTAATTCTTGCTGTCTTAAAACATTTGGCGGGACTTAGGATGTTATTATTGACACAAATTACGTTTTGATTCACATTTTCTCCCAGTACTTTCCAACTTCAAAGAACTGTCTGTGGTTTCCATGAATTGCCTCAAACTATCAACACAAAATGTTGCGGGAGATATATTTATCATTTCTTTGTAATGCATATCGATTACTTCTTGTTTGTTTCCGAATCTCTTCTTTAGTATTTCCACTGCAATACGGTAAGTATCGTTCGATAAGGCAAGTCCTTCAATTACACGCTGTGCCTCATCTTTTATTTTACTTTTGAGATAATTAAACCTTCCAATGTTAGACAGTTTTCCATTGTTATGTTCACTACACTCAAACGAGTCCAAAAAGCTGTCCATTTGAGTTTATATCCGTTGAAGTAGCATATATACAACTTCGGAAGTTTTACAGAAACACTTTTTTATTTTAAATAAACTTTTGTTTTCTTGCATTTTTAATAGATCAGAATCAACAGATCCTTCTAGTTTCTTTGGCTTCGCATCACTTTAATCGAATATTTCATTATCGTTTTCAAGAGATTCAGCATTGTAACGCTTACGGCACTTAGTATATGATTCCAACTTGTTTGTGTAATAGACTTTCACCTTTTTTTTCTAATCCACAATATTTTGCAAAACAATCACTTTTATAAATTCGTTTTGCTTCTTATGCTTCCGGTTGTTGTTATTAGTCCCGGATTCCGGCACCATTCAATGTGTCGAAGTTTCTTTTTAACTTATTCATTTGGCCCCAGATTTCGCAGTTTTCTGTCTTATATTTGTCCTCGTTTGCGACCAAATTCTCAATTAAAGAATGTCTGTTTTCAATCCAGCACAGTTGGGAGTAACATAAAAAAATAGTCCCTTGCAGGAATGAGAAACAAAGACAATAATAGGTCAAATGTATCCGATGATCGTTGAACCTTTAACAGTATAATGTAATATTTAAACTATAAATTGGATTATTATTAAAGTTGTAGCATAAAAACAACACCATTTTTATTTAGTTACATGCACATTTGAGCAAAAGACACTGTTTTTTTTTAGGGTATAACGGATTCCAAACAGTATTGCTAACATCGAATAGGTAATAAAAAAAGATACCTGCATTATAAGCATTAATATATAAAGATACAAAAAACGCGTGCATCTAACAATTTCTGTTGCTCTACTGGGCAATGCATCAGCAACGAGTTCGTATGTAATGGCATCATATTAGCTTCGATGATGGACGATGGAAGTTATGAGGAATAACGATATCTTTTTAGAATGTTATTATAGTGTTTAAGTTGTAAAAACTGCCTTGGATAAAATGACTCCTAGCATCGTTATTGCACTTTGCATAAAACTTGCCCCGACTGTATTCATGAACACAATAACTTAGCTAAAAACAATTGTCTAAATCTAACATATTTTGCTTTAAAAGTGCCCTGTTTATTCCTAATATCGTGCGACATTGAGTCTACCCAAGGACCAAATGGTGATCAGGCGACAAGCTTTTCAAATCTGCAGCGCAATATCAAAATAATGCGATCAAAATTAGACTGCATCAAAGATCAGCTTTAAAAACGTAGATAGTTTATGTTTTGCGCAGAAACATCTCTATCCTGATATTAATGATGCTAGTGTCATATTAAAGAAAATGAAAAATGGAAATTAATTTGATGTAAAAAATCCCATTTATTTGTTAAAATCCTGACTTCTAGGAGATAATTTCCTATTTAAAAATATGAAACCCGGGTAAATATATATGATATGTTTTGTTAAAATCTGTCGTTCCAGGCATTTGTTGTTCCATACATTTATTTTAAATATAATATCGAGTTGAAATATGTTGTTCCATACATATATTTTAAATATCATATCGTGTTGCAATATTTTATTCATATATATGTGTAATATGCACATGTGTAATATAAAAATGTCACAACACATGTTTGTAGGCAATTCAATTGGAAGCATTTTTAATGATATCATAAAGTAGTTCATTTCCCGTCTTAACAGAAGAGGAAAAGGTGATATCACTTCATGATTTTATCAATAGAATCATTTTCAAACGTTCGTCACTTCTGATATTTGACCAAGTAATAACGCCATAAACATTCTAAAAATTATGATGTGATGTCATCTAACTAGGGACGACGACACAATTTGAAAGAAAGCAATATTCATTAAAAGTTTATTGTTTTATGTTGTTTATCTTACTTGATATCATACCAGTATTCACACAAACTTTTAGCGGAATTAAAATGATCGGATATATAATTTGTTTTAATGATTCCGGGTACTACAATAAAGAAATGCGTGTAGCGCGGGAAATGGTTATTGCTTTGTCAGTTAATGGTATTTAGCCAATTATTAACGAAGGTAAATCAAGAAATTGCAGATGTTTTAACAATACAACTTTAAAACAGAAGCATGTATGCTTATTGAGTGCAGCAAAATGAGATAACGTTGTTTGCATTTTAGAGCACATTTTAACAAATAAGAAATTTAGGCAAAAAAGGTTGTGCCTTACACATTTCGACATCATGAATTTCTGTCACTTACTTCGTCATAAAAGATTGATTTTGTATAAATTTTAATAAAAAAATCGTTGCTCGTTTTAATTATCTTTTATGTTTATTGATATGGTTTGGTTCGATTTAAATTTAGTAATATATTTTGTTCATAGTGGCGTTTTTCAAGACTAGCAAAATGTGTACTATTTTTTTCATTATATTCTACATGTTGTGCTTTTGACTTTAATTTCAATCCGTTTTTCTGTAGTTATTATATGTAATTCTTGTTTAAGAACACCTATATCTTCTATCTGATTGCAATTATTACTTAAGTGTGTTTTATAAGTAATATATTGATTCTTCCGATTAAATCGTTTTCATTTTGTACTATTTCTTTTTTAGTCTCTTTGATTAGTTCCCATAGTGTATTTGGGTTAGAGTTACTATTCACTTGTATGATTTTAAAGTAACTTGGTCCTCTCATTAGCTCTTGCGTGTTAAGACTTAGGCCTAAAAAAACCATTTGGTTCGGGTTACCCGACCCTACCTACGGAATAGGCGTCGACCCTATCGTTTTTATAGTCAGTTTGAAAAAAAATAAATAAAGACTATAAAAAAAAATAAAAAAATAAAAAAAATCTTTTTTTTTTTGGTGCTTTTCAATATGTGGTTTAAAACCTTAAATGCTAATATAGACGATAACTTAAACACCATTCTCCAATGATGAAAATGACATTCTTATATAAAGTCTAATAAAAAAAAAAAGCCTACCTACCCTACCTATTTTTGAAAAGGATGTAACCCGAACCAAACATTTTTTTTTAGGCCTTAGTATTACTGTTGAATGGTCTGTTTTAAATCTTGGTTTAATACTACTGTTAGGTATTGTATTGCGTAAGTAATCAGAAATGAGAAAATAATCCAGACAAGAGAATATTACTGGTTTTGTATTAGAATGCCAAGTATATTGGTGTAAATTTGGATTGTTTTCGCGCCAAATATCAATCAAGTTATAATTATATATTATTCTGTTAAGTGTTGCTTGACATTTTTATTTGTATCTGTTCTATCATTCTTCTTGTCAATGGAAGGGTTAAGCACAGTGTTGAAGTGACCTCCAATTATTATATTTTGTTCATTATTGTCAACTACAAACATTTCTAATCTGTCGAACAACGTTGTTTTGTCAGCATTTAGCCCATAATCATTAACTTAAGTAATATATTTATTATGAATTTGTATTTCTTAGGTAATTAGCCCACCAGCTGCTAGCTCATAAGAATTTAAGCATTTAACATTCGATTCTTTATTTACAAGTAAGGCAACGCCTCCTTTATTATATTTATTTCCACTAGAAATGAAAAACCTTTCTACTCTCAAAGAAAGACTTGTTGAATGGGGTTTTTTTTTGTACAAATATTATATCATTATTTTTAGACTCTAGATATTTAGATACTGTAAGGCGTTTTTGCTTATGCCGAGTCCTTTAGTATTTAAAGTACAGAACGTGATACTTATTATTTGAGGATTGAAAAAAAGTGAAATATTTTCCTAGGAATTGACCAGTTATCTCTCAAAAATATTCGTTACGAAAACATTGTGGCATTAATACTATATTTGCCAAGAAAAATGATTAAATAATAGCTTTGTCAAGAGTACAATGGTAATTTTCAGATAATTTGCAAAGTGATGTATTTTATGATTTGAAATTATGCATTAGCATCGTTGCAATATAACTTTACCAACAAACAGTATAATAACATGTTATCAATAATGCTATGTTTAAGCGCGATCGCAAAAACATGTCATGCTTTTTTCAGATATTCAAAGAGATAAACACCATTGAATACATACAGCAATCGTCAAATGAAAAGTAATATAATTTACAAAATTATTGATTTCGTACAAGTGAAAAAATAATAGAACAATCGTGTAATTATATCTGAAAAAAGTCTCATTTGCTCATGTCATTGAACAAAACGCGTCAAAACAGTTTAAAAAATCAATTTTATATAAAATGTATCAAAATATAGCTTAGTTAAAAAGGTACCAAAACTACCAAAAATATAGTAATCCTTTAACGTGTCAACATACATGCTCTAGCACAATTTAGCAGTTGCTAAGTATCCTAAAATAAGCTATTGACACTATATTTAGTTTTTTGCAAGAACAAAACCGCACATGATTAAATTGTCTTATGAGTTACTTAAATATTATCGTACTAATTATAAAAAATGTATGGCTTATGCGACTGGTCATATTTATCGTACATCATATTTCATAATCCACTATACGAAGCAATGTGTATATATGGCTCCTAGCAACTAGACTGCCATGCACTAATATATATTTGACTCAGTTTTAAGGTATGCATTCTAATCGTATATCCCATTAGTAGACATATCATATTTATATGTATCACTAGATGACAGAAAAAAACTTGATGAAAACAAATTATTTTATCAGGTATACTTGATTTATGGGTATAAATCTAACTTCTATATGGATTTCCGAAAAAAGAAGTTATATCTCCGGCAAGACCATGGGTTCTGAAAAGTTTAGAAATTTAAATAATTTTGTTTTTTTTATTTTTTTATTTTAGGGTACAATAACACCATTGACAGTTTTCGCTGCACATTTTTGACAAAAAATAAATAAATCATTCCGAGCATTTAAAATGACCTAGATATTGGTAGTCTTAACATATATGGATTGAGCTACGAAGTGGAAAAGGAACCTTATTTGTTATGTTCTATAAATTTAGGAAATACATTAACAAGCCATGATATGAATATAAGACAGTTGCTGAAGACTAGCATTTATTTTTTGTATTTTACCAATCATAAATTCAGCTGCATCGTGCGATATTTGGCTTTCGTACATACTTGTAATAAATGGAATAATCTTTAATAAAAAATGCCAGGAATGATATGTAATTATTTGTTTATTTTTCCAATATTCATCCTTTTAAGCGATGGATGGTCATTGGCGTATCATTTTCTCGACAACTTATGACCATTTGTTTACTTATATTTCCACAGCAACCACATATTTCGTCTAGACTTACTTTGACTGCATTTACAATCCGTGTTTTAAACAACCGAATGGATTAAAGATACAAAACATGAATCATCATTATTTTCTTTGTTGCAATATGAAAAGAATCGGCGAGCCGAATACTACTGAAAGTGTTTTTTGGTTAAAATACCACTATTATAAAATAATGGGACGATTATTTAGAAATCTGGTAAAGCTATCAACGTGATTAACGATATTGTTTGTAACGTTTAAATGTCAACCTTTTGATGATGGACACATTTATTAAAATAATTAAATTGTCTATAAACATGTGTTTTGATACTGTTTTCTTACACATGCGCATATTACACACACATATATATACATGAAGAAAACAAACTACAACACCTGAAAAAGTTGTCTCAAATCTTTGTTAGAAAGACTGCAGATCATAAGTGTTTCCATTGAGCCTTCAGAGCAGTCAATATTTTAAAGTGCACAACGATGACGTTAACAAAGTTGTTAACTTTATCAAAGTTCTGAACAATCGGCCCAATATGTCTCAAATTATTAATGATAATGAATAAAAAAAGTAATATTTCCTACCTTACTTATTACATTGTCCTACGGATCTTAGTCATGTAACACTGATAGCATCTGATTCGTGCGAAAATAAGAACAGTTAAAGACATTTGTACCTTTTACGATCAAAACGTTAAAAATTAAAACTAAATTTCATGATATATTCACTACTATATGAATTGTTATAAAAACAAATATCTTTACGTATTGCATATGTGGCATGATATAAATGTTCATATAGTGCAAAACTATCCTTATGTATTGTAACACTTTGGTACACATGCTTTAAACCTGAAATACTTTCAGTATGAAACATTCAGTTTTATGAATAGCAATACCTTTATAATCGCTACATGTAAAGAAAACAGAATCATTTATTCACATACATGTATGTGTTGATTTCAAAAGAGTTTATTTTTTGACGTTTTCATATACAGGAAGATACATTGAAAGTTAAAAAAGGTAACTTTTCACAACAATTATTCGGCAGGGACCTACTGCTCGTTATTTCAAAATCAGGCAGGAAAATCTCCAATTGTCCGATGAAATGGGTGTGTGTGTTGCTGTTTGTGTTCTATTAAAATTGATTAAACATTTTTACCAAAACCAACTATGTGAGTGAGCCAGAAAATTAAACGCTGAAAACTAACGCGCATGACATGGATTTATGTTAATAATTCAATACTATAGTTCAAAGGAAGCGTGAGGAGTGTATAACTTTACATTAAATATATTTTCGTCATATCTGTATACAACGAAACAAGTTCACGTTGTTGATTTCGTTAGGCATTGATAACCGCAAATATTCGTATCGTGATCTGGTGACAAGTATTGATAAGAGTGCAATGTGAACAAAATATTGAAAGGTTCGCATGAGTATTGAGTGCACAATGTCAGTCAGAAATGAAAATTCTTGGCCTTAACATACAGTGTGGAGTAAGCGTCTGAGATTAAAGCATAATTTATTAAAGAATATACTAGGCGACTTTTAAACCATTTAACAATGTTTGCACAAAACTGCTATTCATTTTTAAATACCTGTCATACCATTTCTTGCAACTTCATTTGAAAAGTGTCGTTTTCTTTCAAATTCAGCTGTAGCTTAGGAGCTTAACTTCTTATTGATAGGTAACAGAAATGCTTATTGATGCAGACTTCGCAGTGTTCTGTCAGATGTTGTTATTGTTTCCGACAAAATCCCCAACTCACCTCCTTATCTAGATTGAGAATCCGCAATGGAATCCTGCTCTAAAAATGGACTGAAAGTTATATTTACTTTTTTTTGCATTGAAGAGTGTTCCGTTTTGTTTTGTTTTCCGTTTTTTTCTTTCTCATGCGTATCTCACTAAGAGTTGTTTTTCGACTTCGAAAATATAGACCATTGTTTTCAACTTCATTTCATATGTGTTGTTTATATCTTCAACTTTTTTTCAAAGTTTGTAGTTGTTCTGAACACTTTATTTTTTAACATCAACATGACAGATATTTGTTAACATTCGAGATCTTGAACTCTGTAGTCTGCGATCAATTGTAAAGCGATAAGTTAATGTTTGGTGACTGATCCACGTTCAAAAATGTTTCTTGGGCACATTTAAACATGGGTACCTAGTATGTCGATGAAAACAGGGAAAACACAAGATAACTTTTAAGGTAATTGATCATGTTTTAATAAACAAAAATAAAGCATGATAAATAGGCTCACCCAATAAAATCCCTCCACCTTGCCAGATAAACTTCCTCCATCCACGGCACTAACCTAGTACTCTTTCAAAACAATTATTTCATACTGCTGATGTACTTCTCAAACATTATTAATAATATTCTTCATTAAAAAGCATTTGAATTCGACCAAACGGGTCTTATTTATTTTATGTCGTACAATGGAAGAAAATGCACACTAAGCTAATGTGTTTGTTTAATCAGATCAAAGAATATAATTCCAACAAAGGGCATTTTGTTTTTAATATATAATATGCATTTAAATATTTATATGAAAAACTACAGAAACAAGATCAGTAGCTAACAGTTTTAACGTAAACCCGGTGTAAGGGATGGCACAGGGTAAACGCCAAAAACGTATAACATGAAAAAAATCATCAACATGGAACAACAGCAAAAATGTCCACAAACAACAATGCAATAAATATGTTCTTTATAAACTGTATTCCTAATAATTAATCACCAAAGTCAATCGCGCATGGCATAGAATTAAACATTGCGATTCGAGTTAATTTAAAATACATTTGACACAAGCAGTTTAGTATATACCTGTCAGACTATTTCTTTCAAAAGTGTTGTAATATCTTCAACTCATTTTAATTTCATTTGAGTGTCACGGTTTATAACAAAAGTCTTGTTAATTGGTCTCGTTAATACATATTACTGCAGACTATTATAGATATTCTTACCGTTTTCGCTAAATTACAAAATAATGATATGTCTATTTAACAGGATCAGCTCTAAATTTATAAGCGTTTATGAATACCTCTTGAACGTTTACGCCATATCCGAAAAGTCGTTTCCAGAAATAATATTGCTGCAGATGTCGCTGTCAAGATATTCTTACCGTTTTCGACGAAATTCCCTATTACGGTATGTCTGATTCCGCTCTCCCACTGGCCTTACTTTTGGCGAACTCCTACCAAAATTTTATTATCTAAAAGATGGGATCGTTTCCGCCAAATCTCAAAAGGCGATCGGGATTTTTAGAATTTACGTCAGACGGTCGGTAAATATTTTTTAGTGTACAAACAAAATCCTTGGTTTAAATATTGAGTGAAAAACAGTCCATCGTAATGGAATCCTTTGCTTACAGTTTACAGTTTAAGCAACGCTTCAATTTGGAAAGCCTATGGAAGCTAGTTGTGTTGTTTTTGTGTTATTTGTACCTTGAAACTGTTAATGAATATGAACATGAAAACTCATTTAATATAAAACAATACGCAATCTATTCCAATGAATAATAGTTAGCCTTTTATCAGTTCAAAAGGTGAAGATATAAAAAAAAACTTTCACTGGCAGCAATGAAACACAATGACGGTGATTTGTAAAATATATCTAATTACGATTACATTACCCGTAAACACTATAATAGTTAAACATTTTTTCGACTTACCAATATTAAATTTAAATCGTAGTATGAAGACAAGACTAGAACCATTAAATAATTTAATTGTCAAAGAAAAGTTAAGATATTTTAGTTTTGGCAATGAATGGTTAAGTATGGTAATGCTTACACCAAAATTAGAATTATAAAATGTTACAAATGTATTGGATGCATTTATATGTTCAGACACCTGTGCATTCAACTATATTAAAGAAACATTGGAAGTGTTTATGGTATAATGTGGACAAAAAAGGGAATTTTAAAGAATTTGTTTGTGTTGAATGTGGACTAAACAGGGAATTATCAAAAAAATGAATGTGGTTATCTTTAACGGCAGTGTTAAAGGGAATATTTAGAAAACAGAAATTGTTCATGTTAAAATGTTTACTAAATAGGGGAAAATTAAGATATGGTGGATGTGATCCTGTTTGAAGGTGGCCTAGGAAAGGAATAGCAAAAGACATTAGACATGCTTATGCTAAGTGTTGGCAAAATGATGTTATATATAGAGAGACAGTAGAAATATAGAAGGCGAACTATAACAGAATAAGTAAGTGACGGTGAATGTGTTCATGTTAACGTACGGCTAAATAGTGAAAGGTAATAGACATTGAATGCCTTTATGTAAATAGGTGGACTCGATTGGAAATAAAAAAGAGACAGTATATGTGTTTATGTTAAAAGGTGGACCAGATAGGGAATATTAAGAGTTAGTGGCTGTGTTTATGTTAAAGATGTGCTAAATAGGGAATATGAAAAGACGATGGATATGTTAATGGTGAAGGTGGACTAGATAGGGACATAGTATGTGTTCGTGTTTAAACGTGAACTACATATTTATTTTTAAGAGACAATGATTGTTGTCATTTTGCAGATAGGAAATAAGTTATAAAGACAATAATAGGTTAAATTTATCCGATGATCGTTGAACCTTTAACAGAATGATGCAATATTTTAGCTTCCCATTGGATTATTATTAAAGTTGTAGTAGTCATTTTATTTCCCTTATGGACCACACCTCTGATAGCCCAAGGACAAACCAGCTGCGGTAAATGTCACAACACTATAAGTGTTAACCATTGCAACATTTACCGCCACCGTCCAATGTCCTCAAACCAAAAACAAAACAAAAAAAAAAATATTTTTTGGTATTAGCCTAGTGGGTGCCAACAGACCGGCTATTTATTTATTAACAATAACATACATGAATATTCTGTCAAGTTCATGAACATTGCAAACACGTAAAATGAACTAACTATAGTCATTATGCATGAATAACAGCTTATCTTAAGCAAACATGACACAACATGTTTAATAAACTTGATATATACATGTTATACAAACATTAATACCAGTATGTTGAACATATATGAAATATAACTTTGTACAACAAAAAGAAGAGAATGTAATATGCCAAATTACATATATTAATATGCAAATCATATTCTCAAATATTTCACTCGTCATTAGCAACTACAGGACTTCTAATGACAAATATCTACTAAATATATAAAGGTAACACCATTTTCTTTACTTCAAGATACATCTTCAGTATAAGATTTTACATTTATAATGTGAAAATAAACAAAACAGGTGAAACCGCTTGTCTTTTAACTTAGAATTTTAGAAAATAAAAAAATTAACGTCTGTATACGGCTGTACCCAAAGGCTGTATAAAGATAACACGCTACAAATGCACGAAATCCTCGTGCTTTTCCTGTACAAAACTAGCGACACCTATCAGAGGCATACAAACAAGGGAAATAATTTTTTGTCTAATTCGTAAACTTAAACGACAAAAAATACATTTAGTTTTATGCTCATTGCAAACATAATACAATTTGTGTTGTTGTTGTTATTGTTGTTGTTGTTGTTGTTGTTGTTGTATTTTAGGGTGTCTATAAACTCTTCAAACCATTGTTGCTAACACAGTAAATTTAAAAAAAAATGATACCTGCATTGTAGGTATTAATATATTAAGAGACACGAAGCTGTGCATCTAACAGTTTTTATTGATCATGGCATCTCATGAGCTGCGATGATGGACGATGGAAGTAATGAGAAATAACGATACCTTTTCGTAACTAAAGTAGAGTGTTACTCACTTAAAACCTTAAATCCTCGGAATGCCCTGATGGATTTGATTAGGCAAACTGTGTTAAACGAACCATTTTATTATTATTGTGATTTTGACTGGCAATTGATTAATATGGTAGTTACCTTTTAACTACAATATATCCTTTGTATTTGATTTGGGTCGTTACAGTCAAATATTACCTCATTCACTGTTAACTGTTGCCTCCCTTTTACTATAAAATCCTATAGAGAGGATCTTTCAGATAATATTTACCAATGCTTGAATTTACATTTGAAAACCGTAATCGAATATGCCATTAATGCGTCTCTTAAGTCTATCATTTTTTTTTCTTATAGCCTAGGACGAATATTGAAAGGTTTTAATTTAATTTTAATTCTTTCATTCATTTTTATTGCAACGTTTTTTCTTGTATTCATATTTATTCATTTTCTTCACCCTTCTCTTTTCTCTGTCCAGTTCTCCTGTTCATTCTTATGTGCTCACGTGGACTGTTTTTTGAAATCTGTTGACAACCAAGTATAAATGTCAACGTCATCAAATGATGTTTTGTGGTCAAGGAACATACAGAATTGAGCAAGATTGGATTGTTTTTCTGGTTAATGAACTTTCCTTATGAGACAATTTTAGGGAATTTTTACTTTGCTTTGCAATGTTCGGAATTATTTTATAAATCTTGTCGTAAATTTTATACTGCCTTGTTTGAAATGACTCCTAGAATCGTACTTGTGCTTATGCAACTACTACTGTATTCATGAACACTAAACCTAGCTGCTAACAAGGACCCAACAATAATCAGATGGCATCCTTTTTAATTCTTAACCGCAATATCAGAAGTATTCGATCAAAATTAGATTACATCAAAGATCAACTTAAAAACCTTGATAGTTTGTGTTACGCGTAAAAAAAATTCTCCTGATATTATGATTATGATGATAAATGATTTTATTCTAATTGATGACCATATCTTTTCGTTCCAAAAAGACAATCCTTCAAATTCGGGATGTTTATAAATTTTTATACGGTCTCTTTAAAACCTTTTAGACTTAAAACATTATCTCACTGAATCGCTTAGGGTAGAAATTAAATATCAGAGTGATTTGTTCTTCTATATCTCAATCATCATCTTAGAATTGAATTCTGGGACAGAGCTTTGCCTTGAAAAGACTTACGACTCGTGTTAGACTAGCATTGTTCTGGGTAATATTAACGAATACCTGCTGAACTCCTAAAACCGTAAATTAAAAGATATAATGAATCTTAAAAATCTACACGATATCAATAAAACACCGACTACAGTATACTTCTAAATTCGCATCAAGTGTTTCAATTAAAGAAATGTTATGGAATTACAAAAGAGTGGATTTTTACCAATAAGCGCTTCAAACAATCAAGTATTGATTGGCGTGTTTGATACACGATGGAAGATTTGATGATCAAATGAGTTTACTACTATGTTCATCAGAACGGGCAATACGGGAAACAGTAACTAATAGGATAAAATACGCAAAAGAAATATTTAACTGTAACTTGGAAAACATAATGGTTCAGTTTAATAGTTCAAATCTGCGTTTATATTGGAAAACTGTTCGAATGCTTCTAAAAATCAATGCAAACAATGGAAATAGTATACAACCGTGACTCAACTCTGATAATTCGTTTACTGACTTTGAAAAAACAAAATCCCTGAATGTTTGTTTTGTTTCTATCTGTAGTATGGACTATCAAAATGTTGATATGCCGCCTTTTAACATAAACACACTCAGCGAACTTAATAATAAATATGTTACCGAAACCGAATAAAATACAATATTGATAACCTCGATACTAACAAAGCTAGTGGTTTAGCTATAACATAAGTTATAAAACGTTAAAAGCTACTTCCTTTTCGGTATGCACTCCTCTTTGTATCTCTAATTGAATGCATTTAACCCTCGAAATGAATTTGTTTTGAAAGGCGATCGTACTTATTGAATTATAATCTTAAATCTTTGAATAGCTGCGTTGGAAGGATATGAATGTTATTGTTTTCAAACACGTATACAACTATACAATTGTATTTTCTACCCTCAAATAAAACTCCATCCATCGAAAACTCAACGGATGATTTGCGCATGATAAATAAACCGCGCCCACATTTCGTAATTGATTTAACAGCACTTACTTATTTGACATACATAAACACTTAGGAGTTAATCTAAGTTATGACGGCACCTGGCACCAACATATTGAAAACATTATCATATATGCACAGAAGGCTCTTTGCTCAATGCAAGCTAAGTCGGAAAATTCTCAATCAAATTTACCTTTCATACTTAAGAACACTCCTCGAATATGCTTCAGTAGTATGGGATAATTGTATTGCATATGAAAAAGAAAAGTTTGAAAAAAATCTAAAAAGATCTACGAAACAGTGCAGATCTAGTAACTGTCTATAGCAGAGTAGAAATCTACAGTCGTTCAACAATAACTTCCGCCATATCATTGTATAATAAGCTCAATATAGACACACGATACTCGCCTTCACTCACTTCTTTCAATCTCTGAATATAATCAAGATAATGTAATATTTACGAAAGTACATCGATATAAAATGTACATTTTATCGTTTCCTTTACACTCCACAGAAGACAATAAGCTCACCACTACTTCCTCCTATCCTTCTCATTTTCACTCTCGATATATCTATCTCGCAAAGTTAATTGTTGCACTAATTTTTTACTTTTTATTATTAGTATTTATGTCAATACACGATACATACTTGTTAAACCACTTTCTCGTAGTTATAAAAAAAACACTTGAGTGTATGCTCAAATGATATATTTCATTTGGTAATATAGTTTGTCTGACAACGTATTCAGCTTGCTTTTTATGTGACGTTTTGGAAAGGATTGTAATTGGTGATGGAAAAACTCGTCGCCCAGTTCAGTTGCAGGTCCTTATTATAAGAATGCAAGACTGTTACATTGCACTGTTTCTGTTTGTTTATCGTTATCGCCATCAAATATTGTGTAAATGTATCGTCATGTAATAAAATATAATTTGATTTAAATGATTTTTTTTATAATAAGTTGTGTTTATATCAATCATAATCTGTTCAATCAAAATACAAAATCGGACTTTTCCATGTATAAACGTGTAGATCGCCATCACGAAAGACATCTGAAAAAGAATTCCACATTGACAGTCGTAACCATTTCACGAATACTTACATAGTATGTTGTATGATTCGTCAGTATTACTTTCTGTACGGAAGGGCGAACTGTAATAAACTGTTCATACCACTGTATGTATTTTTGTAAGATTAAAGTTAACTAAACATTATTCCCTAAAATGGAAACAGTATAAACTTTGTCGTTCAATTACGAAGAGACAGTAGATGAGTTCATTTTAAAAGGTGTTTTAAATAGTTAATATTTAGTTGATGTGTTTTAATTCAAGGTGTACTAAAAAGGGAATATTAAGAAACAATAGATGAGTTCATGTTAAAAGATGGACATAATATGGAATACTTAAAAGCGAGGAAAGTGTTTAATTTGAAGGTGTACTAAATAGGGAATATTCATAAGTTGATGTGTTCATATTAAAAGGTGGTCTTGATAGGAATATTTAGAGAAATGCGACGTGTGCATGTTAAAGGATATACTATATAGGACATGGCTAGTTATGGTGAATATGTTCATATTTAAAGGTGGACTAAGAAGTGAATACTTAAAGGTAGAAGATGGTGCTGATGTTGAATGTGGGCTAAATAGGGAAGAGTAAAAAACAGTGGATGTGTTCATTTTGCATATACTGGATAGGGATTATTACGAGACAGTGGATGAGTTCATGTTTAAATTACGCAAGATAGGTAATAGTTAGAGTCATTTGGTGTATTTATGTTAAAGGTGGGCTAGGTTGGAATATTTAGAGACAGTAGATGTGTTCATTTTGTAGGTGGACTGGATAGGAAATATTTCTTGAAAGTGGATGAGTAAATGTTTATGGTTCACTAGATAGGGAGTATTAAGAGACACGTGTATTCAAATGTTAAAAGTCGACTAGATAGGCCTTAGATGTATTCATGTATAAAGTTGGATTACAAAAGTAATATGTAGAAACACTTAGCGTACACATGTTAAAAGGCAAACTAAATAGGAAATGTTTAGAGACAGTTGATTTGTTCATGTTGACGGTGGGATAGATAGGGAATATTGAAAGCCTCGGTTGGATTCATGTTAATAGATGTATAAAATTTGGATTGTTTAGACACAGAAGAAATTGACTTGTTAGAAAGAAGACAATATATTAAGATACAGTGGATGTGTTTCACTTGAAGGTTGACTTGCTAGGGGATATTAAGGGACATGCGATGTGAAGGTGGATTTATATGAAACATTGGGAGACAGGGGAGTTGATCATGGTAAGGTTCGACTTGATAGGAAATTAAACAGACATCTGATATTTATATTTATTGCCCACCAGGTAGACAATATTAACAGGCAGTAGATGAGTTTATGTTACAGGTGTACTGGATAGGAAATATTAAGAGCATTGGATGTGTTCATGTTAAAAAAGTGGATTATATTAGGAATATTTAGAGACATTTTACGCCGACATGTTAAAAGGCAAACTAGATAGGATGTATTAAGAGACAGAGGATTCGTTCGTGCTAGATAGGGAATAATAGAAGACAGACGGTGTGTTGTTAAAGTGGGCTAAATTATTAAATATCAAGAGCAAGTTTATGTGTTTATGTGCATGGTGAGCTAGATTGGGAATATCAAGAAACAGCATTGGTGTTTATGTTGAAGGTGGACTAGATATGGAATATTACGAATCAGAAGATGTGTGCATCTCAAAAGGAAGAATGCAATAAAACATTATATAGGCGCTGGGTGAGTCAGTGTAAAACACGGACAAAATAAGGAATATCCAGGGATTGGTTGTGTTCATGTTTTGCAAACGGCCTAAAAACGAAATATGCAGAAAAAGTGGATGTGTTTGCATTAAAATGTAGAATAAATAGGAAATATTTAGGGACAGTTGTAATGTTCATGTTGTATGTTGACTAGATATGGACCATTCAGAGACAGGGATATGTTCATATTTAAACGTTGAAATTCAATATGGAATATTTAGAGAAATTCGATTTATTCATTTTCCAAATAGAAACTATTTACAGACAATGGATGTTTTCATGTTATAAGTAGGAGTCAATAGGGAATAATAAAAGGCAGTTTATGTGTTCATAGTGCATGATAGAGTGAATAAGCCGTGTTCAGTAATTCGGTTGATACAGTGGGATTAAGTCACTTTTCGTTGCTTGTGTACATTCGATATCATACAAGACCTTAGGTTGAATGGGTGTACTTTTACGTAGGCAACGCTAAGTGATATACTATCATAGATCAAACGTCTTAAGAAGTATTTCTCCTGTCATACAAAGCATACAAATCGGTCCAATAACAAGGCGTCGTGTATATTTTAGTGTATTAGGATAGTTGACCACGCGAGGTTTATCTACAGTCAGTAAGCAAAAGCGGACTTCTTTTTAAACTGAAATGTCAGAGGAAATACACTTAACTGTTTCAAAAATCGAATAATTAGTCCACCGATAACCGACCTACACCTTCACTCGCCCATAAAGTTTCACCACTCTGCATGATAATGACACCGGCAAAAAGAATCACCCAGAAATTATACATGTGCACTTACCCCACCCGCAAATGCTTAAAATGTGCAGTAGTCAACGATGATTAATTCCATTTCTGCGGTGAATGACAATATCTCACTTACAACTGAAAATAATTCTCTTTTTGCAGTAGTTGTTCTGAACACTTTATTCTTTATGATATTACTTAACATTCGTGTTCTTGAACTCTGTAGTCTGCGATCAATTGTAACGTGATAAGTCAATGTTTGGTGACTGATCCACGTTCATAAATGTTATATAGCTTTTATGTTCTGAATTGATATTGACATATTAATATGCTTTTACTTTGACTATAAACGTATTGAGTTTTGATAACTATTTCTTGGGCACATTCAAACATGGGTACCTAGTGTGCCAATGTCAACAGGGAAAATTACTTGATAACTTTTAAGGTCATTGATCATGTTTTAATAAACAAAATAACATGAAAAAAAAACATGATAAATTGGCTCACCCGATAAAATCTATCCGCTATGCCAGATAAACTTCCTCCATCCACGGCACTAACCTAGTACTCTTTCAAAACAATTCGTTCATACTGCTAACGTACTTCTCAAACAGGATTAAAAATATACGTCTTTAAAAAGCATTTGAATTCGACCAAAAGGGTCCTATTTCATTTGTGTCGAACAATGGAAGAAAATGCACAGTAAGCTAATATGTTTGTTTAATCAGATCCAAGAATATAATTCCAATCAAAAGACATTTTTGTTTTCAATATTATATAATATGCATTTAAATATTTAAATGAAAAAGTACAAAAACAAGATCATAACTAAGAGTTAAAACGTAAACCCCGTTTAATGGATGGCACCAAAGTCAATCGCACATGACATAAAATAAAACAGTTAATTTTTAATGGAGTTTATTTCAAATTCATTTGGCACAAGCAGTTTGGTATATATGAGTTATAACATAGTCTGGCATCTGCGGGAAAATTTTCGTTTGGTTAGAACAATACATAACAAACCGTAAGCAAAAGGTCTTTATCAACAATCCTTTTTCTGACGCCAAAATATTACATGGCGGGGTCCCTCAGGGTTCGGTGTTAGGCCCTTTATTATTTTTTGTATATGTAAACGATATAGCGGAGTCACTCAAAAGCGTTACCAGACTCTTTGCTGACGATAGCTCTTTAGAAGTATCAAGTAAAGATACCCAGTTAATTCAAGAGACATTAAATCATGATCTTGATATTATTCTTCAATGGTCCAAACAATGGCTTGTTAACTTTAATCCATTAAAAACCGAAGTAATGTTCTTTTCATTTTGTCAGAGAAACTTACCAAAACTTACCTTTGATTCTACAGTTCTCACATTTGTTGAATTCCACAAACATTTAGGAGTTACACATAGCCAGGACGGTTCATGGCATCATCACATCACTAACATGGTAGCGAATGCCTCCAAGATACTAGGCTCTATGAAAATGCTTAAGTTTAAAATAAAAAGGAATTCATTAAATCATATTTATACTTCTTTTCTTAGACCACATCTAGAATATGCGTCGCTTTTATGGGATAATTGCACTCAATATGAAAAAGATATCATCGAGAAAATTCAATACGAAGCCGCAAGAATTGTTACGGGCTTAACGCGATCCGTCTCCATCAATAACTTGCTTAAAGAAATCGGGTGGGTTTCATTAACGGACAGAAGGAAACTCCAAAAGCTTAGTTTAGTTTATAAGGAGAAAAATAATAAGCTACCTTCATATTTAAGTCAACTTTTCCCGCAGACAGTTCAAAATACTTTCAACAATTCATATTGGTTAAGGAATTCCAACAATTATCAGTCATTAGTTCGAAGAACAGAAATATATGCCACATCAGTTATTCCCTCAGCTTTAAGTATTTGGAATGATCTTGATCAGGCAACGAGAGACTCGGATTCCTTATCAGATTTCAAAACGAAAATTAAAGTATTATATAAAGCACCAACAATACCAACATATTACACCAAAGGTGAACGATTTGCTTCTGTTCACCATGCACGTATGCGAAACAAATGTAGCAATCTGAACGCTGACCTCCATTATAATCACTTAAAGCAAACTCCTTCATGTGAATGTGGAGCTGATATTGAAGATGCCGAACACTTCCTGTTCCAGTGCAAAAACATCTAATAGAACGTTAAATAATGTTTAGGGAAACCCGTGCCTTCCATCCACTTTATGTCGACAAACTATTGTTTGGCCTCGACAATGTAACCGATGAACAGAATGAGTTTATTTTTATACAAGTTCAAAAATACATAAAGAATACTAAACGATTTTCGTTATAGCTGTCATTCCAGCAAATAAAAAAGGGGGTAATGGCGACAAACTTTTTTTTTTCCTTTTCTCTTGCATTCTTTCATTAACATCGTTGAACAAAGCTCATTTAAATATAATTTGTATACACCAGAATTTTCTAAACATAGCAGTTTGTATCACAGTCACAATTTTAAACTGTTATGCCATTTCTTTTCGTTGATATAAGTCTGACAAAACGGGGAGGGCCGATGTTTAACGTTGTAATAACTTGTGGCCCAACCCTTTTGTATATTTATACATATGTGCTGAAATATTTGCATTTAAATGTGTTATGTAAACTTGTTTATATGCAATGAAATAGGATTAAACTAAACATTACATAGTCAATGGTCATAAAAAAACAATTTAACTGTACAAATTTCAACAATTTTTAGTTATTTATTTTCTTTTCAACAATATGTTTTAAAGTAAACTGCTAAAATTTTGAATAGAGGGCGGTATTGAACGGCACGCATGAATATTGAGTGCACATTGTCGGTCAGTAACAAAAATAATAGGCCTTCACATACAGTTTCGCGAAAGCACCCTGGATTCAGGCATGTATTGTTAAACACTTTTTTGGATGACTTTTGAACCATGACACACTATTTGCAACAATCTGCAACACGTGATTACATACCTGTCAGACTATTTCTTTCAACTTAATATAAAGCTTTTAATATCTTCAACTTCATTCTAATTTCATTTGAGTGTCTCGGTTTATAACAAAAAGTCTTGTTTATTGGTCTCGTTGATACATTTACTGCAAATGAGGAAAACTGTGGTAAGTGAAATTTATCATTTCATATTTATTGCTGTTTATACAGATAATAAACCGTCGAATTAGAAATTCAAAATCGAGTTGTTCCCAGTTACAAAGTGTGCGGAGATAGGGAATGCTATGAAATAATTTCTGTGTTTATGTAACATGCTGAAGAAAATAAGATATATAAAGGATATTTGTTTATTTCAGTGTAAGATCGTATTTTATTTCACGAGTGTCATAGAAAAACATATTTTTACGAGTGGCGAAGCGAGTGAATACGATCTTACACTGAAATAAACAAGTTTTTTGTTTCTTTTATGCTTATTTTCGGAGTTTTGTTAGTTTTTTTTTATTTATTTCTGAATTACCACCTTTTTTGAAAAGGGTGATTTTTACGCCGCTACCCGTGGGGCGCCCTCATGCAAAAGTATAGCTGTCAACTTTTCTATTTTCGGTTTGCTTAGAAACAGTTCTCTGCTATTCATTCTTATAGTTTATTATTCGCTCGTTTTTTAGTGCAAGGCTTTTATGAACAGTAAACAATTAAGTTTTATAAGTGCATATATGTACCAATAAATAATGAAAACACTTTTATTTTAAGTTGGGCATGAATACATAACCAAATTACTACGCCGCTATTCAATGAATGAAAATTAGGAAGGCTTTTTTTGTATACTTTAGCTGTGCAATGACGTATAGTAAAAGTCTAACATGTAAAAATGTAGTACATGATTATCGGAGCCAGTACACCTTTTAAAGAGTTACATACAAACCTTTAACAACTTTGGTTATATACAATAATAACATTAAGTAAATCACCATCTATATGGCAAATACAACATATTACTAAACAAATATAACAGTTATGCATGTAGTCAAGTACAACCTGTGTCCTTTGAAATGCTTGAAACGTATTTTATAGGTTTGCTTAAGCAATCAAGTTTGCACTTATCACAATGTTTAATCCTTTCGAAAGTTTGCCATCAATCACAATAATGAATGCTTTGTCGTCGTGGTCATTATACAGTTACATCTGCGAGTTAATTCTTTTTCTTGCCACCTCCAATAACTTTCGATTTTATTTCTTTTAGTTTGTTTAAATGTTTACTGTTTCCTTTGATTCTATATCTAAACTGTCGATTTGGGAAATTTCATGGGGATAAAATAAATTCAGCAGTCTTCCTTTGCCACTAATCCATCGTATCATATACCCTCTAAGTAATTCCTTTTTTGAGCTGCTCCTGGATCACCGAATCATACTTTTTCAATAAATCCTGATGAAATTGCACACTAGAGGATTTTGAGGTCAATTTGGATTTATTTCCATGTACATGTTAATTCAAATCTTCCATTGAGGTTCTTGATTTTTTATTTAAAATTGTTACAAGGCAACTTCGTGGTCGAATGTCTTAACCTTATCAGTGATTCAAATATATTCAATATTCCAAAAGCCGGTTATGCCAGGCTTTCTCTGGATGGCACTGTCAACACCTGCGTATATCTGATTTTCCTAAAGGTTTGAACCATATGTCAGAGTCAGCATATAAGTATCCGAATCATTCTCAACATCGGCGTTTTCACGTGCTCTTCCACTAAGTATCCATTCCAATTTTGAACTCAGTAAATACAAACCCGGCTTGACTTTTTTCTGGGTCATTACTATGTCTAAATAATAGTCGCTTCCTATCAGTATATCAATAGTTGATATTTCTCTTTCAACAGGAATTTAATTTGCAAGGGGTAATCTTTTAACAAGATGTTTGACTTGATCTTTCAGATTTCAGTCCCAATAGTTTTGCCAATCGTTCTGTTATGTATGTACGTTGGGATCCAGAATCCAAAAGAAGTCTTGCACTTTTACCATTGTTATGTCCAGGTTTAAAAACATCCGTCTTTGCCGTTTGCATTAGCACAATTTCGTATGATGCTACCATAACCAGTGTTCAGCACATGCGCCTGGAATAACAGGCTCTTCAGTCAAGTTTGACATTTCATCAGCAA
The DNA here is from genome assembly GCF_026914265.1 of Mya arenaria. Classification (NCBI taxonomy): domain Eukaryota; kingdom Metazoa; phylum Mollusca; class Bivalvia; order Myida; family Myidae; genus Mya; species Mya arenaria. The sequence continues at coordinate 36,258,089 of NC_069137.1, read as the reverse complement.
GATTGGTAATTGAAGCCTTTGCTCCAAACTTCTTTGGGCATACATTTATATGGTGTTTACTGTATATCCCACAATGGACACACACTTTCTTCGTCTTGCAATCATTTGTCATATGGCCTTCTTTTAAACATTTGTAACATGACCTTTTAAAACCTGTCTTCTTTCTTCAGGTGTTTTCAAGTTGCTGCATTCGTCATTCCTATGATTTTTTGCAATATCTGCATTTGTTTCCGTACACTTTAGTTTGCTTTGCTCCTGTTTAGAATGCTTCTACAGAACTTGATGCTTTGTTTTCGTATTTTACAAAATTCCACCCTGAATTCCTCTCTGGACTGTATCGCTTTAACCTCCGTCTTCCACTTTTTTATGTCCTGAAACAATTTTGCCAGCCTTTCCATTAGCAATAATGAATTAATGTTATTCATTTCTAAGACTGTCCACAGTCCAATCAACGCTTGCACCCTTTTGTAATTCTTACTGTCTTAAAATATTTGGTGGGAGTTAGGATGTATTATTGACACAAATTATGTATTGATTCACATTTTTACAAAGCACTTCCAAACTTCGAAAGACTTTTTGTGGTATCCATGAATTGCCTCAAACTATCAACTCTTAAACACTGCAGATCACAAGTGTATCCATTGAGCCTTTAGAGCAGCCAATATTTTAAAGTGTACAACGATGACCCTTGCAACGTTGTTAACTTTAACAAAGTTTAAACAATCGGCCCAATGTGTCTCAAATAATAAATGATAATGAATAAACAAAGTAATATTTCCTACCTTATTTAAGATATTTTCCTGTGGATCTTAAGTATCTAACACCGATAGCAACTGATTCGTGGGAAAATAAGAACAGCTCAAGATGTGTGTACCTTAAACGATCAAAACGTTAATAATTAAAACTATAGTATATAATTACAACTATATTAATTGTTATATTTCTCTGAGACAATATGTTTGACCTACACGTATTTTACAATTCTACGACTATGAACGTTCATAAAGTGCCCAACAATTGTTATATATTGTAACACTTATGGTACACGTGTTTTAAACATCATATACCTTGAATATGAACACATTTAGTTATATGATTATAAATACTTTTTTAATCGCTACATGTTAATAAATAGAGGAAGTTTGTTTATTTCTGTGTAAGATCGTATTTTATTTCACAAGTGTCATAGAAAAACATATTTTCCGTTTTTCTATAATCAAGAGTGAAATTAAATACTATGTTACTCTGAAATAAACAAATTTTCTGTTTCTTTTATGCTTATTTTAGGAGTTTTATTAGTTTTTTAATATATTTCTTAATTACCCACTTTTTGAAAAGGGTGTTATTTACGCCGCTACCCGTGGGGCGCCCCTCACGCAAAATTATAGCTGTCAACCTTTCTATTTCCGGTTTGTTGAGAAATAGTTTTTTGCTATTCATTCTTATAGTTTATTTTTTCGCTCGTTTTTTAGTTCAAAGCTTTTATGAACGGTAATGAATAAAAATTTATAAGTACGCATATGTTGCTTATTTCCGAATTTTTGTTAGTTTTTTAATATACTTCTTAATTACCCAGTTTTTTGAAAAAGGTGTTATTTACGCCGCTACCCGTGGGGCGCCCTTCACGCAAAATTATAGCTGTCAACCTTTCTATTTCCGACTTGTTGAGAAATAGTTTTTTGCTATTCATTCTAATAGTTTAGTATTCGCTCGTTTTTTAGTTCAAAGCTTTTATGAACAGTAATCAATACATTTTTATAAGTACACATATGTTCCAAAAAATAACGAAAACACATTTATTTTAGGTGGGGCATGAATACATAACCAAATTACTAAGCCGCTATTTAATGAATGAAAATTTGGAAGGTCAAATGTTTTAGCAAAACAAATGCGGATACTCATTAGATTTTAATATTTCTTCTTAGTTTAAGACTGCATGTGTTTTATAGTAAATGAATATTAAGTCATCTTACTGTCAGAGATCAGTCTGTTTCGCTTGTAAACAGGTTTGTTTCCCAGGTAAAAAGTGAATGCCACGCTAGTTTGTTGACATATTTTATGGCGTGGGTGGGGTAAAAATTATTGGATTAACTGTAAATTGTTGTGTGAATTTTCCGGAATGCACATTTTACGAATTACAACGGCAAACAGTTCAAAATACATTTGAACGATGATATAAAATTCTATTATGTTCGAACAGCTGTTTTCGTCTGTAATTTGTTTGGTATGAAAGCAAATGTTCGAACATTCAGCTTCAAGATGAAGTAAATGTTTAATAAACGGGATTAACAGGTAATAAGTTGTAAGTTGTTAATTTCCAAATATATATTTATTTAAATTCATGAAACATTTCTTTAATTTTTAAACATTTTGTTTGCCAACATTTACTGGTTTAAAATGAAGTGTTCTGTTTTGATCAAGGCAAGTAATTACAAAGGAATTTAAAAGCAGTTCTGAAAGTTGATATTTTCACTCCTTATTTTGCAGTAAGTATATAAAATTGATATGTTCACTGTTGTTATTTCACTGTTAAATCCCCATATTTCACCGAAAAGCATGAAAGAAAACAGAGTCATGAATTCCCATACATGCACGTGTAAATTTCAAGACATATTTTTTTCACGTTTTCAAATACAGTAAGATGAAATTTGAAAAAAAATCTTTTCACAATAATAATTCAGCAGGGACGTATTGCTCGTTATTTCAATATCAGACAGGAAGATATCTAATTATCCGTTCTACTGCGTATGTGTTGCTGTTTTTGTTCTTTTTAAATTAACTTAACAATGTAAATAGCATCTACTATGTGAGTGAAATTGAGGACAAAATATTGATCAGTTTATCTAGCCGCAATCAACCCAGTGACAGTGATTTGTCACATTCATCTAATTAAGAGCATTTAACGCGTAAACAATATAGTTCACCATTTTATCTACAGACTAGTATCACATTCAAATTTAAGTATGAAACCAAGACTAAAACCTTTTAATAGTGTAATTGTCAGTGAAAAGTTAAGACAATATCATTTTGGCCATGAATGATTAAGAATAATAATGCTAACACCACAATTAGAATTACTGAATGTTACATATGAATGAGAGGCAATTATAAGTTTAGACACCTGTGCATTTATCAAATAAAAGAAATATTAGAAGTGTTCATGTTAAAAGGTTGAAAAAATAAGGAATATTTAAAGACGAGGGATGTATTTTTTGAAGGTGAGCCAAACAGGGAGTATTTAAACTAGTGGATGTGTTCATGTTTTAATTTTGTCTAAATGGGGAATATTTAGAGAAAATAAATGGGTTCATGTTAATAGGTGAACTAAAAGGGGAATAGTAAGAAACGGTGGATGTGTTCATGTTTAAAGGTGGACTAGGTTTGGAATAACAAGAGACAGTGGACGTGGTCATGTTAAAAGTTGGCGAACTAAGGAATATTTAGAGACAGTAGATGTTTTCGTTTTGAAAATGGACTAAATAGAGAATAGTAAGTGCCGATGGATGCGTTCATTTTAAAATGTGAGATGGATAGGAGATACAAGGAGACATAATATGTATTCATGTTGAAGGTGGTTCAAATCAGAACTATCCAGAGATATTGAAAGAGTATATACAGTAGATTTAATCGTGTTGAAGGTGGGTGAACACGGAAAAATAAAAGACAGCGGACCTGATCATGTTAAAAGGTTGGCTGGGTAGGGAATATAAAGGTAAAGTAGATATGTTCATGTTGAAGGTGGACTAAATAGGGAATGCAAATAGGCAAAGTATGTTTTGATGTTAAAAATGGGCTAAATCAAGAATACAAGAGGCAGTGGGTGTGTTCATGTTTCTGTGGGACTAGATAGGGAATATGAAGAGACTGAGGATTCGTTTATTTTGAAAGGTGAACCACATATGCAATATTAAGAGATGTTGAAGTCGAACTAGATAGGGACTTTTAGAAACAATTGATGAGTTTGTATTGGACTAGACAGGGAATAATTAGAGACATGGGATGTTGTATTTATGTAAGCATTCAGTTATTAATAGTGTGTGTATTTGAAGATATTTCGGTGGTCTACGAACGTCTCGGCTACGGCTTTATATATATTTCAATGTAGCATAGCAATTTTAGTAACATACGCGAATGGTTATAGTTACAGTTTAAATTGCATGTCCGAAAGGTGACTATGCAGTGTTTCTGATGCCATTGTACAACGTCAGTGCAATACGTAAACATCATATGGTACTAATGTTTAATTATGATAAGTTAGAATACTGTTTTGGAATTTTTGGTGCTTTTTATCAAATGATGTCAATCTACGGCACCATTATACCAAAAATCTGTAAACTTACTCTAAGTGACCATTAGCTATGATATATCATAACTAACATGAGACTCAATTTGAAAAAAAAACAAAATGAATATGTGTATTTAGATACATTTTAATGTTCATTATGTGCAAGGAAAGCATGAGGAGAGTATAACTACAAGGTAAATATTTACTTGTAATCATATTTCTATACAATCATTAGAATTCATATTACCCTAGTCTTTTGTTGAGATAAAACTTGACGTTCATATTGTATTACACGCAAGGAGTTATGCCGTCGTTGTGTACTTCAATATTGCGCTCCGATTGTATAAGCACGGCGTCATTTAACCGTTTGTTGTCAGTTACACTTCTTTAAGAACAAATTCTCAATTGTAGAAGTTACTGTTATTTTTAATAGCAATGAATAATAGCACACGGTTGTATCATCAATGAATAATTTTATATGAATAAAATAGGGTTTTTAGTGCTGCGTTTTGATCCGGGAGGTTGTATTCGATTCGAGTGGATTTTTGCAGATTCGCATTTTATGAGGCGCAAGCTGAGTGAAATCAAAATTGGCAAAAATCCACCAGAATACCATTTTATTATATACGTTACTCGTTTAATCACTTAAAAGCCACATGTTTTCATAATAAATGTCATTTTAACGACGCACTATTTTGTTTAATCATGTCATTTTAACATCGCGCAACGATACTTGTTATGACGTGACGTCACAAAAGTGGAATACGGCCGAACTGCAATGGAGTGGAATACGGACTACCGTATTTTGCGATATGTATGTGGATCTATGAATGTTATATAATAAATGTAATATAAGAATTGATCGCTTATTTCTTGCGTTTTTGCTGAGTGTATGAAAGCAGAAGTGCAAGAGCGCGAATGACCAATAACCGCTAAACGCATGAAAATAATGCGATCAATCCTAAAGTAAACCCCAACGAAACAAAATCACGTTGTTGATTTTCGTTAGATATTGATAACCTTCATATATTTGTATCGTAACCTGATGAGAAGATTTAATAAGAGAGAGATGTGAACGAAATATTGAAAGGTACGCATGAGTATTCAGGGCACATTTTCAGTCAGAAATGGAAAGAACATGGCCTTAGCATACAGTTTGGAGTTAACCCTTGAGATTTAGGCATATTTTATTAAACAGTTTACTAGATGACTTTTGAACCATGTAACAATATTTGCGCTAAAATGCTTTACCATTTTTAAATACCTGTCATACCATTTCTTGCGACTTCATTTGAAAAGTGTCGTTTTCTTTCAAATTCAGCAGAAGTTTCACGTTTAAGAACTTAACTTCTTATTAATAGGTATCAGAAATGCTTCGCAGTGTTCTGTCAGATGTTGTTATTGTGTCCGACGAAATCCCCAATTCTCCTCCTTATCTGGATTGAGAAATCGCAATGGAATCCTGTTCTAAAAATGTACTGAAAGCTATATTTACTTTTTTGCATTGAAGATTTTTCCGGTTTATTTCGTGTTTTTTTCTTGTTTTCGACTTCGAACATTCAGACCATTGTTTTTAACTTCATTTTATATGTGTTGTTTATATCTTCAACTTTGGTTTGATTTTAATTAAGGTTAACTGTTTAAGCAAAATGTCTTGTTAATTTGTCTCGTAAATGCACATTACAGCAGATTTCGAGTTATTTTTTATCGTCTACGACAAGATTCCCATTTGTGTGTGTCTGTTTTTTCTCAGCTCAGGGATTTTTACAGTGAACTGTATTGCTGATCAGCGCGCCGCTACTTGCCATTTTCTGATGAACATAAGTTGCTGTCATGTTTTAGTAGCAAGCGTTTCTTTGTGAAGAATGACGTCAACTGTTCGAAATTCAAAGTCATCACGTCATAATAACTTTGCCTCAAAATGATTTGACGTTTACCCGAGAAATTTAACGTAAACATACGATTAAACATTTCAATCAACATGCATGAATCCGTTGCATTTTTAGGAGGCGTCGGTAACGTGTATCCGTCTATTGAAAACAATGAATTTAACACTTAATTAAAATATTTTTTTTAAATTATCTTCTTGGTTACACAAAGATATATTAACAAGCAGAATATTTTTCTAATGTGACGTCTAATAAAATATTTATACACAAACAATGCGTTTCAGTGGGACAGCCCTCGTATGTATGTGTAAGAAACTAAAGCAATGCGATACCACGCAGGTTCTATGATCCTATGTACGCGTAAGAAACCTTAGCAATGCGATAACACACAGGTTCTATGATCATAGTCACGCGTAAGAAACCTAAGCAATGCGATAACACGCAGGTTCTATGATCCTATGTTCGCGTAAGAAACCTAAGCAATGCGATAACACGCAGGTTCTATGATCCTATGTTCGCGTAAGAAACCCAAGCAATGCGATAACACGCAGGTTCTATGATCCTATGTACGCGTAAGAAACCTAAGCAATTCAATTACACGCAGGTTCTTTGATCCTATGTTCGCGTAAGAAACACAAGCAATGCGATAACACGCAGGTTTTATGATCCTATGTTCGCGTAAGAAACCCAAGCAATGCGATAACACGCAGGTTCTATGATCCTATGTTCGCGTAAGAAACCCAAGCAATGCGATTACACGCAGGTTCTTTGATCCTATGTACGCGTAAGAAACCTAAGCAATGCGAATACACGCAGCTTTATTGTTTGTCATTAAAATGTCTTTAATTATTGGCCTATTGTGTTCTTCTTTGTTTGTTTATCTGATATTTTAATTTAGCTGAAATAAGTTGTTATTGAAAAAAGTTTCGGATTAAGTTTGACTGTATTGTATTTAAGTGTCTTTTCTTTCGCATGGATATCTCACGAGGAATTGTTTTTCATGCATAACATCCACGGTGACGTTGAACAATGACGTCATGAAAAGATGTTAAACCATGATTACAATCGTTAATGAATAGTCTCAAAACTGAAAACGATTCTAAAAAACTAACAATACCATCTTCGATGATTTTTGATAAGTCAACACAACATAATATATGTGTAATCTAGTGTCATCCTTAGTCCTAGAAAGAATGGTTCTTACGTTAACAATGGGACCAATGGTCACAGACGTAAACATTAAATCACTGATAAATAATTTGCATGCTATAATCATGTTAAAAAATATAAAAAATGAACATGAATTAGGAGTTAAAAGTCCTATTTCTCTGTTAAAATCCTGACTTCTATGATGTAATTTCCAATTTATAATTATGAAACACGAGTATAAATATTATATATGTTGTTGTTAAAACATGTTTTTCCAGGCATATAAATTTATTTAATATCGTATTAAAAATGTTAGACGGCACGGTCTCTGCCAATTGCTAACTCTATTTAAGAAATTGATTGGATTTAGCTATCGGATACGGGACAATGCAAATATATTATATCTATATATATATATATAATCGTGTGAAAGACCATCTTACATACCGCAGCTCTTTCTGGTGACGGTAAATGATACTCACCCTTATAATCTACGAAACAGTGAAAAACCATTGACTCTTCATATCAGATTAAAATATTCAGTTGTTCAGCAATTTTCCCGCCAGATCATTGTAGAATAGCTCGATATGGTAACACGACACTCGCCTCCACTCTCTTCTTTAAAGCGCAATTTACTACTAATATTTTAAGGACCTGATTTTCCAACTTAAGTTGTCATTGAAGAACACCGCTAGTCGGTGTATCATCCAGGTATAGGAATTTACTGCTGTGTTCTTAATTCAGACCTATTTAATAATCACCATAGATATAAGAAAGCAGGCTGTGTTTCACTTTTCTGTGTTTTCATTGTTACCTCAAACATATATCGTGTAAATGAATAGTCATGTAATAACATTAAATTCAATTAAAAAAAATATATTTAGTTTTGTTTATAACGATCATTATCCGTTCAATCAAATTTCAAAATCGGACTTATCCATGTATAGACGTGTAAGTCGCCATTACGAAAACAAAATTCCACATTGACAGGTGTAGCCATTTTACGAATACTAACATACAAGGCTGTATGATTCGTCAGTCTTACATTTCTGTACGTTAGGCGTGATAAAATGTTCATAGCACTCTATGTATGTTTGTGAGATTTAACATAACCATACATTCTTCCCTAAAACGTAAATAGTACAAACTTCGTCATTTCATTTTGAAAAGTGGATGAGTTCATTCTAAATAGATAATATATAAAGTGGATGTGTTTATGATACATAGTGGACTAAATAGGGAACATTTCGAAACAATGGATGCATTAATGTTAAAAGGTGGGCAAAATGGGAAATATTTCAAAACGAGGGAATTCATTAATTTGAGCGTAGACTAAACAGGTAATATTAAAAAGTGGATATGTTCATATTAAAACGTGGTTTATATAGGAAATATTAAGAGAAAAGGAATGTGTTCAGGTAAACAGGTGGACAAAAAAATCTTTAAAAACGAGGGAAGAGTTTAGTTTGAAGGTGGACAAAACAGGGACTATTAACAAGTGGATTTGTTTATATTAAAAGGTGGTCTGAATATGGAATATTTATAGAAAAGGGACGTGAACATGTTTAAAGGTAAACTAAATATGGAATTGTAAAATATGGTGAATATGTTTCATGTTAAAATGTGGACTAGGTAATGAAAACTATGAGGCAGAATATAGTGTTCATGTTGAAGTTGGGCGATATAGGGAATAGTAAAACAGTGAATGCGTTCATGTTAAAAAATGTTTAAATTACACAAAATAGGTAATAGTTAGAGTCATTTGGTGTATTTATGTTAAAGGTGGGCTAGGTTGGAATATTTAGAGACAGTAGGTATGTTCATGTTGTAGGTGGACTGGATAGCGAATATTTCGTGACAGTGGATGAGTAAATATTTATGGTTCACTAGATAGGGAATATTAAGAGACATGTGTATTCAAATGTTAAAAGTTGACTAGATAGGCATTAAATGTGTTCATGTATAAAGTTGGATTAAAAAAGTAATATGTAGAAACACTTAGCGTACACATGTTAAAAGGCAAACTGAATGGAAAATGTTGAGAGACAGTTGATTTGTTCATGTTGACGGTGGGCTAGATAGGGAATATTGAAAGCCTCGGATGGATTCATGTTAATAGATGTATAAAATTTGGATTGTTTAGACACGGTATAAATTGACTTGTTAAAAGGACGACAATATATTAAGATACAGTGGATGTGTTACACTTGAAAGTTGGCTTTCTAGGGAATATTAAGGGATTATGTTGAAAGTGGATTCATATGCAACATTAAGAGACAGGGGATTTGTTCATGGTAAGGTTTGACTTGAACAAGGAAATTAAACAAACATCTGATGTTTATATTTATGGCCGACCAGATAGACAATATTAACGGGCAGTAGATGAGTTTATGCTACAGGTGTACTGGATAGGAAATATTTAGAGCCTTGGATGTGTTCATGTTAAAAAAGTGGATTACTTAAGGAATATTTAGAAACAGTTTACGTTGACATGTTAAAAGGCAAACTAGATAGGACATATTAAGAGACAGTGGATTCGTTCATGTTAAAGTTTGGGTAAATATTTCGATTATTTTTTAGTTTGTTTCAGTGTTTACTGTTTCCTTTGATTCTGTATCTGAACTGTCGATTTGGGAAATTCCAAGGGGATAAAATAAATTCAGAAATCTTCCTTTGTCACTTATCCATCGTATCATATATCCTCTAAGTAATTCTTTTTTGAGCTGCTCCCAGATCACCGAATCATACTTTTTCAATACACCAGGATGATATTGTAGTCTACGCACACTAGAGCTCGATTTTCAGGTCAATTTGGATTTTTTTCCATGTGCATGTTAATTCAAATCTTCCATTGACGTACTTGATTGTTTGTTTTAAATTGTTACAAGGCAACTTCGTCGTCAAATGTCTTAACCTTATCAGTGATTCCAATACATTCAATATTCCAAAAGTCTGTTAGACCAGGCTTTCTCTGAATGGCACTGTCAACACTGGCGTAAATCTGTTTTTCTTAAATGTTTGAACCATATGTCAGAGTCAGCATATAGGTATCCGAATCGTTCTCTTCCACTAAGTATCCATCCCAATTTTGAACTCAATAGATACAAACCCGGCTTACATTGGGTCATTAATATGTCTAAATAATAGTCGCTTCCTATCAGTATATCAATGGTTGATATTTCTCTTTCAACAGGAATTGAATCTGCAAGGAGTAATCTTTTAACAAATTGTTTGACTTGATCTTTTTATGAGACAACTAATTGATTTTTTTTGTATGGTAGCACTGATTGTCGGAAAAATGTTAGCAGTCACTGTCATGGTATCTCCAATTTGATTTGAATTTGTGTTGACTTTCTCTTTATTGCTGAGGGTTTGACTTTAACAAAAGTTACAAGTTTTATGTCTTATTCTTGTTCAGATTTCAGTCCCAATTGTTTTGTAAATCGTTCTGGTATGTATGTACGTTGGGATCCAGAATCCAAAAGAGGTTTAAAAACATCCGTCTTTGCCGTTTGCATTAGCACAATTTCGTTTGATGCTACCATAACCGGTGTTCAGCACATGCGTCTGGAATTACAGGCTCTTAGTCAAGTTTGACATTTCATCAGCAAGATTGGTATTTGAAGCCTTTTCTCCAAAATTCTTTGGGCATAAATTTATATGGTGTTTACTGTAAATCCCACAATGAACACACACTATCTTTGTCTTGCAATCATTTATCATATGGACTTCTTTTAAACATTTGTAACATGACCCTTTTAAAATCTGTCTTCTTTCTTCAGTCGTTTTCAATTTGCTGCATTCGTCATTCCTATGATTGTCTTTGCAATATCTGCATTTGTTTCCTTACACTTTAGTTTGCTTTGCTCCTGTTTAGAATGCTTCTACAGAACTTGATGCTTTGTTCTCATATTTTACAAAATTCGACCCTGAATTCCTCTCTGGACTGTATCCCTTAAACATACGTCTTTCACTCTCTTTATGTCCTGAAACAATCTTGCCAGCCTTTTCATTAGCAATAATAAATTCATGTTTTTCATTTCTAAGACTCTCCACAGTCCAATCAACGCTTGCACCCTTTTGTAATTTTCACACAGCGCTTCCAAACTTCGAAGAACTTTCTGTGGTATACATGAATTGTCTCAAACTATGTACTCTAAATGTTGCTGGTGATATATTTATCATTTCTTTGTAATGCATATTGATAACTTCTTGTTTGTTTCCGAATCTCTTCTTTAGTATGTCCACTGCAATAAGGTAATTATCGTTCGATAAGGCAAGTCCTTCAATTGCACGCTGTTCCTCATCTTTTATTTTACCTTTGAGATAATTGAACTTCTCAATGTTTAACAGTCTTTCATTGTTATGTTCAATACACTCATACGAGTCCAAAAAGCTGTCCACTTGAGTTTATTTCCGTTGAAGTAGCATATATCTAACTTCGGAAGTTTTACAGGAAGAGTTTGCTTTTTTCATTTCATATCTTTGAAAAATTCTCTTTATTGCTGCATTTGGGAGAGCACTATTTGTTGAATGTTTTCTTGCATTTAAATAGATCGGAATCAACAGATCCGTCTAGTTTTGCCTTCGCATCACTTAAATCGGATATTTCAATATCCTTTTCAAGAGATTTATCACATTGTAACGCTTTCGGCACTTAGTATAAGAGCACTATCCTTTTCTTACACCTTTTCAATTAATAGTGTGTCTTCGTTCCCTATGGTTTCGGTAAACTTACACATGTGTAATTCCAACTTGTTTGTGTAAAAGACTTTTCCTTTGTTTTACAAATCGACAATATTTCGCAGAACAATCACTTTTTAAATTCGTTTTGCTTCTTATGCTTCCGGTTGTCGCTTTAAGTCCCGGGTTCCGGCACCATTCAATGTGGCGAAGTTTCTTTTTAACTTATTCATTTGGCCCCAGAGTTTTCTGTCTTATATTTGTCCTCGTTTGCAACCAAATATCCAATTAAAGAATGTCTGTTTTCACTCCAGCACAGGTTTTTTAACATTTTGACTCTTATCAGATTATTATTCACGGATAACACGTGACCGTTTCCGCCATATCTGAAAGGCAACGTGACGGTTCGGATATTCACAAGCGACCGCAGGACATTAGGCCGGCCTAAGTTCGGTAACCTACAAATAATCATGTTGGAATATGAGTGAAAATCAGTCCATTTCTTTCAACTTCATTTAAAAAGTGTCGTTATCTCTTCAAATTCAGTCTGATTTTAATAGAGTTTCACTCTTTAGAGCAAACAATCTTGTTAAATGGTCATGTTAATGTACATTGCTGTCATTCCAAACTATGGTCTGTCTCTTTCCCTTTAACACAGGCTATATTTGAGTATAACCTCTAACCTTAATAAATCACACGCGATCTTTTTCGCCATATTCAAAAAGGTGATCGGGACATTTTTTGTTAAATCCCATGAGACGGCCAGCCGGCCGGTCAATATTCCATTTCCCTCGAACAAACATTTTATAGTTGGAATATTAAAAAATAAGTCCATGGCAGGGGAATTATGTAATGCAAATTTGTTCAACGCCGCATTATGTATGTCTTTTTCACAATTGGTGTGTCTATTGTGTGTTATTTAAATCCAAATATAAAAATTATGACCTTGAAAATGAATACAACATACTATATAACCATACGCGATCGTTATTGAGGAATAATACTTTGCCTTCTAATACAATGTAGTTCAAAAGTTGGGAGGAACATAATAAAACAGTCCCTGGCAACAATGAGTACCAACGACAATAATAGGTCAAATTTGTCCGATGATCGTTGAACCTTAAACAGTATAATGTAATATTTAAACTACACAATGGATTCAGTTGCAGTAAAAAACCAAAACCAGTTATTTTTATTTAGTTCATTGAAAACAAAAGACATTGGGGTTTTGGGACTATAAAATATTCAAAACAGTGTTGTTAACATTGAATAGGAAAAAAATGATACATGTACCTGTCTTTTTTGCATTAATATATAAAGAGACAAGAGCCTGTCCATCTAACAGTTTGCTTTACTTGGAAATATATCAGCAACGATATCGTATGTTATGGCATGTCAAGAGCTGCGATGATGGATGATGGAAGTAATGAGGATTAACGATACCTTTTTATAATGTAATTATAGTGTTTAAGTTGTAAAAACTGCCTTGGTTAAAATGACTCCTAGCATCGTTATTGCACTTTGCATAAAACAAGTACCGACTGTATTCATGAACACAATAACTTAGCTAAATATAATTGTCTAAATCTAACATATTTTGCTTTAATAGTGCCCTGTTTATTCCTATTATCGGGCGACATTGAGTCTAGCCGTGGACCAAATGATAATCAGGCGACGAGCATTTCAAATCTGCAGCGCAATATCAGAATAATGCGCTCAAATCTAGACTACATCAAAAATCAGCTTTAAAAACTTTGATAGTTTATGTTTTGCGTAGAAACATCTCCTGATATTAATGATGCTACTGTCATATTAAAGAATATAAAAAATGAACATTAATTTGATGTAAAAAATCCAATTTATTTGTAAAATATATATATATATATATATATATATATATATATATATATATATATTTAGACCAATCCAACATTTGGGTAACTTTGATGCAACCTTTGGGAGACTCGTGTCGCCCATAGGATATTTGTTGTGTCGCCCAAAAGTAATTGTGTTTTTTTCTATCAATTTATTTTTTAAAATACTTAAACAAATTTGCAAACGATTTTGAACGCTTTAAAAAAGGTTCAGTCATTAAGCACTAATCAGCAGGAATAGCATTTAAGGAATAATCATGAATTTCAAAAAAGTGTGTATATTTTGAAAACAACCTTTGGGATACAATTAAATTTTTAACAATAATTTTCTTGTCATAGGTATATGTTTTAGATAAGAATTCATAAATGTAAAGAACATAATATTTTTTAACAGAAAAGTTAATTGTGTTCAACTTTAAAGATTCCGAAATTCCCTCAAAAAAATATTTTCGCAATAAGCGTACTTTCCGTGTTTTCGTGTCGCCCAAAGGTCGATGTATATTCAATGCTTTGCAGACTATAAGAACGAATGTTCTTTTTAGTTGTATTAGTTATTTCATTAAAAATTTAATAAACACAAATGACAAAAGTGCTTATTATAATTTATAATAGTTGTATTTTAAAATGTTTAATTGGACATTCGAACCAAACGTCGAGGAAGTTTCAATTTGGCCTACAGTCACTACCAAGGGTGACGGACCTGACGCAACTATTTGCGAATAACGAATGGCAATTATGGTCGCATGTGCTTCGTCTCTATATTACAGAAAACCATGTTCTATATTTATATACTGATAAAAATGGGAACAGTTCATTTCAAAACCATTTAAGGTACATATACTTACAAATACGTTCGGATATGTTACTTCAGATAAAATGAATATGCTCGGAGTTGCAAGCTAAATAAAGCACATATTATATCTTAGTTAGTAATTGAACAATTGTGACTCACAACAGTTATCTGATATTTTTTATAATGTGCAATAATAAATGATTTTCACAGCAGTTTTATAGTTTATTCATTTATCATATGTACACAACATGACAAAACATAAAATACAAATATTTAAGAGTTCAGTGCACATCCATTCATAAAATTGAATTACAGGAGACTAAAAATACAACAACATATCTTGACATTGTTAATAAAGGATAAAAAACAATTAAGTTTATTCTAAAAAAGATAATTACTCTTATTTACATGACTCTTTTAAGCTAAGAAACTATGATACATCTAAAAGGATTATCACTTAACTACTTGTACAAAGCATTGTATCGGAATTCAAGTATATTAAAACAGGTTTTGGTGGTTAATTTAACAATATCTGTATTTTAGAGTAAAAATATACACTTAGGTACCTGCACGTATTATTTTATCATGCAAACTGATATGTTTGTCTTGAAGCCTACGAAATCTGTGATTTTATATATATAAAAGCTGTCATCTTTTAATGCTACTTAACTGGTCTGGATCTACATAAACCTTAATCAAAGGTAAAATATTTTCTTTATGGAATGCGTAAGGAGTGCATGCTGCTGATAATCATTCCATAAATTGAGTTCAAATCGTACAGGCCATTAATAGCCTTTTCTATTTCCGTTGTCAACAAATGTTGCCGAAATCATTAGAAATAAAACAAGTGTAATAGGTTATTTATTTTCAATTTATACTTCTTGTTTATTGGTTTACAGGTTCAGTTCATATATGCATATTACTTGAGAAAAAGAACGGTTTAAAAAAGTAAAACACAAGTTTAATTCTGTTACATTACTGTTTAACGCGTAATGATGCGTTAATAGAGATGATTAGATGACTGGCTGTTTCCGTGTATTTATATGTGTTAACTATTATCGGCGAAACGAACTGCGAAATTATGCATTTATGGAAAATATTTCTTACTTATAACAAGATTATAAACGTGTATTCAGTAGCTAAAACCGTACAAAACATAAATGACTCGTGGGTCCTAAGATAATAACAGTCATCAAGTAAAAGAAAAAAAAGAAAAAAAAGAAATACCGTTCTTCCTTTGTTTCATATTACAGACGGTGTCCTTCATTATATTTTTTAATTATATTTCTTAATTTTGATAAATTGAAACACTTCTTTCAATTGAGGTTACTCTAATTTGGGCGTGAGAGTGAATTTTTAAATGAGATCTTTTGACCAGTAACTCTTCAACTAAATTTGAAACACATGAAATGTCACAGAAGTCCTCTCTTGCTTAATGTCCACAGAAAGTCCAATTCTAAGAATACTAAAATATGATTTTTGCGAACATTCAACAGTCAATCGCTTGAATCCTGAACTGAACGACGTAGAGACAACACTAGTGTCCCGTCTGACAATGACTGGCCGCGTCTGACAATGACTGGCCGCTGACACTTAAACCGAGGAATTCGGACTTCATCGAGTAGTTCCATTGTGTTGTTTGCATTACCACTTCACAAGTAATGCATGAAATATGTGTACCATATGCAAATGAATAGTCTGTAAATGCCATACCCTTTACTCATATCATGTATGTTTTAGTCGCTGTAAATAACTCATGGATACTTAATTGCCTTTATATAAGCGTAAGTAAGATTCAACATTTTCAAGAATAGCATAATACTTATGTCTTAGAGATACTTGTTTTTAAATGTTGACAATTAAATGTGTTGTAGCACGACTTTAAAACCGAGTATATAAGGATATATGTTCATGCAAGTCGTGTTTTATTACTTTGGAATACCCAGTAGTTGACTTTTAAATTGAAATGTGAAAAACACCATAAATATCTTGAAAAGTCGATAGAATCTCTGAAAATAAAGCAGTAGGCGTGATTGTAGGTCAAGGGGGGTTTGTGCATTGTACAAGTATGTGCTTCTAGCTTCTATACCGACATAATGATATTTTTTTCATAACCTTGATATATGCATTTTCTCAACTTTTAGGTTCTCAACTATGTGTAATCTTTAGAAGAATTTTTTTTTTTGGTTTTCTTAATTATTACAGTATAGAATATCGGTCACTTAGTGTGAGGGCCTAGACGCGAACCCAAGCAATGACCTTTTAAGCTTTATTTAACAGCTGAAAGTGATAAGATTAACTTAGTTGCAACCTTCAGACAATATAAGTCAGAAACCGAAAACTGTTAACTCAAAATGGCCCCTAAACGGTGCCAATATTAAGTATCCAGTATACTATGTTTCCTAGATAAGCAATAGTTCCACTCGGGATTAGGATTCGAAGCAGGATCTCTTGCGAAACAACTATGCCGCACAACCGCATGGTGAGAATGACTCATTTTTATATTTTTATGGTAATTGCCCCATTTGCATTATCGTCACTTTCAAGTGTCGTGCACCAACCTCGCACTCACATCTATGAGTCAATGTCAAAGTTTGTGAATAGATACATTTTCAATACTTATTCTTCCGGCCAGCTCTTCAGTGTAAAGCTTGTTTTAAACCTTTGTGGTACTTCTGTGGGACTGATCAAACCATTTCTTAAGAGCAGAAGGTGATGCACCGAAATCTCATTCGTTATGATTACATGTAATTTTGAGCAGACTGCAGACGCCGCACAATTCATCTCAGGATTTCTCATTTCGACGCAAATAGGCCTAAAACCCATGAGGCAGTGGACATAAATTATGGTTGATCTTCCTATTTTTATCGGTAATGTTTTCTATTAAAACTTATTGAATGAACTTTTTTTATTTTATTTTCTACAATTTCAATGCAATAGTTATGATGTTCAAATTGAAATGAATATTTCAAACCACGTTTTTGTGAAAGATGAATCCGCCCGAAAAAGAATTTCAAAAGTATACACTGTCGAAGAATTCACTTTTCAAACGTTATTTGTGATATGATTTTCGAATTTTAAACAATACGACGAATAAACAGTCATTGTTGCTAAGACTAAAATGCACATTGGCGATATTTAAGTTTCAAAAATAATCAGATCGCGTTGTCAGCCGATTAAATCTTCGATAATAAAATCAGGGTCCAAGATTACTGTTTACCGATTTTTTTGTTTGGTTTAATTTGTGCCATTTTACCCTTTTAAGCGTTTTGGGAATTCGAAAGGGAATTATCTGTATGCTTATCACAATGAGCTGTTTTTCGTTTAGATAATTTAGATAATTGTATAAAAGTTTGCTAAAATAATATCTTCAAAGACCAAAATAATAGTAAAAAAATCCAAATGTTGCGCTTCTTCAAAAGTTGTATTGAAATCCATATATTTCAGTTCCAATGTGACACGCCTTCACTGTTTACTTATTGTACAATTAGCGCGAAATATCTTAATTAACTAATCAGTAAATTTCACTTTCTTCACTATGGCCATTTTAACACTGGTTCAGCCACACGTCAGAGACTTTCTGAATACTTTCTGAATACATGCAATTGCGTTAATATATCAATGCACAACTTTCGTCAATTTGAATTGAACTTATCAGATGTATTTAACCGGGTATTTATTTTTATTAAATCCATGGCGCGATCATGACTCTAAAAAGCGGCCGTATAAATAACTTTCATGTTTTTTTTTAGTTTAGGGTTAAGGTCATCATTGTTCATGTCAAATAGGCACTCAAAAAACATCGGCCCGTTTTAGTAGGGCATGCTCATTAGATATAACATTTAAAGTATGAAAAAATATGATTTTTAATGCAACAGTACACACGTCCTCATAAAATTCTGATGAATAAGTGTCCAAAGTGCAATAACGGGGTTAGAGCAGGTACAACCCATTATAGTTGTGACCTGCAGAATGTCTTTGTCTCACGAGCTAATTCAAATTTCTCGCATGTTTCAACTTTATTTAGTAGTGGCGGGTTTGAATCAATGCTGAAACAGACCCAGACTACTACGTTCTGGAATGGGCTGTGAAAATGTGGTGACAAAATTCGCCGTCTGTGATATTGTGCAAACAATGCATTTTGCACTTCTTGTTTTAACAATCAACCCAATAACAACCATTCTTTGCATAAGTGTATATCGAAACATTGAAGATGACACTTATTATCTGCTTGAATTGGATTCTTACAACCCCGGACCAAGCAATTGGTGTGCATCATAATATTACCTTGTACATACGTTCAAATCCCCATTACACTGCAATGTTCACAGTAGAACTGCAGGCCTATTTTGGCCGTTATACACATATATTTGTCTTCCAGCACCTTGTTCTCGGATACAAGTGTCGGTCGATATCCGTCACAGGTTAGTAATATTCAGAGTTAAATGGACTATCAGGCGGGTAAATGTAGATATACGAGTACTCGGCTGAATCCATATGATATTGACACAAAACAGACAACGTTGCAATACGCATACTTGACTACCTGATGTTTATTTCAAAATACTTTAAAAAATACTAAAAATACTACAAAAGCACCTCAGAAGGACCAGAATGAACCAGATTGCACCGTGGTTTACAAATGTTCCGAGGGGGGTGCAAGCACATTCATCAATAGAGGGCTAGCTACGCGTCTGACTATGGCTGTAAACCAAACACTAAGATATTCGCATTGGCATGCTTTTGAACGTGTGTTTGGTTTTACCTAAGATCAAGGCCTTCCCCTAGAAGACACGTGCAATTATTGGTGGATGAGTGCTGGAGGCGGTGTTCACTCTTCCGTGCGTCAATTTTGTTTCAATGCCAATTTTACAACAACATAAAATGATTGCTTTGTTGACAAAAATTGGCCTGCCCAAGATGTCTCTCAATCACAAGGGCAAGAATTTTGATAAGTTGTATGTAGCCTCATATTTTTGCTGTTAACTAACAAAAATTAAATAATATTCCTTTGGCCAAAGCATGCCTTGGCCTTAGTAAATAGCGTCTGAAGTAAAAAAAATAAAGAAAATTTCCTGAAACCGCAAGTCGCAGACCCTTGAAATAAAGTTTTTGAGCATGGTGTAATGGTGCTTTACACAGTCTGTTCAAATTAAGGCTTTTTTGCTCTCTAGACTGGCCCTGTGTGGTACAAGGATTTCCATTTCCTTTTTTAGTCTTATTTTAAAAATCTTCTTTAAAATTAGGGCCGAATGAACATGCACTCTCACTCACACTCCAACCACAATCCCGTTAGGGACACTCAAGTGATCACTTGAGTTGAATGAATGGAGTGACACTCAAAAGATCTTTCTGTTTTCAAACGCCTCGCTTACACTCCATTTCATCAAATGACCAATTCAGTACAAATACATGTATGTTTTCATGAACATATCGGATTATCTGTTTCACTATGGTGGTGTTTACAGTATTTAATGTTAACATATGTTTTGGATTGTGAATATTTAAAATAACAGTTCCAAAATTCGTTAAAATTCGTTTTCTGTTGTTGTTGGTTTTTGAATATAACCGTTTTCAATAGTATCACGTGATATGGATATGTATTCGAATAGTTTAATATAGTCTTCATAAAGTGGTCTTAGAGTTTGAAAATAAATTAAGACTTTATAAAAAAGCACATTATATGGAAATAATAAACGAATGAAAAGAAAATTACATCTCGGACTGAAAGCAAATCAAGAAATGTAGGGAGCCTATGATCGGATGATGATGACGGTAACAACAACAATAATAATAATAATAATAATAATAATAATAATAATAATAATAATAATAATAATAATAATAATAAAATAATAATAATAATAATAATAATAATAATATCATTATATGATGATAATAATGATAATATAATAAATCCAACTGAATGTAGGCTGGAAAATACATATTATTTCTCTGACCAAGGTCTGAAATGAACATGTTGCGTAAAACCATGTACGCGAAGTTAGCGGCCTAACAGCATGAAGTTTGAGGCCTGGCGGTTCCGCTTCCTAGCGGCCTAACAATGTTTCGTATTTCAAAACTTTTAATATGCGTTCTTTTCAACAATGATAAATTAGATGTTTCTATTCAAAGGTCAACGTTCTTACGAACATATTAGCATATTTCCTTATTTTTTAGGCTGCTGGATTGAGTGGTATCGGAATTTTAGACCGCTAGGCCATCAAGCCGTTAGGCCCCAAGATTTACCCTGCTATGGCGCTGGATTGCTCGATCAGGTTTTTGAAACAAATGTTAATAATCGCTCCAGAGTATTGCATTTTGCATAAAAAACAATGGTTTTAGCATTGTTTTAGAAAAAAAACTAATATAAAAATGTTTTGAATAAGAAATAATATAAGGCCGCTTCTATAATATAATTGTGAATAAAACATTGATTTATCATTAGTTTCCAATTTAACACAATTTTTGAAGTCCACTTTATTGAAGTAAAATGTACTTCAATGGATTATCCCGGTCTCTTGAATATTATCTGAGAACGAGCGGCCTTGCGGAGTGAAGTTGGTGGCCTAGCGTCCTACTTCTCTACTTCAAAGCAATTGAACATTTGTTTCATTTTATGAAAACAATGATTAATCAAAGCATATGTATTCATAGATTAACACAAATCATTTTTATATGTGTTTGCTTCTTAAACAATACTTGTTTACGAAACAATCAACACTCTAAAGCGAGTATAAAACAAATTTGATCACCAATCCTTTTAGGGAAAATGCCGGTATTCGCTTAAGGATATTGATTTGTCAATAGGAACATAAGATTAATTATTATTTTAGAAGAAAGCGCATATATAATGTTTTGAATTAGGAAGCAATTTTAGGTGGCCGCTTACTTCACGCCGCTTGGCCGACATGCCGATAGACCGCTAACATCACGTACATTGCAGCTTTGAGGTTTTACGCAACATTTTATTACAGAGCGTGGTCAGGGCATTAATATGTCTTTCCCAAAAAACAGTCAGTTGGATTATTATTAGTAGTATTAGTATTAGTATTATTAGTAGTATTGTTATTATTATTATTATTATTACTATAAGTATCGCCCTTATTCTTTTTCTTCTTCTTCTTCTTTTTCTTCTTCTTCTTCTTCTTCTTCTTCTTCTTCTTCTTCTTCTTCTTCTTCTTCTTCTTCTTCTTCTTCTTCTTCTTCTTCTTCTTCTTCTCATATTTATTATTATAAAAAAATCCTACATCACTTGAGTTGTTATTCACTCCGATGTGTTATTTTCACACCCGAAGCCGATTCATTCGCTTATTCTGTCCATGTGTTTTCGACTTAACATTTAATATTTTTAAACGCTAAAAAACAGTTTTTGCAAACAAACAAAAAATAAATTTATACCCGAAAACACATTAATTAACATGATACATTACATAACGGCTACATATTAAAACACACACACACACACGTGCATTTCAATGCGTTTTGCATCATTTTGTTTATTTCCAAAATGTTTATTCAAGCGATTGTTTTAAAATATTAATTTCAAATTATAATAGTAATTGTCTTTTATTTGACACCATTTCTAACAATAAGGTACCGAAATCTTATATAAACATATTTTTATGTTTACTGAAAACACCACCATAATCCGAAATGATCATGAACAAGTACATGTATTTGGTATTGTATTGGTGACTTAATGAAGTGGAGTGTTAGTGAGGCGTGTGATTACGAACATATCTTTTGAGTGTCATCCCCCTTGTAACACTAAAGTCACTTCAGTGTCCCTTGCGGGAATGTGGTTGGAGTGTTAGTGTGAGCGGCTGTTCTGAATTTGTCCCTTAGTTCCCGAATATTGAACATAGCAATACATATAAGATAGTTTGACAAAATAAATTTTAGTTTTCCATTGCAAAAAGACAGTTAACATTTGCACACTAAGATCTTATAGTTTGTATTTCATTTTCTCAATAAATATTCATGTATTAAGATTGATTAATTTGACCTATGATTAAAGGCTATTCTTTCTGATCAATATACAACTGTCGTACCTGATTGACAATGCGTTTAATAGCAGTTGAATTCTCAATTAACTATACTGTTATCATGACGTGATGCTACGTCATGCGTTATCATGTAGATAAACAGCTATTAACTTATTTTTGTGAAATAATATACAGTTGTTGTTAACCTCAAAATCAGTATTCTCTATTCTATCGTCTCGTTCAATAATTTATTTTGGGTCAATATGATCTCATATTTCCCAGCTTAAAAGTAAATAAGTATATATTATTTATTTATTTATTTATTTATTTATTTATTTATTTATTTATTTATTTATTTATTTATTTATTTATTTTATTTATTTATTTATTTATTTATTTATTTATTTAATTATTTATCTATCCATCTATCTATCTATCTATCTATCTATCTATCTATCTATCTATCTATCTATCTATCTATCTATCTATCTATCTATCTATCTATCTATCTATCTATCTATCTATCTATCTATCTATCTATCTATCTATCTATCTATCTATCTATCTATCTATCTATCTATCTATCTATCTATCTATCTATCTATCTATCTATCTATCTATCTATCTATCTATCTATCTATCTATCTATCTATCTATCTATCTATCTATCTATCTATCTATCTATCTATCTATCTATCTATCTATCTATCTATCTATCTATCTATCTATCTATCTATCTATCTATCTATCTATCTATCTATCTATCTATCTATCTATCTATCTATCTATCTATCTATCTATCTATCTATCTATCTATCTATCTATCTATCTATCTATCTATCTATCTATCTATCTATCTATCTATCTATCTATCTATCTATCTATCTATCTATCTATCTATCTATCTATCTATCTATCTATCTATTTATTTATTTATTTATTTATATTAATCCATTCTATTTTTAAACGCATCGTGTTTTCATAGATATAATTGTCTTTACCTGTTTTGCAGCCTTATTTTCTTCACATGTTACTGTTTTTCCAAATCGCTCCACTCCGACAAGCTGTTTAAGTTTATTTTCTGCAAACATTCAAATTCTTGCTTGTTATACCATCCGCATACAGGATAATCATATTTTGTATTTCAAAGGTAATGCTATTTACATTCATGCATAAGAAACATGATGAGTCCTAGAATGGAGAACTACATAGTTTATTAATCTTCGTGAACATTCATTTCAAGCTTAAAAAATTGATGTATATCATTCAAATACAAAATTAAATGTTTTAAGGACTTTTAGCTAAAAATTATATATTTTAATTGATGTTTAAGAATTTCGTGATTAACTTATTCAAATACTATGATATTTTCATCCGGATGGGGAAATCAATTGTCTGCATTCGAAAGGATTATTGGAGTTGTTTTGGTCATGTAATTAGACATTGGATTAGTATTCATTCTCATTCATCAGAGGTTTGATAACGGTATTTCTAACGCATAGCATCATCACTTGGGTAAAGAGATTAGATCGTTTAAGCTGATTAAGTATGGTTCGTTCTCAAATGGTTTAACACGTTCTCAAAGGTAGATAAACAAACACTGTTATTGATATCTACTGTATAAACATACACTTCGCCATTTTCCCCCAATCCTTAAGATGCTGGTACAGATAAGTTGATACATTTAGCAGTTAGTTTTCTGCTTCGAGTTTCCAGCCTAGCTGTTTTACACATAAGCATCACAAATTAAAGTGAAGTCAGCCATCATTAGGGTGTTATTGCATATTAGATATAACAATCGAGAATATTATGTTGTATTTATATTGATTAACTATTATATTAGAAAAAGTGGTCTAATTGAATGCATTAGAATATTGCTAAAACTAATCGGGTATTGTTTTAATTAAGTGCACAGATCTTTGTTCACAAATCGAATCGTAAAATCAATGTGTTCAAAATCAAGTTTTGCATGCATATTATATTTTATTTTTTACATACATATATAGTTCATTTGTAATGATATTTCTTGATTTAAGATGTAGAAATGCCCCCTAACAAGTCGTACAGTTGAACAACAAGATTTTCAAAATTACATGCATAGCTTAATTTAAAAGCTAACTTTTGTATCAGAAATAAAATAATTATGCATTTGATTCGATTACATTTTATAACTTAATAAGTTTCTGTGCTGTTTTTTTAATTAAATTAAACATGCAGTTTAATTGGGCAGCAGCCCCTGCACCTTTTATTTCCCAAGCATAATTTATTGTCTAAAAGGAAGCCAACCGTCTGAATTTATCATTTTGTATTGATTTAACTTAATTATTTCAGGAAAAAACCTTTAAACCTCAAACTGAGCTGAAGGTTTAGGGGGTACAAGCGCCACATGAAACAATAGGCCCCATTTTGATCAAGTGATGATAAGTGAAACAAATGAAAAAGATGATAACTACAACCAGAAGCCAATCACTAGATTGGATAAGCCGAAATAAAAAGAATAACCAAGTTTTTAGCATATAATATCATCGTAGGAGCCAGTTAGACAAAAATGACTTAGACTGTATAATGGTGAATTGCTAAATAACATGTGAATATTAGATATATATACTAAAGTTGTCTACGCCTATACCCTTTTTCAGAAATAGCGATATGGGCAACGCTGTAAATTTATCCTTTACATAATTAAACGAAATAGGTATATATGCAAATTTTAAGATTGAAACTACTAGATGGAGGTGATGTGACGCACAAAGACCGGGTACTGGTACATAGGGAACATATAGGGCTACGATCTGATACCAGCCAATAAGGGCCAGCTTTGAGTCAAGTTGACTAGTAATGAGTCTAAATGTCAGGAACCGCGAAATTTGCTATTATACGCGAGTATGTGGACTCTGGGCTGGGAGGATAATAAGTGCGCAATGTGACTTCCGGAAACTGGATACAGGCAGGTAGGTGATATTTAGTTTACCATCCGGACCCGAACCAATAAGGGAGGATCGGGTAGGTCTACTCAAAATTACTTTAAGTGTCAAGGACCACAGAGTTTTCCTTTATAAGCCAGCGTGTGGATTTTCGTTGGGGGTAAATACTACTAGATGGGGTGGTGTGACGCCTAAAGACTGGGTACCGGTACGTATGGGACATCTAGGGCTAATACTTGGTATAAGCGAATAATGGCACCCAAAGGCACCGTGTCCTGGCTAATTCGCTCAAAGTATTGGTTAAACATTTACCAGTTGAAACAATCGCATTTGTGCAAATGTGAAAAACTAGAAATGCCTCTTAAACTAGTTAAAAGATGGTTGTTATTAGTATGATAAAATATGGAGGAAACGCCATAATAGTTGTATATTATAACCTCCAGTACGCCTGGTGTGATTTTGACGTCCGTATAGGAAGTAATTATTAAACAGAGACCCCTTATGAGTACGCTCTGCTATATTTGGTTACCCACTTCGTTTTAGAAAATGTAAACATTGTTATGCGGACGATCTAATTTTATTTTATTTAAACAGCATTTTATAGCGCCTATAGTGGGTTCAATCTAAATAAGCTTGAAACATTTAAATGTAAATAAATAAACATATATTTGAAGCGTTCATACATTGAAATTCTTATTATTAGGTTAATGATTAAGTCAAATGTATTAGACAAAGAATAGGGAAACCATATCTTTTATTCATAAGAAAAAGCAAAAAAATAAATAAATTCAAGTTATATTTCAAAATACATATACATTTATAAAGATACATATAACAGCAAATTCACTTTTATTAGCAAAAGAAAAAAAAATGATTTCAAATGCCATAAAGCATAAAAAGTGAACTTGCATAATATAACTTTCATACTTATCTTCAGTGCATTTTTATGGGGTTGTATATTGATTTATCGGTTAAGACTGTATACCTCTCGGGGTCTTTACATAGATTTCTTTATAAGAAGATGCATACCGCATTAGCGGATACGGTTGTTGATTAGTCAGTCCTGTTATCTCGACTCCACCTACCGTGTGGTGATCGGCATTTTCACAATCAGCTGGGTTTAATCGTTTATAACTCAAATATTTCACATTGTTTATAATTTGAAGCCTTGATGAAAGCATAACAGTTAGATGGCAGTATTTTGTATTGGTTAATTCATTATTGATTGTGATCGTTTCTGACCGAAAAGCTTTGGGAAGTCAAATTTATATGATTTAAAGAAAAAAATGCACTGCCTCTTCCTAACAAGATGTCACAGAGAACACTGACTATTATTAAAAAGAACAGAAAACATGAATGTACCAACAACCAGCCATAAAGCATAAGTCTAAGACGGAAAATTACACAAACCTTCAAAGAATTAGCTGGCTCCAGTTGTTTTGCGCAGTCACATAAAATGTTCCTTAAAAAATGTCGGGCAGCAAAAACAAAACAATGGTAGGGAAGGTGTGTGTTTTCATGAATATCTCATATTGAAATAAGAAATTGTCAGTAATATAATGAAATATAATGAAATAATGGAAGACTTATTGCTATGTTTCTTAAATGTTGTATGAAAAATGATTTTAGCAAGAGATAAATCAGAAGTGATCGTGAAGCTTTAACGTCACTAAAAGCCAGAACACAAGAAGAGACGCCACAAAAAAGGTGGAAATATATTGACACCTAAGACTACATATACATCGTAACCAAAATAAGATTGATGTTGTTTTAGTCTTATACAGACTAAACGAATTATATCTGTATTTTGCATGTACTTTGAATAGCATTTTTGTAATATTTTGTTCGAAATTATCCTTTTTTATCCGCCATGGCGTTTTTTTTGTACGCATTTATACTGGACTAACTTGTACTGCTGTAATAAATAACTTGTTGATTAAAGTGTAATTTATCATTTTTAAAAGAATCATATATCTATGGTGTTTAAGCTATTCAAGATCTTTGCATAAATAAACTTATTTCAGCACTTTTGTACGTGATAATTATAAAGACCTTTTATCTAATCGAGCTACTATTTTCTTTTTGTCTTATAATTATGTTAATGTGTTGAGATATATATTTCTTGTTAAACCAAAATAATTATCAGTCTTCGCTATTTCTAGAAATGTTCATTATTATAAAGCTAAGACTATAATCTTGACACTCGTTATCCTCCTTGCATGTTCAACTTATAGTGTTAATAAGCCGAACGGACGCACTTACGCAAACACTGACGCACCCACGCAGGTACGCATCTACACGGACCCGCCTGTTTGGTTTACTAATATCTTAGGCCAGATTTTTTTTGATTTTTCGTTTTACGGGAGCGTCGTACCTAAATATTGCAAAACCCAAATAAGGAAAATATTCAAATTCCTAACTTTATTTTTTTTTTCCGCCGCCCGTTTTTTTATCTCCGGTAGAAAATAAAATTTAGTGTGTTTTTAACTTATTGCTAATTTCACAACAACAACAAATTATCGCGCACAATTTCCAAGATGGCGGAAGCCGGCGCTTTTTGCTTTTGATGTTAACGCAAGGAAAGTGGCCGCCTTTACGAAATTTTAAAGTGGACTTAGTTTGAAGACTGTTGTTTATAAAATCAGTGCGTTTGTCATTTTGTGATATTTATACCAAAGCATAAGATCTCTAAAATATTTCTGTGTGTAGACCTGTATACACGGGGATACACTGAGAATTGTAATTTGCTGTACATGTTCCGACTACAGAAAAAGACGAGAATGTGACATTGGATTTGGCTTGTTTGTCTAAAGACAATTAAGTTATACCAACATATCGCATACCATTTTAATGGGCATTGGCTCCTCTTTTCATGTCACTCATTTTAAAATGGATTGTTTGTATGTTGATTAAGAAACTGAAATAAATGGACTCTACTGTGAAATCTGGTAAGTTTGAGTTACAGACCTTGTTTCTTTTCTTGTATATCAAAGACATTAAATTTGTTCAGATGTGTTGTTTATCTCAATATACGATGCATCCACAATGATATTAATCAACATTTTAGACACAAACAATATGCCAGATGCCTTATGTTTTGCCGGTGCAGTTTCAGTGACTATAAAAAGCACGACAAAAGTATATATGCTCATAATAAAATCATGCATATATAATAATGTATGTGTAATTTTACTAATTCTTATTTAAAAGTGCAGTGTTAAATACTGTGGAGTTACAGTTGAAGAATATATTTACATGTGGTGTGAATAAGTTGCCTTGTGGCGTTTAGGGAGTAAAATGAATATCCAAAATTAATGTTGAAATAAGTTCCTTAAACGTGCATTATGCACCAGGTTATGAACCAATCAATTGTAACCACGGCCCCTAGGTCCGGGGGTATAAAGGGGATAACGAGAGAAACGAGCGGTTATTTACCTTCCAGGTGGCCCCGCAGTGCTGAGAGAATGCGGTGGTTTTGATTTTGCGCCGAAAATAGTGGGGAATGGGCCTTACCTCAGGGTGCAGGGGAATTGGCGTGGATTTGACCAGTAGACTGTCGTCTGTCTCTACGCAGGACATGGTTTTACCAAGGATTAGCTGGACTGAAAGTCAAAGTCTCCGCTATTTTCAAGACCTGGGTTGGGGGAGGGGCTGGTTACAATTCAATGGTGCATGATTGAGGCTATTTGTGAAAACGACTTCTTGTTTTGACATTATTATACAGATCTATTATTCATCAATCGATGCCTCTGTATATACCTTCTTTAATCATAAGTTTATGTTTAGAACACCTGAATCGTGGTAATGCTATTCTATACTTCATAATATTAATATAGTTAAGATTGGGTTCATAAATATAACTTTTCCTCATAACTGCATACGATTTTAATTTTCTGCTATTATTAGCATCTTCAAACCAACATAATACGCATTGATCATGAGCACGTTGGATTAACATCTCCAATTCAACTTTCGTAACATTTGCATTATGCTACATATATGTATGTCAAACTCATCTAATAAGCGTTTTACTTGTATGGACAGGTATAAATCTGAAGGTATTTTGATAAGGCGTATTGATGATCACATAAAAATATTGCGCTGAATGTTTCTCCAAATAAAAGAATTAATACAAATGTCAAATGGTGAGCAATCTCGAGAGTACTCGGTACAACCTAAGGTATTCGTACTAAATTAGTATCAAGATTGCTTGTTTATTGTTTTCATCTGGATGGGTTTATATTTTTATTACGTGAATATTTTGCATGTATGAGAAACGAAATATCACCCACATGACACTTTCAATAGCAGATGTAGAGCCACAGTAAGAAAATACTAAAAATGCTTGTAAATAGTGTCCAAAGTATTTGATCAAATCCGACCTTTGGGTAACATCTTGCGACCTTTGGGAGACATTGAAAATTTTCATCAGAAGGTCATATCTTCTTTCGACCAATAGTCATTGTGCGTTATGTGTATGCTTATTCAAGATTACTTTACGTCGTAAGTTAATTATTGATTTGCAAAACATTTATTATCTGCACAGTTTCAAAGGTCAAGTGATAATTTCATTTTTTTTTATATAATAACGACTTAATGATTATCCGTAATTGTTAATATAACAAAACATAGCTCCCAATTTAGTAGTACTTGAAATTTGCAGTCGATCGTGAAATACAAATGGACTTCGTAGAAAACTTGGCGATACTAAATTTGTGAACATTATATGTGAATATGATATAGTAATTTTAACAGAGACATGCCTATCAGAAAAACATACCAAAAATTTAGACATAGGAAATTTTCATTATGAGCCTTTCTTTGGTACGAAATATAAAAATACAAGAAAATCGTTATAATGGGAGGAATCTCCAATTATTTTAAGGATAGTTTTAGAGAAAATATTACAATTATTGAAATACATAAAAATGTTGTTTTGTAGACTAAAATATGTTTAGGTGTCCTTTCAGCATTCGAAGATTTATATACATGCAGTCTATATTTACCACCAAGTAATTCCACTATTTTAAAACAATTTTAAATATATTTATTCGATCTTATTGAACAGGGAATCGAAATATATAGCACTGCTGGCATAGTTGCATTAAATGGCTATTTTAACGGCCGCATGGCGGATGAAATTGACTTCTTAAATTTTGTTAATTATATAAACAACGAGCAATTTGAACAAATGTTGACAAATATTATTTTTACACCAATCGTGTATAACATGGAATAAACAAACTATTACATGCAATAAAATGAATACAGTTTTGTGAAGTCAAACGGCATTATTCTTAAAAATATATACGAATACTTATGCCTATGGTTTCTTACTAAATAAAGCCAAATGTATAATTACAGGCAATCGCACATTAAGATCAACATAGTATAGAGATATTAGTTTTATTTAACATAATTTCGTATCATGATAGTAAGCACATAATTATATTACATTCAGTAGTCAGTACATCATTTCAAAGTTTTGTAGAAACCATTGGTTACCTGTAAGAAATCTAGGATCTAGTCAACTATTATTATTATTATTATTATTATTATTATTATTATTATTATTATTATTATTATTATTATTATACCTGATTTATATAGCACTCTTGTCATATGGCAATATAAGTCCAAATGTGTTTTACAATACATATACACAAAATATGAAAACAAATACTTAGGCTACAAATTAAGTTAGCTAAGTCTAGCTAATGTAGAACTAGCTTTAAGACCGACCGCCTGGTAGTGTTCTTGATTTGTATATATGTGGCTGAAATTTTATCATCAAAGGAATCAAAATAATGGTAAACAACACAAAATGTTGCGTTTCTTAAAACATTGTTTTGAAATCCGTATATTTCAGTTCCAACGTGACACGCCTTCACTGTTTAATATATGAGTCTTACTTATTTTACAATGATTGCGAAAACTGTTAATTTACTTATCAGTAAACTTTACTTTCTTCACAATGGACCATTCAACACTGGTTCAGCAAAACGTCGAGGACTATAAGTTTTGGTATTTCAAGCTCCTTGAATATATCCTAAATATTGCACCAATTAAAGATAGTTTGACAAAATATACTTTAGTTTTCCATTGCAAAAAGACTGCAAACAGTTGCACACTTGATGTTTTATTATTTGTTTTTCATTATCTCAATCAATATACATTTTTAAAGATTGATTTTTTGAAGTTTTACTATGATTTTAGGCTATTATATCTGCTCAATATACAACATCCGTTCCTGAATGACAATACGTTTAGTATGAGGAACATTTTAATTCACTTATATTTAATTTAAAGCATCATCTGATACGATTAGTATATATAAAATTGGTTATGTCATAGTGAGCTCAACTTGTGCAGTTCTAAAAAATAGATATAACGTCACACTGATACTTGATTTTGTTGCATATGCAGTCCATTGTTACCGCAAAATCAGAATTATCAATACTATCGGTCAATAACGCAGCTTTCCCGGCTACTTCTAGCATCACATAACAAACAAACAAAACGCAAGTCAATTAGTCCAATAAAACATTTTCAATTAAACAAATCAATCATTTATAAGAAATATGAATGCCCGCGTGTATCACACGCTCGCACACGCGCACATGCATACTCACAGATTACACCATTTTGTATCGATCCATCGATACCATCATGTTATCACATAAAATGTTTATAAACTATTTACAGTAAATTAAGGAACACATACAATGTATTTAAGACAGTATATTGATCAATTAAAACAACTATAATATCGTAAATACAATTAAAGGTTATCTGTTAATATGTATCTAACAGAATTTACACAAAAAATCAATTTTTTTATTTGCATCTGATGTTGTAAAGCAATTCTTACATGTTTTTAGATTTATGTTTATCTATTCGTAAAAGTTCTAAACGTGTATTCTACAAGCATGTGTTTCTTCTATTGTTGTGTATGCCTAAAATGAGCGATATCTTCTTCGTTTAAAGACGATGTCCTATGCTGCAGTATAAGATATAGTAATGATTTCTCAAAAATAGCTAGTGTGACGATTTAGTAAGGATTAATATTCAAATGCAGCTGTTTAATACTATCAATGGTTTATATATTGAATCCGTTTTATTTTTTCAAACAATTTTTATTCGCGTTTTAAAGCTGTTATTTCACAGATTGAACGTTGTGACAACTGTTTTAGAACGAGCCAAATTATGTGAAAATGCATGTAAACAAGGCATATAAGAATTCAGACAGAAATTGGTCCCAGATATTTTTTATTTAAGTTCGAAATATGATGTTTTATGCATTTGTTGTAAACAGTTAGTAACACTTTTAGCTTTAAATATAAATTTAAGAACGGAACTATAAAAATCTGCGGTCTTTTATCAGCAGTCTTTTATCGCTGGTTTGCAGATATTTAGTACTACGAAAAATTCTGCTCATTTCTGTACAAAAAAAATAAAAAAAGGTTGTAAAAAACGTTAAATATGTGCTGCTAAGCAATATACTTGTTTGGACCTGTTAGTTAAAGTCTAGTTATTTTTTTCACACGTGATAGGTTTTATTTCCGATACGCACCACTCTGATATGCTGTGCAAGAATAGTTTCTACGTACATTTATTTTTTGTGCATTTACGTTAATTATTTTGATAAGGTAAGACACAATCCATATACAAGACAGTCAGATTTTGTATTTCAAAGGGAATGCCTATGATGTATATATATTTATATATATAAAACATGAGGTGTCCCAGAATGGACCCTTGGTCAACAAAAAGAGTTTATAAATTTTCCTGAATATGAAATATCAATTTGATGAATGTCGTTCAAAAACAAAATCAATGTTTAAAGGGATTATAGCAAAAATTCTATAATTTTAATTGATATTTAAGAGTTTCGTGATTAAGAGTTTCAAGAGTTTATTGGCGAATCGGCATGTTTGCCTTTGACCATTTACAAACTATCTAATTATGGCTAAGACACAAAAGTATATTGATTTATAAAGCAATTATGTGATAAAATTACATAATTATATATTCAGTGATCAACAAAATCAATTTCTTGGCGTATGATATTTTTCCTGCAATAATTTGAACGGATTATCGGATTTGTTTTGGTCATGTAATTAGAAATTTGGGTTGCATTTATTCTCATCCATCAAAGGTTTAACAATTAAAATCTTACACATAAAACCCTCACTCTGTTCTAATAGATAAGGTTGTTTTAAGCTTATTAAGAATGTTTCGTTCTCAAGGGGATACACGTGTTCTGCAAAGTAGATAAACAAATATCTGCTATTTATATATGCAGTGTAAACAGTAACTTCGCCATATCTCCTCAATCCTTAGATGCTGGTACGAATAGGTTTACATATAACATGTCGTTTCCTGCTTTAAGTTTCCTGCCTATTTATAACTGACCAAGATTTAGAATTTAAGAGAAGTCATCTATCATTAGTTGATAGTGAATTTCAGATAATGATATAGAATTGTTTTAATGTTTTATTTGTATTGATTAACATATATATTGATGCATTGATTACATTTTAGAATAACATCAAAATGACGAATCCACTATGAGTTCATATATTAAAGTAAGGTACATGTTTTCCATAACAACAAGACGTTTTCTTCATGTCTAGATAAAAATGCTCTGGGTTACTACTAGATAAAAATTTCAGACGAAACACTTTATATAAAACATAACCCGAACAAAACGTCTTGTAATCAATTATTCCGACATAAAAGCGGAAATCTGTTAAGCAAATATACTCTATTGTTCAAATGGACGGCAAAAATCATAAAATACGTCGAAATGTGTTATCATGTACTGATAAACCAAAATCAGTTCAGGGTTAAACTTCCTCACCAAAAACAAACATTTCAATCTGATGGTGTATGGTTTACAAGCGGCATATCTAACTAGTTTTCCCCTAATCCTCAAGATCAAATATTGTATCCCAAAATAATATTTTAACATGTAAATGTTCATTCGAAGACAATAAACGTAATTACTCATACTTAATACGTAATACACGTACATCTGCAATAACCTGAGTCGACTATACTTAAAAAACAGTTATAATTAATATCTTCTTCCATCAACTTGAGTGCTTAGTTGCTAAATTCAAATTCATTCTTCGATATCAGTAATGACTAATGTGTATCGCATGACTGTGAGCATCTACAGAAACTTTTAAAAATGCAGTCAATTTATAAATCACTGTAACTGAGGTTCACTCCATGTGTGAGCGACATGAACCTTATATAGGCCCTATTTTAACCAACCAAGGATAACGGAAAAAAAATGAAAACAATAAATAACGCAGCTTAAAACAAATAACTATGCGGGTTAGGTCGAAATATAACAAATATCCAAGGTATTAATAAATAATATTACCGTAACAGCAAATTGGGGAATATTTCATGATGGCTGATGAATGGTGAATTACTTAACATTCGTTATTAATATAATATAATAGTATATGTTATCAATAATATGGTTCATAATACTAGAACGATGTGGTTTGACTTTTTAAGACCGGATACTGGTACGAAGTGGACAACTTGAACTACCATCTTATATCAGCAAACAAGGGCCAGCGTAGAGAACCACGTATTGTTCTATTATAAGCCAGTTTGTTGACTCTGGGTGGGTTTCATGCTATTATAAAGACGCGATGTGGCACCCGAAGACCGGACAAAGGCACGTAGCGGAAATCTAGTGCTCAAACCTGATCCCAACCAATGAAGGCGCTTTGGGTAGATTTACTATTTGAATAAAAATACATAAATGGTCTTGTACCGCAGATGTTTCTATACCAGTGTGGGGAATTTTGTTGGGAGCTTAAACTCCTAGATAGAGGTGATGTTGACGCCCGTAAAACGTTAGCTGGTATTTACCAGTCAGAGATTTTAGGGTTTGTGCATATGCTAACATGTATAAAAGCCTCTAACACTTAATATTGATGGCCACTATTATTATGAAATATAAAGAAAAGTACGTTATATTATATTATAACTTAAGTACACCGCGTAATTTTGACGTCCTATGAATACGCTCTGCTAATCTTGGTTCCCGTCTTTATTTTAGAAAACGTAAACATTGTATTGTAGACCACATTTTGTCAATTTGAGAATCATTTCAGTGCGCAAACTTTGTCATTTTTAAAGTTCTTAAGGACTAGTTTAAAAATGTTTATCATTATTAACCCATCCTGTGGTTCATGCGTTAATCGCACTGGTGTCACAGTAGGGGCCATTTTCTGTGTACTCGTGTATCGTGTTCAGAGCCATTTAGAGTAGACGCTTTGCTATTAGAAATTAGCATTGTCTTACTAACACATTTAAACAATGTGCTTAGCCAATGTATTTATTAATTAAACCGATTGGAAATAAGAATTATTTTTAAATAGTTATATGACATGTATTTAAATCCATTTTGATTGAATGGTCACCATTGTTCTATCCAAATTGTGACGCATTCCGGTTAAATTGTATAAACGGACTATCTACATAACTCTTTTTCCTTATTTAAAGGCATTATGATACAATCACCATTTGAAAGCAACATAAACTAAAAGACAAGATGTATTGGTGCATTTCTATAGCTTCACAGCTCGCCACCTAGATCGGAGATCAAATAAGCTAAACAAGCGCCTTGGCAATAGTGCATAGTCAAGAGAAGTCATAATTAAGATTTATATCACGGAATATCAATAGTCTTTCAATAACAAAACTTATATAACAGCCTTTTAGACATTATTATAAGTTTGATATCATATTTTAAACAGACACATTGACTTCTAAACATACTTATATTTTTTATTTAAGCATTTAGATTAAAATAATCGGTGGCATACCAATGTCTTTGTTATACTTCGTTTTTACCCTAAAAACAACAACACAAATGTGCAATACCAGACGAGTTGTTTATTAGATGATGACGTGAAGCCAGGTTAAGTAAGTATAAAACGAGCACATGTATTTATGTAGAGCACAACACAATGAAATTCACTGGCAAAGTCCTAGGCAGTGCAATCGACCGGCCAGGCAAAACCAGAGACGGTTAACTCTGGAAACCTGTGTTCGTTTGCCAAGGGTCGATCCACAATGTATGAATGTCGAACCTCATTCATTTGTCTGGTTTCAAATATGGATATAAAACAGTGAAACAAAATCACTAAAAATATTGAAGTGAAAATTTAGGTTATATTTTTAAATTGCTGGGAAAAAAACGATAAAGTAACTGTAAACTTTTACGATATGATCAATTTGATTGTTTTGAAAAGGATTACCAACTTAATAAATGTTTGGTTACAGCGAATGGCAGTAGCTCTAAATCATAGATTACCTAACATTCGACGGGTAATCAGCTGTCAGATTGTGCTTATATTCCACCATGTGATTCAAAAGATTATGTGCTAGTTACACAAGGTAAACGCTTCATCGAGTTATGTCAATCCAAATTTGATATTTTTTGTTATATGTCGACTGCACACCGATCAGGTATGGGCGAATATACATTTTATTCAAAAAGAATCAATCAGGCGTATTGGATTATTAAATACTTCAGCTTCAAAATATATTTTCTGTTTCAGACTTTCAAATACAAGATCCAAACGAATTTTCGAATCAGTCATGGATCGTTTTCGCTTGTAATAAGCAGTTTGGGAAAAAATAATGCCAAAAATAATAGTAAGAGTAATAATATCAATAATGATAATACAATTTAATGGAATCCATCCAAAATTGAAGAATTTAAAAGTAGTTTGTCATTCAAATGTAACCAATTGTCTTGATTTGTAGAACAATTAGATTCTAATTAAACATTTATGGTTCAACAAATTCGTTCATACAGATAATTCAAATTCGTCTTTGTGTCGGTCTGCCGAAAAACAAAATGATACAGCTTCTAGAAAATCGCTTCCAAAAAAAGCCGCGAGAGCCTGAGCAAAATAAACCTTAACGATTTTTAGAAATAAAATAAAAACGAATATATAAAAGTCAACCAAAATCTGAGAATCAAAATGCGTCGGATTTATATGATAATTTCAAAACACTATATAGTACTTAAGATTATACTAACAACTCAAAATTAAGAGCAAACATTTGCGATGACAATCTTGCTAAAAAGGTCATTTTGGCAGATTAATGAAGCTGTAATGCTGAAATCTATAAAACCATATTTACAGATATATCACCGTTTCTATTGAAACTATTAAATCGCATCTTTACCACAGGAGAATATCCCAGATCCATTTAGGGAAGATTATTAGTACCTGCATTTAATGGGAGCAATGAAGACGACCCAAAGAACTATAGAGAAATAACCCTCATTGATATTTTTCGAACTTTGATTCTCAAATATTTCTTAAAAGATTGACGTGGAGCAGTCTTAAAAAAAACTATTTAAAATCAATTTCAAAAGGCAAGTCTACGATTTATTGATATTTTACTAGGGATGGCAACGAGTACCCGAGGACTTGAGTACTCGATCGAACGTCCGAGTACTAGAGTACCAAATCACTACTCGAGTACTCGGGAACAAATCTATAAAAATCACCAAATTCACGATTTACAGACAAAATATCAGATCTGGTTATTTGCCAAGAGGACAATTTACGGTCCCTCTAATCCCCGCTGTGTACACAATTGACCTCAGTCAATTAGTTGACAATTGTTGTGATAGTTGCAAACTGTCAACAAAGGACCTCTATTTCAAATTAGCACTGATGTCAATTAGTAAAGTTTTGATAGAGGTACTTTCACCTACACAATTCTATTGTATACCAATTAGAGACCTTTCACCAAACAATGGACGCTAACGAGCGAAAGAGTATCGAATGTTACGAGAATTGATTTCTTAATGGGCGTATTTTAACTTTTTTTGCAATGATTATCACAATTGATTGGTTGATATTTTAAATCAATAATTATGAATATTAATGAGGTAAACAACAATTACACAGTACAAAAAACTATCATTTAAAAAAAATAATTGTAGAGTGAACAACTAAACAACTGAACTTCGTATTGAATTTCGTTCACTATTTTTATGTATGCTATTAATTTTTGTTCATTGTAATTCTGATTGTTGTTCATTTCTGCGGTGCATACTTGTATAAAATGAAACGAATAAGACAAATTAAAAGCCTGAAACAACATTTGTTTCCTTTTTATATCATTTTTTGTTAAAATACGTAATGAAAGTTTACTTTAAAGGTGAAAATGACCAATAATACGACCAACGCACAATATACGTCATTAACGATACATGTATACACAATCTTGTCTTTGCGAACACATATTCAATTTTTCCGAGTAATCGAGTACCCGGGTACTCGATCGAACGATCGTCCGAGTACTCGAGTATTAACTTTACTACTCGTTGCCATCCCTATATTTTACATTCAAGTATGATTTTGATCGAAATAATACGACACAGAATAATTGACATATATGGAATGCAGATATTAATGAATAGAACAGACTAGAAACATATCGCTGGTATAAAGATGAACTCAAGCATGAAAATATCTAAATAGTATGCACATGAATAAATATAGAACGGTCGTTACAACATTTCCTCACATGACCTTTTAATCGAAACAGGAAGACAGCATCACTTTCCAAGAAAATATAGAATATGTAGCTTTTGTAATATGAATGTCATCGAGATGAATATCATTTTGTTTGTCAAAAACATCATAATCTACGAAATCATTGCTGTAAACCATATTTTTGCATTTGGCCAACAAAACAAAATGTATTACCCTTTTTCCTCAGACAGCGGAAAAAATATGCCAAGTTAGTAAATATTTATAGTATGCATCTTTGTTACGATCGAGAACATTATTATGTTAAGAATTTGATACTATGATGTATAGTATACTTCTCTATTGATAGAAAAGATCAGAACAGAAAGTTTATTTTTGACTTAAACATAAAAAGCTCATCGTTATATTATATGAAAACAAAACAGAAATATAGAATACACACACATAAACAATCAAACGATATATAGTTTAATGTATAATACGTTTTAAATGATTTTTTATCATTGACATAATTTTTAGAAATTACTCAAAAATCGAAAAAAATAAAGAGTAAAAGGAAAATATCAACCAAGTTAATCACACAATTCAGCGTGCATGATGGTTATAATGATATCACGATGATTTGTTTCATATGTTATTGCATTTTGTTTTTGAACGTTATATATCATTGACCAGAACAGAACATTTATTGTTAACTTTAACATTTACAGTTCATCGTTGTTACAATAACATAACACATTGCATGGCAATAGTTGATAAACTATCAATGATTTCAACATGTTAACAATTAAGCATTTTTATTCAAAGCAGTATATCGTAGCTTAAAAGTATGTTTGGAATACAAAGCTAGTTTTCGTAGACATGCAGCGTTTTCCGAGTTTAATAATTGAATGAATTTAAACATGCTTGGTCTTGCATAATAAAATTTAGTTATATTTTTTTTCCTTATGCCATTATATTTCGGACAAATCAAAACAAAGTGATATTCATCTTCGATATCATTATGAACACATAAAATACATTTACGTTGATTTCTTTCAATATTAACATATATGAGAAGACAATCTAAATCTAGCAATAATATTCCTAATTCTATAACTATACAATTTATCTATATACGATGACATATGAATAGTGAATTGTAGTTCTCTGTATAACACTAATGAACTTAATGAGTTTTTCAATGTCCAATAAATGAGTCGATTAATCTTCTTCTAAAAAAGGAATAAAATAATCAATATAAATCGACACCGGATATGTGTGCGTACATTAGAACACCACTTGTTTGAATTTGCGTTATTTTCCGCATCGTATCGAAGGCTTTGCAATGTTTTGTATAAAAAGGAACTGTCTGTTTTAAATTAATCCGTTTAAGAAAATAATTTACAATTTTTACATGTCTAGTAAAATACAGAGGGTACCGTCCTAGTTCACCATATATTGCAGAGTTACTAGTGCTTATTTTTACACCATTTAATGCAGGATAAATGTTATGTTATTTCCTCTCCAAACGTAAACGCAAATGCATTTG
Organism: Mya arenaria; assembly: GCF_026914265.1. Classification (NCBI taxonomy): domain Eukaryota; kingdom Metazoa; phylum Mollusca; class Bivalvia; order Myida; family Myidae; genus Mya; species Mya arenaria. The sequence goes on along the minus strand of NC_069137.1, from coordinate 36,217,420 downwards.
TAGCATGTGGTTGAGTGTTGATTTATCGGATAAGACCATTAAACCCCGTTGGTGTTTACAGAAGCCACGCGTCCAGTACATTTTTCAATAGAGGGTGCTTATCTCTGTAGCGGATTCGGATCGTTGATTGGTCGGTCTTGTTATTTCGAATCCGCCTACCGTCTTGTGATGAGTATTTTCACAAGCGGTCTATTTTAAGTCAGCTTGGTTTAAGCGTTTATTACTCAAATCTCTCGCATTGGCTTCGTTAAAAAAACTAATGGAAAGTTTGCAGTTTTTCAAGATTGTTTTGATGTCTTTGTTAATCAATAATTGACTCTGATTGTTTTCTGACCGAACAAGCTTAGAAGTCTTATTCAAATAATTAATTGAAAAACGCACTGCACGTTATATGATTAAAACAAACAACATACAATCAGTCTTATATTCCATTTTTACATGTTTATCTGTTGCTATTTTATCACAAATGGTGTACCTCCAATAAAAAATACAAACAAAAATCGTTATAGTGGATGTTTCTCTATTTATCTAAAGGATAGTGTTAAAGATAATATTACGATTATTGAAAGGCATACAAATTGTAAAACTAAACAGGAAATCGAAATATATAGCACTGATTATATACTTGCGTTAAATTGCAATTTAAACGGCCGCATGGCGGATGAAATTGGCTTCATAAATTTTGATAATAATATAGACAACGAGCAATTCGAACAAATGTTGACAAATGTTCCTACATAATAAGTAAAGATAAATGTTCAGACAACCACGGAAAAACGTTACTAGTAAGGATAGTAAAATAAGCGACTTTACTTTCAATAAAACTAAAGCAAATAACCCGGTAGATTATTTTTTCATTAACTATCGATATTTCTCTCTTTTGAGCAACTTTGAATAATAATAATAATAATAATAATAAAATAATAATAAAAATAATAATAATAACATAAACTGAGGGTGTAGAATTGCTAACATGGCAATAACAAAAACAAAACCGTTTGGAGAAAAAATGAAACAAGAAAAGTATACTCAGCTCAGAAGGCTTATCTATAGATGAGTTGTATAAGCATTTTAGAAACCTTTTGGTGCTGCGAAAAATTAAAACAAAAAGTGCCTTTTAAGGCGTATGAGTCGCTAGATGGGATAATCTCGGAAACAGAACTTAAGAATTTTATATCTTCTATAGCGAAAGAGCCTAGGCATCAATATGTTAATGGCGTTTTATTTTAAGAATTCATTTGAAATTAGTTCCACCAAATATGCTCAAATTGTAAAACATAATGTTAAATAACGCAGAATACCCGGAGTCATTAGGAGAGGGTAATAATAACACCAATATATAACATAACAGAACGCGTGGTAACGCGAGTGAATATAAAAAATATTAAGTAAGGTGTAAAAATTGCGACCCAAACTTAAGTGCAATCGGAAGTGACAAAATGATAAATATGATAGGTTTTCATCTCGGCAGATCGGCCACTGATGCCAATGAATTCATATTCGATTACAGTCGAAACTCGATATCTCGGTATCGCAAGGCTCAATATCCTCGTTGGCTCGAACACGATTTAAAGTGTTTGTTTTTTTCAATTTGTTCATATAAAATTCGATCGGTTAGCTTGATATTTTGATTTTAAATATTTCTCAACGCTCGATGTCATTTTGCGGTCTCTAGTAAACATTTAACATTTTGTTTTGTTTGTATTACTCGATGTCAGTTTTCACACCTTGATTTGTTTGCTTGGCTAAGCCGAGGCGCTGATCGATTAATTTTGCTTGATTGGTATTATAATCATTATCAGATTTAAATGGTTTAACAGTTTGAGCAAACACGCTTTCACTTTAATTAATGTCTTTAACTGGTACGAATACAGACGTTTAAAGTATGTCAGAGTCAAGTTTAAGTTTTATTAGCATAAACATAAAAATGTCATTGACGTACAGTCATTTGTTAAACTATGCTCTGCTGGCGATTTGGAATTTTCCCAATACATATGGTATATAATGATTTGAATGCTAATATAAATAATTCTTCTTGGGCAAAGAGAATAAATTCCATTATTGATCATCTTGGTTTTATGGATATAAGACTAAACTTCGATGTAAACATAAATTATCTTCCTTTACTTAAATGTAGAATTCGTGATCAGTTTATTCAAGAATGGAATGCTTCTATAAATAGTATGCCAAAACTTTCATTATATTGTAAACTTAAAGAAAAAAATTCTTTTGAAAATTATCTTGTACAAATTAAAAATGATAGGCTAAGAAAATATATGACTTGTTTTAGATTATCAGCACATAATCTTGAAATTGAAACTGGTAGATATATTGGTACTGCCAGAGTTGACATAAAATGTAAATGTTGTTCTTCAAATATGGTAGAAGACGAGTATCATTTTATGTTATGTTCTATACTATACAATAGATTGAGACAAACTTACTTAGGCAACACCTCCTGGCCTTCTATAAATATGTTAATATCTGTTTTACTAAACAAATTAACTAGTAAGTTACTTTATACTGTAAGATTTTTCAAATTAAGAAAATCTTCCCTGGAACCTTAACTGTTTCTAAAATTTAATGAAATTATTAAATATAAACCAATTGGCTTATTATTATGGTTTTTTTTTTGCTTTATGTTTTTGTGTCTTTTTTTTGTATTATGATATGTACTGTATTACTGAATCTTTGTGTGTTTCTATGTGTGTATATTATCACCATGACTATGTGTTTAATGGCACTAGGCATTTGTATGCCGATCTTTGCCAATAAACTTTGAATATTTGAATATTGCTATTATATATAATACAAGTTATCATTAACTTTTCCATTTACACAATAATAATTTAAGTTTGTAAATAACATGCCTGATGAAAATATAGGGGTTGAATATTGTTGAATACATGTATAAGAACAAATTTGACATAAATATCTCATTGATAAGAACGTGCACGCGGATTTCGTGTTTAACAAATCGTCCACTGTGTAAGTTTAATAGAATGATACATGCTATTATATGTTTGATTATATTAATATAGTTAAGAATGGGTTCACATACAACACGTATTGTCATAAGTACATACGTTTCTAGCTTTTTACTATTATTAACATTTTGAAACCAACAAAGTACGCATTGATCATAAACACGTTGGATTGACATCTCCAATTCAACTTTCGTAACATTTGCATTATGTCACATTTATGTATGTCCAAACTCATCTAATATGCGTTTTAATAGTAATGTCAGTACAGGTATAAATCTGATTGTGTTTTGATCAGGCGTCTTCAGATAAATTATTGCCCTGAAGGTTTCTCCAAATGGAAGAATCAATACAACTGTCAAATGTTGAGCAATCTTGAGAGGACTCGGTACAACCTAAGCTATTCACACGTATTCCTACTAACTTAGTATCAAGATTAGTTGTTTATGTTTTCTTTTGATGGGTTTATATAATTTTATTGCTTGAATAAATTAAAAAAAAATCAAATTATTTTATATTATCAAATTTGTCATATTGTGAACTGAACGAGATGCACACGGTAATACTTAGTCTTTAGGAGATAACGTAGCAAACAACAAACAAGGTTAACAAGTCTTTCTTTAACGTATAAATATACATACAATACGCAATACCGCATGGCTCAATATTCGCGAGGCTCGAAGTATTATGGGCAGTCCCTGATATATCGAAACAACGGGTTTCGATTAATAAGGTGTGATATCTTGCAAATTAAAAAAGCAAAAATCAATTCTCCGTCCGAATCAAAACGCGTGTAGCCTCTTCATCAGAACGTTGGTTCAAAAACATAACAAAACTCAGATATATTTATCGAATAACAACTGGGATAATAAAACATGTTACATAAAATACGTTAGCAATAATATATTATTATTAAACGCGCATTGACTATTAGCGAAAGAAGAAATGAACTTCTGGTGAAAATTTTCAATGTCTCCCAAAGGTCGCAACGATGTTACCCAAAGGTTGTATTTGTCAAAATACGCTTGACATTATTAACAAGCTTTTTTGAGTATTTCCTTAATGTTGCTCTACATCTGTTAATGAAAATGTCATGCCAACGGGGTTCGACTGTTTCAATAAACGATTCCTTATTTAAACGTCCTAAGTAAATAATTAATAAGGTGTGATATCTAGCAAATTAAAAAAAGCAAAAATCAATTCTCCGTCCGAATCAAAACGCGTGTAGCCACTTCATCAGAACGTTGGTTCAAAATCAAAACAAAACTCAAATATATTTATCAAATAACAACTGGGATAATAAAACATGTTACATAAAAATACGTTAGCAATAATATATTATTATTAAACGCGCATTGACTATTAGCGAGAAGAAGAAATGAACTTCTGGTGAAAATTTTCAATGTCTCCCAAAGGTCGCAACGATGTTACCCAAAGGTTGTATTTGTCAAAATACGTTTGACATTATTAACAAGCATTTTTTGAGTATTTCCTTAATGTTGCTCTACATCTGTTAATGAAAATGTCATGACAACGGGGTTCGACTATATATATAATTAAAAACGTCTTATTTGTTACGTGGCTAAAAAATAATTCGAAGTTACATGTTATCCATTCAATTGGTATATAATTTCGAAACAAAATGTAAAGAACACATAACTTAGTTCACATGAGGTCTCGTCCCTAGTTTGTATCTAGGTCGGCAATTAGTTTGTTGAGGTAACTATGTGTTAAACTCATGACTAGTATGGTCCCTGTTATGTGCCTAGTAGTATTAGGTCGACAACAAGCAGGCGGTGATCTTCAAAGGTTCACCTCAAGCTTCATACGTTCATAACATGTGGCTATTGGGTGGACTACCAGCTGGCGGAGGTTAATATATGTGTAAACTAGGACGACAACCAGTAGGCGGCGGTCAAATTTATGCGATCAAATCAGGTCTGTTATGTCTTTATTTGTGCCGGACAGAGAGACTACCAGTAGGCTGATTCACTAAATGTGCACATGAGGGCGACAATCGGTACGTGCAGGCCATTATACGTTTACTCAGGCCCAGTATGTTTCAATAATAAAGATGGCATGCGACATTTTAGCCTTGTTGATGACCTTATTAATGCCGCTAGGCCACTAGGTCATGCGGAGGTCACTGCATAATCACTTTAGGTCAAGGACGTCTCAACTATGTTTTTACTAGTGCGAAAACAAGTAGTCTGAGGTCACTTTATGCCCAGTTCACGTCTAGTTACTCCCTATAATGAGTAAACTATGGCAATACTTAGAAGTATGAGGTCATTATATACTCTGCTCAGACTCAGGGTGTTTTAATACGGCGCCAGGACATGGTGAAGACCACTGATTATTAAGGTTTTTTAAGGTAAAGACTCGTACAAGTTTTGTTCAAGACTGAAAATGTCTTTTATGATTTCAAAATTTCGACAACCAGTTGGCTGAGGTCTCCCTGTCTTCTATTCAGGCATAGAATGTCGCTATTATGTTCCTACTCTGGCGACAACCAACATGCTATGGTTTAAGATACTTGCCTTCTTGGCGCGTGGTAACGCGAGTGAATATAAAAATTCTAGACGCATAGCATTAAACAATATATTAAGTCAGGTGTAAAAATTGCGACCCAAACTTAAGTGCAATCGGAAGTGACAAAATGATAAATATGATAGGTTTTCATCTCGGCAGATCGGCCACTGATGCCAATGAATTCATATTCGATTACAGTCGAAACTCGGTGTCTCGGTATCGCAAGGCTCGATATCCTCGTTGGCTCGAACAAGGTTTAAAGTGTTTTTGTTTTTTTTCAATTTGTTCATATAAAATTCGATCGGTTAGCTTGGTATTTTGAGGTTAAATATTTCTCAACGCTCGATGTCATTTTGTGGTCTCTAGTAAACAGTAAACATTTTGTTTTGTTTGTATTACTCGATGTCAGTTTTCACACCTTGATTTGTTTGCTTGGCTAAGCCGAGGCGCTGATCGATTAATTTTGCTTGATTGGTATTATAATCATTATCAGATTTAAATGGTTTAACAGTTTGAGCAAACATACTTTCACTTTAATTTCTGTCTTTAGCTGGTACGAATACAGACGTTAAAAGTATGTCAGAGTCAAGTTTAAGTTTTATTAGCATAAACATAAAAATGTTATTGCTATTATACATAATACAATGTAAAGACGCTGAACAAGTAATGTATATACAAACACAAATGTAAATATTAATCATAAGAAAATTATGTTGTTAAATATCGAAAAAATGAACTAGATAAATCTAAGTTATCATTAACTTTTCCATTTACACAATTATCTAAGTTTGTAAATAGCATGCCTGATGAAAATATAGGGTTTGAAAATTGTTGAATACATGTATAAGACCAAATTTGACATTAATATCTCATTGATAAGAACGTGAACGCGGATTTCGTGTTTAACAAATCGCCCACTGTGTAAATTTAATAGAATGATACATGCTATTTTATGTTTGATTATATTAATATAGTTAAGAATGGGTTCACATACAACACGTATTGTCATAAGTACATACGTTTCTAGCTTTTTACTATTATTAACATTTTGAAACCAACAAAGTACGCATTGATCATAAACACGTTGGATTAACATCTCCAATTCAACTTTCGTAACATTTGCATTATGTCACATTTATGTATGTCCAAACTCATCTAATATGCGTTTTAATAGTAATGTCAGTACAGGTATAAATCTGATTGTGTTTTGATCAGGCGTCTTCAGATAAATTATTGCCCTGAAGGTTTCTCCAAATGGAAGAATCAATACAACTGTCAAATGTTGAGCAATCTTGAGAGGACTCGGTACAACCTAAGCTATTCACACGTATTCCTACTAACTTAGTATCAAAATTAGTTGTTTATGTTTTCTTTTGATGGGTTTATATAATTTTATTGCTTGAATAAATTTAAAAAAAAAATCAAATTATTTTATATTATCAAATTTGTCATATTGTGAACTGAACGAGATGCACACGGTAATACTTAGTCTTTAGGAGATAACGTAGCAAACAACAAACAAGGTTAACAAGTCTTTCTTTAACGTATAAATATACATACAATACGCAATACCGCATGGCTCAATATTCGCGAGCTCCAAGTATTATGGCCAGTCCCTGATATATCGAAACAACGGGTTTCGATTGTTTATATATAAACGTCTTATTTGGTACGCGTCAAAGAAATTTAATTTGAAGTATCATGTTATTCATATTTGTTTGTTACAATAAACGATGCCTTATTTAAAAGTCCTTAGTAAGGAATTAATAAGGTGTGATATCTTGCAAATTAAAAAAGCAAAAATCAACTCTCCGTCCGAATCAAAACGCGTGTAGCCTCTTCATCAGAACGTTGGTTCAAAAACATAACAAAACTCAGATATATTTATCGAAGAACAACTGGGATAATAAAACATGTTACATAAAAATACGTTAGCAATAATATATTATTATTAAACGCGCATTGACTATTAGCGAGAAGAAGAAATGAACTTCTGGTGAAAATTTTCAATGTCTCCCAAAGGTCGCAACGATGTTACCCAAAGGTTGTATTTGTCAAAATACGTTTGACATTATTAACAAGCATTTTTTGAGTATTTCCTTAATGTTGCTCTACATCTGTTAATGAAAATGTCATGACAACGGGGTTCGACTATATATATAATTAAAAACGTCTTATTTGTTACGTGGCTAAAAAAATAATTCGAAGTTACATGTTATCCATTCAATTGGTATATAATTTCGAAACAAAATGTAAAGAACACATAACTTAGTTCACATGAGGTCTCGTCCCTAGTTTGTATCTAGGTCGGCAATTAGTTTGTTGAGGTAACTATGTGTTAAACTCATGACTAGTATGGTCCCTGTTATGTGCCTAGTAGTATTAGGTCGACAACAAGCAGGCGGTGATCTTCAAAGGTTCACCTCAAGCTTCATACGTTCATAACATGTGGCTATTGGGTGGACTACCAGCTGGCGGAGGTTAATATATGTGTAAACTAGGACGACAACCAGTAGGCGGCGGTCAAATTTATGCGATCAAATCAGGTCTGTTATGTCTTTATTTGTGCCGGACAGAGAGACTACCAGTAGGCTGATTCACTAAATGTGCACATGAGGGCGACAATCGGTACGTGCAGGCCATTATACGTTTACTCAGGCCCAGTATGTTTCAATAATAAAGATGGCATGCGACATTTTAACCTTGTTGATGACCTTATTAATGCCGCTAGGCCACTAGGTCATGCGGAGGTCACTGCATAATCACTTTAGGTCAAGGACGTCTCAACTATGTTTTTACTAGTGCGAAAACAAGTAGTCTGAGGTCACTTTATGCCCAGTTCACGTTTAGTTACTCCCTATAATGAGTAAACTATGGCAATACTTAGAAGTATGAGGTCATTATATACTCTGCTCAGACTCAGGGTGTTTTAATACGGCGCCAGGACATGGTGAAGACCACTGATTATTAAGGTTTTTTAAGGTAAAGACTCGTACAAGTTTTGTTCAAGACTGAAAATGTCTTTTATGATTTCAAAATTTCGACAACCAGTTGGCTGAGGTCTCCCTGTCTTCTATTCAGGCATAGACTGTCGCTATTATGTTCCTACTCTGGCGACAACCAACATGCTATGGTTTAAGATACTTGCCTTCTTGGCGCGTGGTAACGCGAGTGAATATAAAAATTCTAGACGCATAGCATTAAACAATATATTAAGTCAGGTGTAAAAATTGCGACCCAAACTTAAGTGCAATCGGAAGTGACAAAATGATAAATATGATAGGTTTTCATCTCGGCAGATCGGCCACTGATGCCAATGAATTCATATTCGATTACAGTCGAAACTCGGTGTCTCGGTATCGCAAGGCTCGATATCCTCGTTGGCTCGAACAAGGTTTAAAGTGTTTTTTTTTTTTTTCAATTTGTTCATATAAAATTCGATCGGTTAGCTTGGTATTTTGAGGTTAAATATTTCTCAACGCTCGATGTCATTTTGTGGTCTCTAGTAAACAGTAAACATTTTGTTTTGTTTGTATTACTCGATGTCAGTTTTCACACCTTGATTTGTTTGCTTGGCTAAGCCGAGGCGCTGATCGATTAATTTTGCTTGATTGGTATTATAATCATTATCAGATTTAAATGGTTTAACAGTTTGAGCAAACATACTTTCACTTTAATTTCTGTCTTTAGCTGGTACGAATACAGACGTTAAAAGTATGTCAGAGTCAAGTTTAAGTTTTATTAGCATAAACATAAAAATGTTATTGCTATTATACATAATACAATGTAAAGACGCTGAACAAGTAATGTATATACAAACACAAATGTAAATATTAATTATAAGAAAATTATGTTGTTAAATATCGAAAAAATGAACTAGATAAATCTAAGTTATCATTAACTTTTCCATTTACACAATTATCTAAGTTTGTAAATAGCATGCCTGATGAAAATATAGGGTTTGAAAATTGTTGAATACATGTATAAGACCAAATTTGACATTAATATCTCATTGATAAGAACGTGAACGCGGATTTCGTGTTTAACAAATCGCCCACTGTGTAAATTTAATAGAATGATACATGCTATTTTATGTTTGATTATATTAATATAGTTAAGAATGGGTTCACATACATCACGTATTATCATAAGTACATACGTTTCTAGCTTTTTACTATTATTAACATTTTGAAACCAACAAAGTACGCATTGATCATAAACACGTTGGATTAACATCTCCAATTCAACTTTCGTAACATTTGCATTATGTCACATTTATGTATGTCCAAACTCATCTAATATGCGTTTTAATAGTAATGTCAGTACAGGTATAAATCTGATTGTGTTTTGATCAGGCGTCTTCAGATAAATTATTGCCCTGAAGGTTTCTCCAAATGGAAGAATCAATACAACTGTCAAATGTTGAGCAATCTTGAGAGGACTCGGTACAACCTAAGCTATTCACACGTTTTCCTACTAACTTAGTATCAAAATTAGTTGTTTATGTTTTCTTTTGATGGGTTTATATAATTTTATTGCTTGAATAAATTAAAAAAAAAATCAAATTATTTTATATTATCAAATTTGTCATATTGTGAACTGAACGAGATGCACACGGTAATACTTAGTCTTTAGGAGATAACGTAGCAAACAACAAACAAGGTTAACAAGTCTTTCTTTAACGTATAAATATACATACAATACGCAATACCGCATGGCTCAATATTCGCGAGCTCGAAGTATTATGGCCAGTCCCTGATATATCGAAACAACGGGTTTCGATTGTATATATATAAACGTCTTATTTGGTACGCGTCAAAAAAATTTAATTTGAAGTATCATGTTATTCATATTTGTTTGTTACAATAAACGATGCCTTATTTAAAAGTCCTTAGTAAGGAATTAATAAGGTGTGATATCTTGCAAATTAAAAAAGCAAAAATCAACTCTCCGTCCGAATCAAAACGCGTGTAGCCTCTTCATCAGAACGTTGGTTCAAAAACATAACAAAACTCAGATATATTTATCGAAGAACAACTGGGATAATAAAACATGTTACATAAAAATACGTTAGCAATAATATATTATTATTAAACGCGCATTGACTATTAGCGAGAAGAAGAAATGAACTTCTGGTGAAAATTTTCAATGTCTCCCAAAGGTCGCAACGATGTTACCCAAAGGTTGTATTTGTCAAAATACGTTTGACATTATTAACAAGCATTTTTTGAGTATTTCCTTAATGTTGCTCTACATCTGTTAATGAAAATGTCATGACAACGGGGTTCGACTATATATATAATTAAAAACGTCTTATTTGTTACGTGGCTAAAAAAATAATTCGAAGTTACATGTTATCCATTCAATTGGTATATAATTTCGAAACAAAATGTAAAGAACACATAACTTAGTTCACATGAGGTCTCGTCCCTAGTTTGTATCTAGGTCGGCAATTAGTTTGTTGAGGTAACTATGTGTTAAACTCATGACTAGTATGGTCCCTGTTATGTGCCTAGTAGTATTAGGTCGACAACAAGCAGGCGGTGATCTTCAAAGGTTCACCTCAAGCTTCATACGTTCATAACATGTGGCTATTGGGTGGACTACCAGCTGGCGGAGGTTAATATATGTGTAAACTAGGACGACAACCAGTAGGCGGCGGTCAAATTTATGCGATCAAATCAGGTCTGTTATGTCTTTATTTGTGCCGGACAGAGAGACTACCAGTAGGCTGATTCACTAAATGTGCACATGAGGGCGACAATCGGTACGTGCAGGCCATTATACGTTTACTCAGGCCCAGTATGTTTCAATAATAAAGATGGCATGCGACATTTTAGCCTTGTTGATGACCTTATTAATGCCGCTAGGCCACTAGGTCATGCGGAGGTCACTGCATAATCACTTTAGGTCAAGGACGTCTCAACTATGTTTTTACTAGTGCGAAAACAAGTAGTCTGAGGTCACTTTATGCCCAGTTCACGTCTAGTTACTCCCTATAATGAGTAAACTATGGCAATACTTAGAAGTATGAGGTCATTATATACTCTGCTCAGACTCAGGGTGTTTTAATACGGCGCCAGGACATGGTGAAGACCACTGATTATTAAGGTTTTTTAAGGTAAAGACTCGTACAAGTTTTGTTCAAGACTGAAAATGTCTTTTATGATTTCAAAATTTCGACAACCAGTTGGCTGAGGTCTCCCTGTCTTCTATTCAGGCATAGACTGTCGCTATTATGTTCCTACTCTGGCGACAACCAACATGCTATGGTTTAAGATACTTGCCTTCTTGGCGCGTGGTAACGCGAGTGAATATAAAAATTCTAGACGCATAGCATTAAACAATATATTAAGTCAGGTGTAAAAATTGCGACCCAAACTTAAGTGCAATCGGAAGTGACAAAATGATAAATATGATAGGTTTTCATCTCGGCAGATCGGCCACTGATGCCAATGAATTCATATTCGATTACAGTCGAAACTCGGTGTCTCGGTATCGCAAGGCTCGATATCCTCGTTGGCTCGAACAAGGTTTAAAGTGTTTTTTGTTTTTTTCAATTTGTTCATATAAAATTCGATCGGTTAGCTTGGTATTTTGAGGTTAAATATTTCTCAACGCTCGATGTCATTTTGTGGTCTCTAGTAAACAGTAAACATTTTGTTTTGTTTGTATTACTCGATGTCAGTTTTCACACCTTGATTTGTTTGCTTGGCTAAGCCGAGGCGCTGATCGATTAATTTTGCTTGATTGGTATTATAATCATTATCAGATTTAAATGGTTTAACAGTTTGAGCAAACATACTTTCACTTTAATTTCTGTCTTTAGCTGGTACGAATACAGACGTTAAAAGTATGTCAGAGTCAAGTTTAAGTTTTATTAGCATAAACATAAAAATGTTATTGCTATTATACATAATACAATGTAAAGACGCTGAACAAGTAATGTATATACAACACAAATGTAAATATTAATCATAAGAAAATTATGTTGTTAAATATCGAAAAAATGAACTAGATAAATCTAAGTTATCATTAACTTTTCCATTTACACAATTATCTAAGTTTGTAAATAGCATGCCTGATGAAAATATAGGGTTTGAAAATTGTTGAATACATGTATAAGACCAAATTTGACATTAATATCTCATTGATAAGAACGTGAACGCGGATTTCGTGTTTAACAAATCGCCCACTGTGTAAATTTAATAGAATGATACATGCTATTTTATGTTTGATTATATTAATATAGTTAAGAATGGGTTCACATACAACACGTATTGTCATAAGTACATACGTTTCTAGCTTTTTACTATTATTAACATTTTGAAACCAACAAAGTACGCATTGATCATAAACACGTTGGATTAACATCTCCAATTCAACTTTCGTAACATTTGCATTATGTCACATTTATGTATGTCCAAACTCATCTAATATGCGTTTTAATAGTAATGTCAGTACAGGTATAAATCTGATTGTGTTTTGATCAGGCGTCTTCAGATAAATTATTGCCCTGAAGGTTTCTCCAAATGGAAGAATCAATACAACTGTCAAATGTTGAGCAATCTTGAGAGGACTCGGTACAACCTAAGCTATTCACACGTATTCCTACTAACTTAGTATCAAAATTAGTTGTTTATGTTTTCTTTTGATGAGTTTATATAATTTTATTGCTTGAATAAATTTAAAAAAAAATCAAATTATTTTATATTATCAAATTTGTCATATTGTGAACTGAACGAGATGCACACGGTAATACATAGTCTTTAGGAGATAACGTAGCAAACAACAAACAAGGTTAACAAGTCTTTCTTTAACGTATAAATATACATACAATACGCAATACCGCATGGCTCAATATTCGCGAGGCTCGAAGTATTATGGCCAGTCCCTGATATATCGAAACAACGGGTTTCGATTGTATATATATAAACGTCTTATTTGGTACGCGTCAAAGAAATTTAATTTGAAGTATCATGTTATTCATATTTGTTTGTTACAATAAACGATGCCTTATTTAAAAGTCCTTAGTAAGGAATTAATAAGGTGTGATATCTTGCAAATTAAAAAAGCAAAAATCAACTCTCCGTCCGAATCAAAACGCGTGTAGCCTCTTCATCAGAACGTTGGTTCAAAAACATAACAAAACTCAGATATATTTATCGAAGAACAACTGGGATAATAAAACATGTTACATAAAAGTACGTTAGCAATAATATATTATTATTAAACGCGCATTGACTATTAGCGAGAAGAAGAAATGAACTTCTGGTGAAAATTTTCAATGTCTCCCAAAGGTCGCAACGATGTTACCCAAAGGTTGTATTTGTCAAAATACGTTTGACATTATTAACAAGCATTTTTTGAGTATTTCCTTAATGTTGCTCTACATCTGTTAATGAAAATGTCATGCCAACGGGGTTCGACTGTTACAATAAACGATGCCTTATTTAAAAGTCCTAAGTAAAGAATTAATAAGGTGTGATATCTAGCAAATTAAAAAAGCAAAAATCAATTCTCCGTCCGAATCAAAACGCGTGTAGCCACTTCATCAGAACGTTGGTTCAAAAACAAAACAAAACTCAAATATATTTATCAAATAACAACTGGGATAATAAAACATGTTACATAAAAATACGTTAGCAATAATATATTATTTTTAAACGCGCATTGACTATTAGCGAGAAGAAGAAATGAACTTCTGGTGAAAATTTTCAATGTCTCCCAAAGGTCGCAACGATGTTACCCAAAGGTTGTATTTGTCAAAATACGTTTGACATTATTAACAAGCATTTTTTGAGTATTTCCTTAATGTTGCTCTACATCTGTTAATGAAAATGTCATGACAACGGGGTTCGACTGTATATATAATTAAAAACGTCTTATTTGTTACGTGGCTAAAAAAATAATTCGAAGTTACATGTTATCCATTCAATTGGTATATAATTTCGAAACAAAATGTAAAGAACACATAACTTAGTTCACATGAGGTCTCGTCCCTAGTTTGTATCTAGGTCGGCAATTAGTTTGTTGAGGTAACTATGTGTTAAACTCATGACTAGTATGGTCCCTGTTATGTGCCTAGTAGTATTAGGTCGACAACAAGCAGGCGGTGATCTTCAAAGGTTCACCTCAAGCTTCATACGTTCATAACATGTGGCTATTGGGTGGACTACCAGCTGGCGGAGGTTAATATATGTGTAAACTAGGACGACAACCAGTAGGCGGCGGTCAAATTTATGCGATCAAATCAGGTCTGTTATGTCTTTATTTGTGCCGGACAGAGAGACTACCAGTAGGCTGATTCACTAAATGTGCAAATGAGGGCGACAATCGGTACGTGCAAGCTATTATACGTTTACTCAGGCCCAGTATGTTCTATAGTTACTATATTTCCAGCCTTCTGCCCAGGTTATTTGTGTCCCTAATATGTGCCAACAAGGGCCCCAGGTTATGGCCTAAGTACATGCAGTTCATGTATTAGTGCGATAACCAGTAGTTTGATGTCACTTTATGCCCAGTTCACGTCTAGTAACTCCCTATAATGAGTGAACTATGGCAACAATCAGAAGTATGAGGTCATTATATACTCTCCACAGGCTCAGGGAATGTTTTTTCAGGTAAAAACTCGTACATGTTTTGTCCCAAGACTGAAATGTCCCTTCTTCTGGTCTTCTATTCAGGGATATAATGCCGCTATTATGTTCCTACTCAGGCGAGAAGTAGTATGCTGCGGTTTAAGATATATGCCATCTAGGGTATGAACCAGTAGGGAGATCATTTTGTGTTCAGCATAGGCTGGTTATTTATATGATTTTTGTATAATGTCTAAAATATATTATAAACAAATCCGATCTTTTGGTAATATTGTTGCATCCTTTGAAAGACATGAAATGATGTTACCAGATGGTCAAATCTTCTGTTTTCCGAAAGTATGTTTTGTGTTAAAAAAGAATATAGTTTTGCATACGAGTTTTTACATGTAATGTTATCGCATTTCTTATTTTGATTGTGTTTTATATTTTTGTCGTTGTAAATCCATGGTTCTTATGCTGTGTAAATGCATTTTTATATAACTGGACATAAAGGTATATCTGATATTTAACTTCCTAGACATGACATGAATATTTAACCTCTGCCTAAAAGTATTGTTAAGGTCTCAGAAAATCTGTGGTCAGTAACAGTAGTATGTGTCATGCTATACTACACCAAAGAAGTTATGTTGAAATGTTTTATGCAGAAGTATGTGTGCAGCTCGTATATCGTTTTTAGTGCTTACTAGTGCAACGAATTGTAGGCAAAAGTAACTATGTCCAGTTCGGTTCAGGGCGTGTGTGTCGCTCTTTCGTGCCTTCAAGTCTGTCAGCCAATAGACAGAGATCGCTTTATGTTAAGTTCAGCTCCGATATGTCCCTGTTTTGTCCGTCCTAGGGAAATAACAAGTTGGCAAATGTCACTGTGTGTTTAGTTCAAACCAATAATGTCCCTAAAATATCCCTTCTATGGCAAGAGCGATAACCAGTAGCAGGAGGTCATTCTTGTTCACTTTATGCCCAGTTCACGTCTAGTTACTCCCTATAATGAGTAAACTATGGCAATACTTAGAAGTATGAGGTCATTATATACTCTGCTCAGACTCAGGGTGTTTTAATACGGCGCCAGGACATGGTGAAGACCACTGATTATTAAGGTTTTTTAAGGTAAAGACTCGTACAAGTTTTGTTCAAGACTGAAAATGTCTTTTATGATTTCAAAATTTCGACAACCAGTTGGCTGAGGTCTCCCTGTCTTCTATTCAGGCATAGACTGTCGCTATTATGTTAATATAAAAATTCTAGACGCATAGCATTAAACAATATATTAAGTCAGGTGTAAAAATTGCGACCCAAACTTAAGTGCAATCGGAAGTGACAAAATGATAAATATGATAGGTTTTCATCTCGGCAGATCGGCCACTGATGCCAATGAATTCATATTCGATTACAGTCGAAACTCGGTGTCTCGGTATCGCAAGGCTCGATATCCTCGTTGGCTCGAACAAGGTTTAAAATGTTTTTGTTTTTTTTCAATTTGTTCATATAAAATTCGATCGGTTAGCTTGGTATTTTGAGGTTAAATATTTCTCAACGCTCGATGTCATTTTGTGGTCTCTAGTAAACAGTAAACATTTTGTTTTGTTTGTATTACTCGATGTCAGTTTTCACACCTTGATTTGTTTGCTTGGCTAAGCCGAGGCGCTGATCGATTAATTTTGCTTGATTGGTATTATAATCATTATCAGATTTAAATGGTTTAACAGTTTGAGCAAACATACTTTCACTTTAATTTCTGTCTTTAGCTGGTACGAATACAGACGTTAAAAGTATGTCAGAGTCAAGTTTAAGTTTTATTAGCATAAACATAAAAATGTTATTGCTATTATACATAATACAATGTAAAGACGCTGAACAAGTAATGTATATACAACACAAATGTAAATATTAATCATAAGAAAATTATGTTGTTAAATATCGAAAAAATGAACTAGATAAATCTAAGTTATCATTAACTTTTCCATTTACACAATTATCTAAGTTTGTAAATAGCATGCCTGATGAAAATATAGGGTTTGAAAATTGTTGAATACATGTATAAGACCAAATTTGACATTAATATCTCATTGATAAGAACGTGAACGCGGATTTCGTGTTTAACAAATCGCCCACTGTGTAAATTTAATAGAATGATACATGCTATTTTATGTTTGATTATATTAATATAGTTAAGAATGGGTTCACATACAACACGTATTGTCATAAGTACATACGTTTCTAGCTTTTTACTATTATTAACATTTTGAAACCAACAAAGTACGCATTGATCATAAACACGTTGGATTAACATCTCCAATTCAACTTTCGTAACATTTGCATTATGTCACATTTATGTATGTCCAAACTCATCTAATATGCGTTTTAATAGTAATGTCAGTACAGGTATAAATCTGATTGTGTTTTGATCAGGCGTCTTCAGATAAATTATTGCCCTGAAGGTTTCTCCAAATGGAAGAATCAATACAACTGTCAAATGTTGAGCAATCTTGAGAGGACTCGGTACAACCTAAGCTATTCACACGTATTCCTACTAACTTAGTATCAAAATTAGTTGTTTATGTTTTCTTTTGATGAGTTTATATAATTTTATTGCTTGAATAAATTTAAAAAAAAATCAAATTATTTTATATTATCAAATTTGTCATATTGTGAACTGAACGAGATGCACACGGTAATACATAGTCTTTAGGAGATAACGTAGCAAACAACAAACAAGGTTAACAAGTCTTTCTTTAACGTATAAATATACATACAATACGCAATACCGCATGGCTCAATATTCGCGAGGCTCGAAGTATTATGGCCAGTCCCTGATATATCGAAACAACGGGTTTCGATTGTATATATATAAACGTCTTATTTGGTACGCGTCAAAGAAATTTAATTTGAAGTATCATGTTATTCATATTTGTTTGTTACAATAAACGATGCCTTATTTAAAAGTCCTTAGTAAGGAATTAATAAGGTGTGATATCTTGCAAATTAAAAAAGCAAAAATCAACTCTCCGTCCGAATCAAAACGCGTGTAGCCTCTTCATCAGAACGTTGGTTCAAAAACATAACAAAACTCAGATATATTTATCGAAGAACAACTGGGATAATAAAACATGTTACATAAAAGTACGTTAGCAATAATATATTATTATTAAACGCGCATTGACTATTAGCGAGAAGAAGAAATGAACTTCTGGTGAAAATTTTCAATGTCTCCCAAAGGTCGCAACGATGTTACCCAAAGGTTGTATTTGTCAAAATACGTTTGACATTATTAACAAGCATTTTTTGAGTATTTCCTTAATGTTGCTCTACATCTGTTAATGAAAATGTCATGCCAACGGGGTTCGACTGTTACAATAAACGATGCCTTATTTAAAAGTCCTAAGTAAAGAATTAATAAGGTGTGATATCTAGCAAATTAAAAAAGCAAAAATCAATTCTCCGTCCGAATCAAAACGCGTGTAGCCACTTCATCAGAACGTTGGTTCAAAAACAAAACAAAACTCAAATATATTTATCAAATAACAACTGGGATAATAAAACATGTTACATAAAAATACGTTAGCAATAATATATTATTTTTAAACGCGCATTGACTATTAGCGAGAAGAAGAAATGAACTTCTGGTGAAAATTTTCAATGTCTCCCAAAGGTCGCAACGATGTTACCCAAAGGTTGTATTTGTCAAAATACGTTTGACATTATTAACAAGCATTTTTTGAGTATTTCCTTAATGTTGCTCTACATCTGTTAATGAAAATGTCATGACAACGGGGTTCGACTGTATATATAATTAAAAACGTCTTATTTGTTACGTGGCTAAAAAAATAATTCGAAGTTACATGTTATCCATTCAATTGGTATATAATTTCGAAACAAAATGTAAAGAACACATAACTTAGTTCACATGAGGTCTCGTCCCTAGTTTGTATCTAGGTCGGCAATTAGTTTGTTGAGGTAACTATGTGTTAAACTCATGACTAGTATGGTCCCTGTTATGTGCCTAGTAGTATTAGGTCGACAACAAGCAGGCGGTGATCTTCAAAGGTTCACCTCAAGCTTCATACGTTCATAACATGTGGCTATTGGGTGGACTACCAGCTGGCGGAGGTTAATATATGTGTAAACTAGGACGACAACCAGTAGGCGGCGGTCAAATTTATGCGATCAAATCAGGTCTGTTATGTCTTTATTTGTGCCGGACAGAGAGACTACCAGTAGGCTGATTCACTAAATGTGCAAATGAGGGCGACAATCGGTACGTGCAAGCTATTATACGTTTACTCAGGCCCAGTATGTTCTATAGTTACTATATTTCCAGCCTTCTGCCCAGGTTATTTGTGTCCCTAATATGTGCCAACAAGGGCCCCAGGTTATGGCCTAAGTACATGCAGTTCATGTATTAGTGCGATAACCAGTAGTTTGATGTCACTTTATGCCCAGTTCACGTCTAGTAACTCCCTATAATGAGTGAACTATGGCAACAATCAGAAGTATGAGGTCATTATATACTCTCCACAGGCTCAGGGAATGTTTTTTCAGGTAAAAACTCGTACATGTTTTGTCCCAAGACTGAAATGTCCCTTCTTCTGGTCTTCTATTCAGGGATATAATGCCGCTATTATGTTCCTACTCAGGCGAGAAGTAGTATGCTGCGGTTTAAGATATATGCCATCTAGGGTATGAACCAGTAGGGAGATCATTTTGTGTTCAGCATAGGCTGGTTATTTATATGATTTTTGTATAATGTCTAAAATATATTATAAACAAATCCGATCTTTTGGTAATATTGTTGCATCCTTTGAAAGACATGAAATGATGTTACCAGATGGTCAAATCTTCTGTTTTCCGAAAGTATGTTTTGTGTTAAAAAAGAATATAGTTTTGCATACGAGTTTTTACATGTAATGTTATCGCATTTCTTATTTTGATTGTGTTTTATATTTTTGTCGTTGTAAATCCATGGTTCTTATGCTGTGTAAATGCATTTTTATATAACTGGACATAAAGGTATATCTGATATTTAACTTCCTAGACATGACATGAATATTTAACCTCTGCCTAAAAGTATTGTTAAGGTCTCAGAAAATCTGTGGTCAGTAACAGTAGTATGTGTCATGCTATACTACACCAAAGAAGTTATGTTGAAATGTTTTATGCAGAAGTATGTGTGCAGCTCGTATATCGTTTTTAGTGCTTACTAGTGCAACGAATTGTAGGCAAAAGTAACTATGTCCAGTTCGGTTCAGGGCGTGTGTGTCGCTCTTTCGTGCCTTCAAGTCTGTCAGCCAATAGACAGAGATCGCTTTATGTTAAGTTCAGCTCCGATATGTCCCTGTTTTGTCCGTCCTAGGGAAATAACAAGTTGGCAAATGTCACTGTGTGTTTAGTTCAAACCAATAATGTCCCTAAAATATCCCTTCTATGGCAAGAGCGATAACCAGTAGCAGGAGGTCATTCTTGTTCCGCTTAGCCCTTTTGGGTGCTTATTAGTGCAAGAACCACAAGCAGGTCATAATGAACATTTCACGTCTATGATGTTTCTATAATTTGCCTTATAGTCTCGAAATAGTCCGTCCCTATTATTTGCGTTCAATTGAAAAAAACAGTAGGGGCGATCACTATCATGTCTATTCGGTCGCTATTTTGCGTCTACGAAGATGAATGCCGGTTGGCGAAAGTCTCAGCTTTTTGTTTTCTTTAATCGAAGTATTTTCCTATTTTGTGCCAGTTAGTGCAACAACCAGTAGGCGGAGGTCACTTATTTTAGACAGGACTTGTATGTCGTTTTCTTTCGCCTACTATGGCGACAAGCAGTAGGCGCAGTTCACTATATGATTACAGTATGTCTAGTTTGTCCCTACAATGCAGCTGGTAGGATTACAACCAGTTGGCGGAGGTCACCATGTGTTCCGATATGTCCCAGTTGGTCCCTATTATGTGCCGACAAGGCAGATAAACAGTAGGCGATGTCAGTAGGCTGATATCACTCTGTTTTTGGCTCATACTTAGTATGTCGCTATCATGAGCCTACCAGGGCCAAAACCAATAGCAAATGGATATCATTTGTTTAATAGGACAAAAACCAGTACGTGGAGGTCATAACTTGTTTACTTCATGACTGTTATATCCTTATATGTGTCATATGTGTTAACTTGGACAATAGCCGGAGGTCAATAGAATTAAGTTCATGTACGGTAGTTTCTTATTATGTGCTTACCTTGATGACAACCAGTTGATAGATGTCAATATATGTTACCGTTTGACTCAATTATGTGCATAATAGTGCGACGAGGAATGGCGGACGTCACAATAAACCCATTTTGAAACAAACTTGTCTCTATCAGGTGTCTGCCCATCAACCAGTACCTGGATGTCAATGTATGTCCGGCCTAAGACCAGTTGGTTCATATTAATTCTTATTGCATTTAACGCTAGCATGTGCGTAACAGGGTGATGCCCAGTAGGCGGAGGTCAATAAACAATCAGTTCACGAATATCATGTTCATATTGTGTGCGTACTAGGGTGAGAATTTGTATGCGGATGGCACTATATGAACAGCTGAATTTGCTCTGTTTGTTCCTTTTATGAACCCATTAGGGCATAAAGTCATCGTGGATGTCACATTATGTTCAATTCAGGACAGGTACGTCTCATGCATCTACTAGGGCATCGGCCAGTGGGTGCTAGTACTATTTTGTGGATACGCGGACCACAATTAGCAGGTGGAGGTCACTATTTTGTAAGTTCAGGCAACTGTAAAAGGAAACTAGAGTGTCGACCCCCATCAACTTTCAACATGGTATATGTGAAATTGTCGTGTGTAGAGCAGTAGAGCAACCATGACCTTTCTAGAAAAAGATTGTAAATCGTCTACGGAATATTTAAACAAATCCGACCTTTGGGTTACATAGGTGCAACCTTTGGGAAACTTGTACTTGTTATCAGATGGTTAAATAGCATGTTGCCCAAAAGGTATTGTGTTTGATAAAACATAATTTGGCATATGGTTCATTACATTTTGTGTAATCCCATATATATATATAAATTATAATATAATATATTTTATGTAGATGCAATGTTCTGATGAAATGTGGACACACTAATGGTATCAAAGGATGGAGATGATAATCACCTAAAATTTGATGAATATTAACCTCAGCCTAATAGGTTAGTAAAAGTAGTATTTGCCATGCTAGAATATATATCAAATAAGTAATGGTAATTAGAATTTTATCATAAGTTATGGTGCAACAAGAAAAATACATATTTATTTGGATAATTTGGAACGATTCCAAACGTATCACTTTTTTGGAGGCGTATTGTAATAATTATTAAGATTACTTTTTTGCTCATATAGGCAAACTTTACAAGTCGGTGGCAAGATATCACTGTTTTTGCAGAATTTGGTATCAACTTGCTGAGATCTTCAGATATATATTGCTAGTTTCCAACTGACGCGTTTCTTTTGACCCAAATCGCATAGCAGTTAGATTTCTACACTTTTTTCATAATCATTGACTTGTTTCCTCCTCGCCAGTATACTCGATAGTTTTTAATAACTTTATGACAATATATTTCCAATATTTTTATTTTCCACATGTACTATATATCCCCATTATCCTCATATTCTTGTATTTTCTCCAAACATAGTTCTTAAAACTCGAATGATATAGATCGCCTACAACACTTAATGTTTAATGGATGTTTACTATGTCCGTTTTATGAGAATTCTTTGCTGCCAGTCATGGCGTATATCCATTTATGTTCAGTTCAGTTCAGATTTGTACTAGCATGTCTCGGGTTTGTTTCTACTTGGGCAATAATCCGTAAGCCGATGTCAATATACACATTAAACAGCGTTAATCCTAAGTCGGGATAAGGATTAACGGTATGTCGAACAAACAATTTATAGACCAAACAGCATGCGCGATTTATTGGTGACATAAAACATAAAGTCGTGAAAATGTGCAACACCTTAACACCGTTATGAATGTTAGTTGAGTGATAGTTCAGTATATAATTATGTCAAAACAGTGTTTAATTAATATATTATACTTGTTTTATTTAAAATTTATGTAAATAAAATCTACAACACATGCATGCATTCATAATGTAAATCAAGTCCCTGTAAAAATATAACAAAGACATATAAATCCTGAAATGAACATAAAGCGATCTTTGCTTTCTTCTTACCGTCCTAGAATGCACTTAAACGCGACACTGAAGTCCTGAACAGGAAATAGTGGCCTTCGCCTACTGGTTGTCGCACAAGTAGGCATTATTGTTAAATGAACATTCTAACGAAAGAGGAATATTTTGCATACATTAACAATAAATATTTACCGCTCCCCAAATTTGAACATAAAATAAATAGCCTAAGGTCATATCTCGTATGTTCCTAGTATGTGCCTATTGGGCAATGACACTTTGTGTGCAGCTGAGTACCAGTTTGTCCCCATATTTTGACTACTTTGCCGCGTTGTCATGGCAAAGTACATTAAATGTACTGTTCGGGACATTATTTTCCCTATTAGGCATATATTATGGCATCAACCAGAAACCGGAGTGACTTTATGCACAACTTAGGACTTGATTTGACCTGTTAGGTGCCAACTTGGACCACAAACTGTAGGATGAGGTCACATTCTTGTCACATAACATTATAAATAATATCGACTGTACGCTTTAGGCTGTCATGTATTGTTATACACGGGTATTTTTATCACTATATAATAAACATTCTAACAAAAAATGAATAAATTGCAAGTTTGAAATTGAAGTAGTTACCATTTCCCCGCGTTGAACCTGACACTTGCGACATTTATTCCTCATAACATATGAAGAGCAACAGTGACCGTTCAAGAAAATGACTTTATATAGTGTCCGAAATGTTTAACACAATCCGACCTTTGGGTAAAATCGCTGCGACCTTTGGGAGAAATGTAATTATTTTACCTGATTACAAAATTTTCTTTTGCCCGAAATTTACTGTGTTTGAAAAGAATACAGTTCTGCATACGGGTTTTTATATTAACTGTTATCGCATTTGTTATTATTAAAGGACAAGAAGTAAATTGCCTCTTTAATTGCCTACCCATGACATGAATATTTTACCTCTGCCTAAAAGTAAAGTTTTGTTTAGGATCAGAAAATATTACCGAAACGTCACTGTGTTAAAAAAAGAATATAGTTTTGCATACCGGTTTTTACATTTAATGTTATCGCATTTGTTATTTTTTTTCCTTTTATTTACTTTTGTGTTATCTTCTGGAGTGACAACAAGAAGGAGGAGGCCACTATGTGAGGCTTAGGTCCGATTTGACCCTTATATGTGCTTATTTTGACGACAACCAGTCGGTAAATGTCACCTGATGCTCCTTACATGACTTATTTATCGCTTAAGTATGTATATCAGAGCGACCAAATGTAGGATGAGGTCAATATAGTTTCAGTTCATGCCTGGTATGTTCATATTGTGTGCTTACTAATGCGATGACACGTAACGTACAATTGCGTATCAGTGTAGCCCCCTTATGCCTGCTAGCCCGCCATGGCATGCCAATAGACACTATATGTTTAATTCAGAACAAGCATGTCTATATCATGATTTTTAATACCATAATGCGGATGTCACTTGAAGTTCAGGACTAGTGTGTCCCTATTATGGGTACTTGTATCACAAACGGTTGGATGAGGTCACTCTGTTGTCACTTGAGATAAAATCGAGTTACCGAGTAAGGCTATTATGTATTAGTATACAATGTGAATTCTATAACTGAATAATGAACATTCTAACAAGAAAGGAATATATCACATGTACAAAGTCGCCCTTCCCTTCTACTCCCACCTCAACAAGCACTTTGAGCATGACATACGCGACATTTTTGGTCAGTAATATGTGAAGAACAACAATAATCTTTCTAGAAAATGCTTTAAAAAAATGTCCGAAATGGTTTGGCAATCCGACCTTTGGGTTACATCGTTGCAACATTTTAAAGACAAAAAAGTATGTTACCGGACGGTTTAATCGATTGTAATCCAAACGGTATTATATTTTATAATTATTTGTTTTTCCAAATGTTTGATTTCGAATTTCATGTTATCAAATTTATTATTTTTATAGATCCAATGTTCTGATGAGTGTAAACACAATTTTTATATAAAAGGTCATAGATGCATATTTACTTTTTTGCTGCATAGAAATGACATAAACATTTTACCTAGGCCTCAAGGACAAGTATTATTTAGGGTTTAGAAAAGTTATGGTCGGTAAGAGTAGTATGTGTCATGCTAGAATATGGCATACATGAACTATTTTCAGTAAAATGTTATTATCAATAATGGTGCCACAACACATATTTATGCTTATAATTTTAAACGTTTCTAAATGTCACTCTCGTCTTTTAAGCGCGCTGTAGACTTAAGATTAATGTTTCCGCTTAAGAGGCAAAACATACTAGTCAGTTGCATCACGGTCATCGCAGTATCTCATATTTGGCGGGATTCGTCCGTGGGTTCAATAGTGATTTGATAATTATGATGATCGTAGAAAAGCGGATTTTAAGAAAAACTGTTGTTTCGGAATGGTCTATTCTGTTCTGTAAAGAAAGATTGATTTTATTAAGCCACGATTTCGTAGTGATAATGTATGTACCTTTTTTTTCTGTCTGTTTATGAAGTTTGAACGATCGGAATCCGGCCTAAGTACGAGCCTACGAGCGGTATGAACGCACAGCAATGATTTGTACGTCAAATGTCAAGGACACAATACAATTTAAATATCAAAATGAATACTGTTGATAGAACTTATTTTGACTGAACTTAGTCCGGGTTGAAACTTTACCATGTATACAAGGATTTTCAACAAAACGTAAGTACATCAATCGATCCTGAGAAAACATTGTCTTGGCTATATTGATCATACATAGTAGGATTTTCAAAACGGTTTCACAATTATAAGGCGACGTAGCACACACATCAGCCAGGCCTGAAGGTAACACTGAGAGGTCAACATTTGAAACAGTACTATTGAAACATTAATTAATTGAGTACATAATAATTTGAGAAGTTCGAGTTTTTTTTAAATTTTTCAAGTTGATCGTTACCAAATAATATATCATACTAAATATAAATAGTTTTCGTCTTACTGTTGAACTCCATGTATGTCTGTGTTGCAATAACATGGAAAATATTCTGACTGTGTCTGAAGCTTTTTTAGCGGGCTTGACATGTCGCCACTTGGCGTGTATTATTGCCGTGGTTGAGTTTATAAAGGTCTCCCCGCACTCTATAGAGGCTGCGTTATTGCTTGACTCCGTCACAGCCCCAAGTGTGACTGAAACATATTTCTGAGGCCAAGGGGGTGGGTTAATCCCATTTGTTTGTGGGAAATTTGCCAAATGAGTAACCGCGGACTCTACGATGAATGAAATATGTGGTCACACAGCCCTGAATTTTGGATATGTTTTTTTTCATTGGTCTTGACTTGTTGTAATTTAAAAATTGGATAGCATGCGTGTCTTGAAAATGTAAAAGCTAGAGTACGGTAACTTTGATATTTTTAAAGTATGAGTAAGACTCGCGGACAGTTCATTGGCAAGAGAGTGTTCTGAGATCAGGACGTTTCGTCCAGTGTGCATACATATATAACAATGTGAACTGACCTCTTTGTTGTTGAATTCACAGTTGCCTCACTACTATCTGAATTCTAAAACTTCTTCAATACCAAAGAATATGTTGACATTTTGTATTAATTTATTTTTCTAGTTGTTTTTTTCAAATGATTATCTACATATTTATGTTGTTTTTGTTTGTTTTTGTTTTTCAAACGGCCCGCGTTCGATTGTTTTCCAATTAAGTATTCAATTACAAGGTAATTATTACCCATACTTGACTATCTAGACATAAACATGTCGCCCCTAGTTCAGTGTATGCTCTTTTTCACTGGATATAATTTATTTTCTATATTTGAATAGTTTTTATTGAATGAATTAGGCGTAGGTCAAAAACCTACAATGTGCTTGGACCCGAAGCTTACCATCAACTTGCATAGCATATACCATGTATCATTCTGGACTTCTATTAGTACAATGGTTGTGTACAAGCTTTAAATGAGAAGAATTGAAAAATTGTTTATAATATATACATTTTTCCGATATTTTTTTCTTGATGCGTTTGTTCATTTGACGTTATGTTTTTGTGGTGATATGTATTTAATTGTTTATGGTTAGACCTGATTTGTAAAATCATACTCTGAAATACCTCATCCTATCATGTAAAAACGAAAACAGAAAAGAAAAATATTTTTTGTCACCACAACGTGGATAATAGATCATCAAAATAATTGTAATAATAAGTGTTTGTTTACCGGGCTCGGTAGTGTTAAAAGCTGATTATTATATCGTTCTTTATGCCATGCGTAAGTCCATAAAGTCCTTTTCATTTTATTCCATAATTTCAAACAGTAAAATATATGTGAAACACTGAATATTCTATAAGTTGTTCGATTTAGAAAAAAATGGCATCTAGTACACTAAATGAATTTATTATAGACTTAAGGATAATATACCTGCCAAAAATGAATGAAACGGTTGTTTCTTAAATACAGAATCCTTCACGTTCTTACGCCAAGTTATGCGAAATCAAAGATTGAAGAATATACATAAAAGTTGATGATATGCTTGTCACAATATTTTTAGGACATTCGTACTTAAGGACCTATGCAAAATTATATGTCCCAAAAGTGCAAATTGTCTCAGTGTAAGTCGTCTGGTTAAGAACTTAAAAAGATTATGAATACAATTCAAACAAATGTAAATATTCCGTAAAATTATGTTAGTGTTATTGTTCTGTTCTTCCCTCTATTTTATTGCAGGAAAAATGGCCTTTGTAAGCTTCATGTAAATAACGATATGATCTTAAGCGATCCTTCCTGAAGAAGTAATAAAAATCAATGTATATTGTATGTCGCTTAAACGTATTTCATATGAAAGCTCTTTTCCATGTAAATTAAATAAGGATTTCGTTTAAACCTTGATAATTATAAAACATACGTTTTTATTTCCGACTCAGTTATTTATTCAACGTATTGATTTAGATATATCATTGGTGTATAATTGAGGTAAAAGTCATGTTAAGAAACCTTACATAAACACAACTGTGCATTTACTGCTAGGACGTGTTTGCAAAATGTTTGTTATGTGTTAATTAGTCTTTAAAACATGCAGTAAATGCCTTTCAATAATATAAAAGTGATACACCTCTTCGTCAGTCAAAATAAAACAAAATCTTATGTCAAATAGTCAATAGGTTTGTCAAGCATTATGTTCTGTGTGTACCGAGGACTTTTCTAAACTTGTGATAAATCTTTTTCCGTTACAGGGATTTCAATAAAAAGTCGAATCAATTTCAATTTAGGCCTCATTATCCTGTATAAAATTCCGCTCCTGTGACCTCATTCTTTTCGGTTTTTTTATACTTCAACGGTTGTCTCGACTTCTATGGTGTAACCATAACCTGGGTTTAAGTGAAAACCTCAACCCCCAGTTATTTCATGCCCAAAAGTCGCCAGCGGATTTATGTGGTCCCTTGTTATTCGAATATAAAACAACATAACCAATTTTAAAGGTTTTACTGACTAAGAATTGTTCCAGGAACAATATAATCCTACAAATTAGTAAAAATATTATAAACTAAACTAGGTGTCGTGCAACCAATGAACACATTCTTAATATCTGAACAATTAATATTTGCAGTCGGACTCCTCTGGGAGAGATATCGTGAAACGAATGAGTATGTCTGGAAAACTGAAGTTCGATTTGTAGTTGAAAAAAATCTATAAATTGATGGGAAAACTATATAAGAACCATTTTTGAATAAATTAAATTGTTCCTAGATTCATTTTGATACATATTTAAATGAATCTTTGAATCTCAAACGTTCAAAATATCTTATATTTGTTATACATCGTCTACCCCCCATTTACATGTGTTATGCCAATGTTTAAAATACAATTCTACTTAATTAATTTCTGGAGCCGTATAATAATTAAGTATGTAAACCCCTTCTAAGGGGCGTAGGTTAGAAATGGGAAAGAGGGGCAACCAATCACCTTTATTAACCACAAAGTGTTCGACACAAGGAAGAAGTTGTTCGACCGATGGATTCAAGAAAAAAACGGTTAGTGGCAATATCAACTTGATATTCAATCTAGGGAATGTTCGTGTGTCGCTTTGTTTAAATGCGTTATAGATACGCGGAAAGATGATGTACAGACAGTCTTGGCCTCGCGTCAGGACCTACCGCCTGGGGCGAGTGTTGTACTTTCTTATCTTAAATTGTGCATTTTCTCGCCTGCTGTAACCGCTTTTATACCGTATCAATTATTCAAAAATAATTGTCAAGTGCACCTTTAAATCTTTTTTGGAGAGATTAACTGAACTACATTCATTAAAACAAATCATTTTTCTTTGTGTAATTTTACTGTATGCTTTCTGGTGGATGTTTCTCAAGTGAAATAATACGTTACTGATGTGTTTTGCAGTCATTATTTTCTTGGAAAAAAAGCCTCACATAATTATTTCGATTGGTTTAACAATCAAACAGATACGAGTGAACCTTACATATATTCATAGCATTTCAGTTTTTTTTCAAATTGAAAACATAATAAATTAACAATGTATATTGATTTCACTCTTTTTTCAGTTCTGAAATGATTTTGAAAAACGCACGTGCACTAGGTGTTTTAAGGAATGCCATAACGGTAGATATTAGCAAAGAGTGGTTTCTATTTGTTATTTAAAGTATAGGAACAGTGGGTTTGCAACGACACGTCTGTTTAAGTCTGAGAAGAAAACGTATGCAATCGCAGACAACATTACACCAGAGACATATTTAAAATCCAATCGCCAATTCTTCCTCCAAGTATAGGGCCGTCGATGTCTGACCCTCCATCAGACAATCGTTTTGGCATTGGCATAACAGGATGTGGACATCATACACAACAATTTCAACTTTTCGTATTAAACTATTACTTAAATGAGTCATTCATGCTGCATTTTGCATATAGTCATAATAACTTGTAATTTTTATACCCGTTTCATAATTATTGATGTTCTTCCAGCTCACGAAAATGAAATAGGCTAGCTGCTAACTACGCGTTTGGATACCAGGGCACGTTTTTGGCATACATAATCCCGCCGGAGGATTTATTCCGACAACCATCGCATTGCTCATCGGTATCGCCATATATAGGGAGAAAATACCGAAATACACGGTTAATAGCTAGCCTTGTCAACGTTTTCCGGGTGGTTCCGTGGTCTTGTGTCACACTAGTCAATCTAGGGACAGCAGTTTCTATTCCCAACCGCAACACTAATATACTAATCATCTTCCGGGATGGACGTTAATCGGGGTCCCGTGTGACAGTTCTATATTTTGCGGCACGTCAAAGAATTGGATTGGCTCAAACCAGGGTTTTATTGTGTCTGTGCACCATTATCGAATTATTTTAGATTACTAACACTCTTACCCGAGCACCCGTCGAATGGGCAAGGCCCGAGTGCGAGTTTAAAGAAGCATACACACCAATTGGTGGTTGAAGCAATTCAGCAACCCAGTCATAATTGCAAACAATGCTGCTTTTTTACAAGAGTAATGCAATGATGAAAACGGCAATAGAGCATGTCATTGGACAAACAACATGTATGTGGTTTATTAATAATGGCCTAGATTTTGTTGTTATTGTTTATAAAGGGTCATAAATCTTCGTCTTAGTGTGAGAGTAAGATCACAACCTAGCCCGACTTTAAATTAAAATTGGCTTCAAATATTGTTATGAACACAGCAAATAAAATGCAAGAAATAATAATTTGACAATATATTGAAAGGCTTGAGGAGATGGCTACATAAATCATGGTTACCGAACTGGTCTATAGATCGCCTACAACACTTAATGTTTAATGGATGTTTACTATGTCCGTTTTATGAGAATTCTTTGCTGCCAGTCATGGCGTATATCCATTTATGTTCAGTTCAGTTCAGATTTGTACTAGCATGTCTCGGGTTTGTTTCTACTAGGGCAATAATCCGTAAGCCGATGTCAATATACACATTAAACAGCGTTAATCCTAAGTCGGGATAAGGATTAACGGTATGTCGAACAAACAATTTATAGACCAAACAGCATGCGCGATTTATTGGTGACATAAAACATAAAGTCGTGAAAATGTGCAACACCTTAACACCGTTATGAATGTTAGTTGAGTGATAGTTCAGTATATAATTATGCCAAAACAGTGTTTAATTAATATATTATACTTGTTTTATTTAAAATTTATGTAAATAAAAACTACAACACATGCATGCATTCATAATGTAAATCAATTCCCTGTAAAAATATAACAAAGACATATAAATCCTGAAATGAACATAAAGCGATCTTTGCTTTCTTCTTACCGTCCTAGAATGCACTTAAACGCGACACTGAAGTCCTGAACAGGAAATAGTGGCCTTCGCCTACTGGTTGTCGCACAAGTAGGCATTATTGTTAAATGAACATTCTAACGAAAGAGGAATATTTTGCATACATTAACAATAAATATTTACCGCTCCCCAAATTTGAACATAAAATAAATAGCCTAAGGTCATATCTCGTATGTTCCTAGTATGTGCCTATTGGGCAATGACACTTTGTGTGCAGCTGAGTACCAGTTTGTCCCCATATTTTGACTACTTTGCCGCGTTGTCATGGCAAAGTACATTAAATGTACTGTTCGGGACATTATTTTCCCTATTAGGCATATATTATGGCATCAACCAGAAACCGGAGTGACTTTATGCACAACTTAGGACTTGATTTGACCTGTTAGGTGCCAACTTGGACCACAAACTGTAGGATGAGGTCACATTCTTGTCACATAACATTATAAATAATATCGACTGTACGCTTTAGGCTGTCATGTATTGTTATACACGGGTATTTTTATCACTATATAATAAACATTCTAACAAAAAATGAATAAATTGCAAGTTTGAAATTGAAGTAGTTACCATTTCCCCGCGTTGAACCTGACACTTGCGACATTTATTCCTCATAACATATGAAGAGCAACAGTGACCGTTCAAGAAAATGACTTTATATAGTGTCCGAAATGTTTAACACAATCCGACCTTTGGGTAAAATCGCTGCGACCTTTGGGAGAAATGTAATTATTTTACCTGATTACAAAATTTTCTTTTGCCCGAAATTTACTGTGTTTGAAAAGAATACAGTTCTGCATACGGGTTTTTATATTAACTGTTATCGCATTTGTTATTATTAAAGGACAAGAAGTAAATTGCCTCTTTAATTGCCTACCCATGACATGAATATTTTACCTCTGCCTAAAAGTAAAGTTTTGTTTAGGATCAGAAAATATTACCGAAACGTCACTGTGTTAAAAAAAGAATATAGTTTTGCATACCGGTTTTTACATTTAATGTTATCGCATTTGTTATTTTTTTTCCTTTTATTTACTTTTGTGTTATCTTCTGGAGTGACAACAAGAAGGAGGAGGCCACTATGTGAGGCTTAGGTCCGATTTGACCCTTATATGTGCTTATTTTGACGACAACCAGTCGGTAAATGTCACCTGATGCTCCTTACATGACTTATTTATCGCTTAAGTATGTATATCAGAGCGACCAAATGTAGGATGAGGTCAATATAGTTTCAGTTCATGCCTGGTATGTTCATATTGTGTGCTTACTAATGCGATGACACGTAATGTACAATTGCGTATCAGTGTAGCCCCCTTATGCCTGCTAGCCCGCCATGGCATGCCAATAGACACTATATGTTTAATTCAGAACAAGCATGTCTATATCATGATTTTTAATACCATAATGCGGATGTCACTTGAAGTTCAGGACTAGTGTGTCCCTATTATGGGTACTTGTATCACAAACGGTTGGATGAGGTCACTCTGTTGTCACTTGAGATAAAATCGAGTTACCGAGTAAGGCTATTATGTATTAGTATACAATGTGAATTCTATAACTGAATAATGAACATTCTAACAAGAAAGGAATATATCACATGTACAAAGTCGCCCTTCCCTTCTACTCCCACCTCAACAAGCACTTTGAGCATGACATACGCGACATTTTTGGTCAGTAATATGTGAAGAACAACAATAATCTTTCTAGAAAATGCTTTAAAAAAGTGTCCGAAATGGTTTGGCAATCCGACCTTTGGGTTACATCGTGGCAACATTTTAAAGACAAAAAAGTATGTTACCGGACGGTTTAATCGATTGTAATCCAAACGGTATTATATTTTATAATTATTTGTTTTTCCAAATGTTTGATTTCGAATTTCATGTTATCAAATTTATTATTTTTATAGATCCAATGTTCTGATGAGTGTAAACACAATTTTTATATAAAAGGTCATAGATGCATATTTACTTTTTTGCTGCATAGAAATGACATAAACATTTTACCTAGGCCTCAAGGACAAGTATTATTTAGGGTTTAGAAAAGTTATGGTCGGTAAGAGTAGTATGTGTCATGCTAGAATATGGCATACATGAACTATTTTCAGTAAAATGTTATTATCAATAATGGTGCCACAACACATATTTATGCTTATAATTTTAAACGTTTCTAAATGTCACTCTCGTCTTTTAAGCGCGCTGTAGACTTAAGATTAATGTTTCCGCTTAAGAGGCAAAACATACTAGTCAGTTGCATCACGGTCATCGCAGTATCTCATATTTGGCGGGATTCGTCCGTGGGTTCAATAGTGATTTGATAATTATGATGATCGTAGAAAAGCGGATTTTAAGAAAAACTGTTGTTTCGGAATGGTCTATTCTGTTCTGTAAAGAAAGATTGATTTTATTAAGCCACGATTTCGTAGTGATAATGTATGTACCTTTTTTTCTGTCTGTTTATGAAGTTTGAACGATCGGAATCCGGCCTAAGTACGAGCCTACGAGCGGTATGAACGCACAGCAATGATTTGTACGTCAAATGTCAAGGACACAATACAATTTAAATATCAAAATGAATACTGTTGATAGAACTTATTTTGACTGAACTTAGTCCGGGTTGAAACTTTACCATGTATACAAGGATTTTCAACAAAACGTAAGTACATCAATCGATCCTGAGAAAACATTGTCTTGGCTATATTGATCATACATAGTAGGATTTTCAAAACGGTTTCACAATTATAAGGCGACGTAGCACACACATCAGCCAGGCCTGAAGGTAACACTGAGAGGTCAACATTTGAAACAGTACTATTGAAACATTAATTAATTGAGTACATAATAATTTGAGAAGTTCGAGTTTTTTTTAAATTTTTCAAGTTGATCGTTACCAAATAATATATCATACTAAATATAAATAGTTTTCGTCTTACTGTTGAACTCCATGTATGTCTGTGTTGCAATAACATGGAAAATATTCTGACTGTGTCTGAAGCTTTTTTAGCGGGCTTGACATGTCGCCACTTGGCGTGTATTATTGCCGTGGTTGAGTTTATAAAGGTCTCCCCGCACTCTATAGAGGCTGCGTTATTGCTTGACTCCGTCACAGCCCCAAGTGTGACTGAAACATATTTCTGAGGCCAAGGGGGTGGGTTAATCCCATTTGTTTGTGGGAAATTTGCCAAATGAGTAACCGCGGACTCTACGATGAATGAAATATGTGGTCACACAGCCCTGAATTTTGGATATGTTTTTTTTCATTGGTCTTGACTTGTTGTAATTTAAAAATTGGATAGCATGCGTGTCTTGAAAATGTAAAAGCTAGAGTACGGTAACTTTGATATTTTTAAAGTATGAGTAAGACTCGCGGACAGTTCATTGGCAAGAGAGTGTTCTGAGATCAGGACGTTTCGTCCAGTGTGCATACATATATAACAATGTGAACTGACCTCTTTGTTGTTGAATTCACAGTTGCCTCACTACTATCTGAATTCTAAAACTTCTTCAATACCAAAGAATATGTTGACATTTTGTATTAATTTATTTTTCTAGTTGTTTTTTTCAAATGATTATCTACATATTTATGTTGTTTTTGTTTGTTTTTGTTTTTCAAACGGCCCGCGTTCGATTGTTTTCCAATTAAGTATTCAATTACAAGGTAATTATTACCCATACTTGACTATCTAGACATAAACATGTCGCCCCTAGTTCAGTGTATGCTCTTTTTCACTGGATATAATTTATTTTCTATATTTGAATAGTTTTTATTGAATGAATTAGGCGTAGGTCAAAAACCTACAATGTGCTTGGACCCGAAGCTTACCATCAACTTGCATAGCATATACCATGTATCATTCTGGACTTCTATTAGTACAATGGTTGTGTACAAGCTTTAAATGAGAAGAATTGAAAAATTGTTTATAATATATACATTTTTCCGATATTTTTTTCTTGATGCGTTTGTTCATTTGACGTTATGTTTTTGTGGTGATATGTATTTAATTGTTTATGGTTAGACCTGATTTGTAAAATCATACTCTGAAATACCTCATCCTATCATGTAAAAACGAAAACAGAAAAGAAAAATATTTTTTGTCACCACAACGTGGATAATAGATCATCAAAATAATTGTAATAATAAGTGTTTGTTTACCGGGCTCGGTAGTGTTAAAAGCTGATTATTATATCGTTCTTTATGCCATGCGTAAGTCCATAAAGTCCTTTTCATTTTATTCCATAATTTCAAACAGTAAAATATATGTGAAACACTGAATATTCTATAAGTTGTTCGATTTAGAAAAAAATGGCATCTAGTACACTAAATGAATTTATTATAGACTTAAGGATAATATACCTGCCAAAAATGAATGAAACGGTTGTTTCTTAAATACAGAATCCTTCACGTTCTTACGCCAAGTTATGCGAAATCAAAGATTGAAGTAAATACATAAAAGTTGATGATATGCTTGTCACAATATTTTTAGGACATTCGTACTTAAGGACCTATGCAAAATTATATGTCCCAAAAGTGCAAATTGTCTCAGTGTAAGTCGTCTGGTTAAGAACTTAAAAAGATTATGAATACAATTCAAACAAATGTAAATATTCCGTAAAATTATGTTAGTGTTATTGTTCTGTTCTTCCCTCTATTTTATTGCAGGAAAAATGGCCTTTGTAAGCTTCATGTAAATAACGATATGATCTTAAGCGATCCTTCCTGAAGAAGTAATAAAAATCAATGTATATTGTATGTCGCTTAAACGTATTTCATATGAAAGCTCTTTTCCATGTAAATTAAATAAGGATTTCGTTTAAACCTTGATAATTATAAAACATACGTTTTTATTTCCGACTCAGTTATTTATTCAACGTATTGATTTAGATATATCATTGGTGTATAATTGAGGTAAAAGTCATGTTAAGAAACCTTACATAAACACAACTGTGCATTTACTGCTAGGACGTGTTTGCAAAATGTTTGTTATGTGTTAATTAGTCTTTAAAACATGCAGTAAATGCCTTTCAATAATATAAAAGTGATACACCTCTTCGTCAGTCAAAATAAAACAAAATCTTATGTCAAATAGTCAATAGGTTTGTCAAGCATTATGTTCTGTGTGTACCGAGGACTTTTCTAAACTTGTGATAAATCTTTTTCCGTTACAGGGATTTCAATAAAAAGTCGAATCAATTTCAATTTAGGCCTCATTATCCTGTATAAAATTCCGCTCCTGTGACCTCATTCTTTTCGGTTTTTTTATACTTCAACGGTTGTCTCGACTTCTATGGTGTAACCATAACCTGGGTTTAAGTGAAAACCTCAACCCCCAGTTATTTCATGCCCAAAAGTCGCCAGCGGATTTATGTGGTCCCTTGTTATTCGAATATAAAACAACATAACCAATTTTAAAGGTTTTACTGACTAAGAATTGTTCCAGGAACAATATAATCCTACAAATTAGTAAAAATATTATAAACTAAACTAGGTGTCGTGCAACCAATGAACACATTCTTAATATCTGAACAATTAATATTTGCAGTCGGACTCCTCTGGGAGAGATATCGTGAAACGAATGAGTATGTCTGGAAAACTGAAGTTCGATTTGTAATTGAAAAAAAATCTATAAATTGATGGGAAAACTATATAAGAACCATTTTTGAATAAATTAAATTGTTCCTAGATTCATTTTGATACATATTTAAATGAATCTTTGAATCTCAAACGTTCAAAATATCTTATATTTGTTATACATCGTCTACCCCCCATTTACATGTGTTATGCCAATGTTTAAAATACAATTCTACTTAATTAATTTCTGGAGCCGTATAATAATTAAGTATGTAAACCCCTTCTAAGGGGCGTAGGTTAGAAATGGGAAAGAGGGGCAACCAATCACCTTTATTAACCACAAAGTGTTCGACACAAGGAAGAAGTTGTTCGACCGCATACACGATGGATTCAAGAAAAAAACGGTTAGTGGCAATATCAACTTGATATTCAATCTAGGGAATGTTTGTGTGTCGCTTTGTTTAAATGCGTTATAGATACGCGGAAAGATGATGTACAGACAGTCTTGGCCTCGCGTCAGGACCTACCGCCTGGGGCGAGTGTTGTACTTTCTTATCTTAAATTGTGCATTTTCTCGCCTGCTGTAACCGCTTTTATACCGTATCAATTATTCAAAAATAATTGTCAAGTGCACCTTTAAATCTTTTTTGGAGAGATTAACTGAACTACATTCATTAAAACAAATCATTTTTCTTTGTGTAATTTTACTGTATGCTTTCTGGTGGATGTTTCTCAAGTGAAATAATACGTTACTGATGTGTTTTGCAGTCATTATTTTCTTGGAAAAAAAGCCTCACATAATTATTTCGATTGGTTTAACAATCAAACAGATACAAGTGAACCTTACATATATTCATAGCATTTCAGTTTTTTTTTTTCAAATTGAAAACATAATAAATTAACAATGTATATTGATTTCACTCTTTTTTCAGTTCTGAAATGATTTTGAAAAACGCACGTGCACTAGGTGTTTTGAGGAATGCCATAACGGTAGATATTAGCAAAGAGTGGTTTCTATTTGTTATTTAAAGTATAGGAACAGTGGGTTTGCAACGACACGTCTGTTTAAGTCTGAGAAGAAAACGTATGCAATCGCAGACAACATTACACCAGAGACATATTTAAAATCCAATCGCCAATTCTTCCTCCAAGTATAGGGCCGTCGATGTCTGACCCTCCATCAGACAATCGTTTTGGCATTGGCATAACAGGATGTGGACATCATACACAACAATTTCAACTTTTCGTATTAAACTATTACTTAAATGAGTCATTCATGCTGCATTTTGCATATAGTCATAATAACTTGTAATTTTTATACCCGTTTCATAATTATTGATGTTCTTCCAGCTCACGAAAATGAAATAGGCTAGCTGCTAACTACGCGTTTGGATACCAGGGCACGTTTTTGGCATACATAATCCCGCCGGAGGATTTATTCCGACAACCATCGCATTGCTCATCGGTATCGCCATATATAGGGAGAAAATACCGAAATACACGGTTAATAGCTAGCCTTGTCAACGTTTTCCGGGTGGTTCCGTGGTCTTGTGTCACACTAGTCAATCTAGGGACAGCAGTTTCTATTCCCAACCGCAACACTAATATACTAATCATCTTCCGGGATGGACGTTAATCGGGGTCCCGTGTGACAGTTCTATATTTTGCGGCACGTCAAAGAATTGGATTGGCTCAAACCAGGGTTTTATTGTGTCTGTGCACCATTATCGAATTATTTTAGATTACTAACACTCTTACCCGAGCACCCGTCGAATGGGCAAGGCCCGAGTGCGAGTTTAAAGAAGCATACACACCAATTGGTGGTTGAAGCAATTCAGCAACCCAGTCATAATTGCAAACAATGCTGCTTTTTTACAAGAGTAATGCAATGATGAAAACGGCAATAGAGCATGTCATTGGACAAACAACATGTATGTGGTTTATTAATAATGGCCTAGATTTTGTTGTTATTGTTTATAAAGGTTCATAAATCTTCGTCTTAGTGTGAGAGTAAAATCACAACCTAGCCCGACTTTAAATTAAAATTGGCTTCAAATATTGTTATGAACACAGCAAATAAAATGCAAGAAATAATAATTTGACAATATATTGAAAGGCTTGAGGAGATGGCTACATAAAT
The DNA here is from genome assembly GCF_026914265.1 of Mya arenaria. Taxonomy (NCBI): domain Eukaryota; kingdom Metazoa; phylum Mollusca; class Bivalvia; order Myida; family Myidae; genus Mya; species Mya arenaria. The sequence goes on along the minus strand of NC_069137.1, from coordinate 36,178,123 downwards.
CATGGTTACCGAACTGGTCTTAACGTTGTCAGTAGGACTAAAACATTCGAACAGGGTCTGCCGCGAGACATTCAGACCAATCTACCGGCTAAGTTAAGTAGTCAAATTACATTATATATAATATTGAACCTTTCGGCGACATATACAGTACAACATTTGGGGTACTTCTCCCAAAGGTTGTACTTTTTCATGAACATCCGGCGCTTTACCTTTAGGCGACAGTCAAAAATTGTATATTCTCGATGGCTAGTATTTTGGGAAAAAAAACATCATTAATTATGCTTTACTACATTTATTTATGCATATTTTATGAAGGAATATGCAAAGGATATATTATTATAGGATATATAGCATGTAATGATAATGTCTTCCAAAGGTTGTTCAAATAGGCAAAATGTCCCAAAGGTTGAATTTGTATATATATATATATATATATATATATATATATATATATATATATATCTACTTAGGGCATTAAGGAGACCGTATATATTTTACGGCATTAAGATGACAATTTGTATATTTTTTGTTTTATACTTTATTTTGCTTTTTTGTTGATAATTTAGTATTGAAATGATCATTTAGTATGTGTACAAGGCTTCTTAAATTAATTAACAAAAAATATACGTAATTTGCGGTCTCCTTAATAATTTGTAAGTATGTCGCAGGTTTTAAGGGGACAGTTATATATGTCGAAGGGTTTATGGAGACCAGTGTATATATTATATTATTTTTGAGGCATTAAGGGGACCATCCGTATTTTATGGCATTAGGGGGACAAATTATAAATATCTTACTTTTGACAGTAAAGGCTCCCTTAACCTTAAAAGACAACTTTGTAATAGTATTTTTTTTATAATTGTGTGTAATAAATCCACAAACAATGACCAGTCGAAACGGGAGGACTGCAAATTTCTTAGAATATTCATCGGAAATCTTTTACAGACCAATTCATTCATTAAATGCAATTCAGCTTCAGTCACTTGGTATGTGTACCGTTTGATAAACAAAAAATATAATGGCCAGGGGCGGATCCAGGAATTGTCGTTAGAAGGGGGCGTTACTTAGGGGCGTTTGCAGGAGGATTGAGGGTTACTCAATCAAGACCATCCATGTTTTAACAATTTGTAGTCGGAAATGATGCATTATGTGCGTATTTTATTATTTTCTTCTCATATATTGACACAAAAAGTAAACTTGGACGATTTTAAAGGGAGCGCACGCCGACTGCGGACCCTTCTCAATCCGCTAGTGAATGGTGACTTAATATTTGATATATTATGGTTAAATAGAACTTTCAGTTGACTAATATTAACAGTTAGCTCATGATTAAAAAACATTGTTCATTGGGTTCATTGTGACCCATAGAAGTTTTTTTTATTAAAATCCCAACTTCCCCTTAAATTTTACTTGCCTAAAACGCTAACCTAAGTCAATCAGGGGCCATAACTTGTATTAATGATATGGAGTTAAGTAACCTCATTGGCTGATAATCCTGAACAATTGTGTGAAGTATTAAGTCAATTGACATGTGTTTATTGTTTTTATTCCTCATAAGTATTTCTCAATCACAATCAGAGTATAATTCTTTCAAAAAGCACCTTTGAACCAGTAAATGCGCATTAAAAACACGTGTATTGTAATTTTAATTTAACGCTGAATACAAAAGTGCATGACATAGTTATTTACAAATAAATATGGCAAGATCCCAGTTCGTAGACAAGCATTCAAGCAAATATGTGTGATATTTCATAGTCATTGATCATTCAAATATATTATATAAGAACAGATTTCAATAAACTACAAATATAATAAAGCGTTAGGAGAGTAGAACTATAGAATATAAATGTGTATATGTAATCACATGTGTAACAACTCCACCACAAAAAAACGACATAACATTTTGTTTTCTGTTGATTTTTTTATTATTTTGATAACAACAATATATTTTCATTGTAAACTGCCGTCACATTTTGAATAGAGATTAATGTGAACGGAATATAGAAAGTTACGCATGCGAATTGAGAACAAATTGTCAGTCATAAATTCAAAAACCATAACTCTATTCTTGCTTATTACTGACTTATTGCCCTTTGTTACTTTTTTTTTGTACGGAGTATAACTTGAAAAGTACTCGATGGAATTCATTGGAACTTCATACAATGGTAAAGCACAATGAGAGGAAGTGCAATGTTTAAGAACCATAACCCTACTTAAGCTAATTACGGAGTTATTGCCCTTCATTTGTTTTTTTGTTGTCAAATATTTTTCCAGACATTAACTTGCAAACTACAAGATGGAATTTATTAAAACTGAATACAATGGTAAAGCACAATGAGAGGAAGTGCAGTGCACAAGAACCATAACTCTATTTCAGCTAATTACAGAGTTACTGCACTTTGTAACTTTTTTTGTCCGGTGCATAACTTATAAACTATTGGATGAAATTTAATAAAACTTCATACAGTGATAGATCATAATGAGAGGGAATGCAGTGAATAGAAAATGCAATTCTATTTCAGCTAATTACAGAGTTACTGCCCTTTGTTACTTTTTCTTGTCCGGAGCATAACTTGAAAACTATTGGATGGAATTTCATTAAACTTCATATAGTGATAGATCATAATGAGAGGGAGTGCAGAGTATGGGAACCGCAATTCTATTTCAGCTAATTACAGAGTTACTGCCCTTAGTTACTTTTTCTTGTCCGGAGCATAACTTGAAAACTATTGGATGGAATTTAATAAAACTTCATACAGTGATAGATCATGATTAGAGGGAATGCAGTGTACAGGAACCGCAATTCCATTTCAGCAAATGACAGAGAAACTGCCCTTTGTCACTTTTTCTTGTCCAGAGCATAACTTGAAAACTATTAGATGGAATTTAAAAAAAAAACTTCATACAGTGATAGATCACAATGAGAGGGAGTGCAGTGTACAAAAACTGCAATTCTATTTCAGCCAATTACAGAGTTACTGCCCTTTGTTACTTTTTCTTGTCCGGAGCATTTCTTGAAAACTACTGGATGGAATTTAATAAAACTTCATACAGTGATAGATCATATTGAGAGGGAGTGTAGTGTACATGAACCGCAAATCTATTTCAGCCAATTACAAAGTACAGCCCTTTGTTACTTTTTTCTTGTCCGGAACATAACTTGAAAACTACCGGATAGAATGTAATAACACTTTATACAATGGTACAGCACAATGAGATGGAGTTCAGTGTACATGAATCATTACACTATTTTAGCAAATTATAGAGTTATTGCCTTTTTCTGTGTTTTTTTTTTTTGTCAAACTTTTGTCCGGACAGTAACTTTAAAACTACTAGATGGAATTTCATAAAACTTCATACAATGATAAATCATAATGAGAGGCGGCGTTCGCGGGTATTATTGACCTTCAGTGATAGCTCTAGTTTACAAATAAATATGGCAATATCCCAGTTCGTAAACAAGCATTCAAGCAAATATGTGATATTTCATAGTCATTGATCATTCAAATATATTATATAAGAACAGATTTCAATAAACTACAAATATAATAAAGGAGAGTAGAACTATAGTATATAAATGTGTATTTGTAATCACATGTGTAACAACTCCACCACAAAAAAACGACATAACATTTTGTTTCCTGTTGATTTTTTTTATTATTTTGATTACAATAATATATTTTCATTGTAAACTGCCGTCAAATTTTGAATAAAGAATAATGTGAACGGAATATAGAAAGTTACGCATGCGTATTGAGAACAAATTTTCAGTACCAAATTCTTTTAAACACAGAGTGGAGTAAGACCTTGATATTCAGGCATGCTTTATTGAATAATTTAAAAGATGACCTAATACATGTTTATGTTCCTGTCAAACCAGTTCTTTCAACTTTGTTTTATTGAATTTTCACTCTTTAGATTAAAATGTCGTGTTAATTGGTTGCGTAAATTTACATTGCAGCAGATGTCGCTGTTTTTGTCAGATATTCTTACCGTTTTCGATGAATTCCTAAGTATGGACAGTCTGATTTTCCTTAAGCACTGGCTTTATTTTCATACGAACTCAAACCAAATTATTATTCTCAAAACAATTGGGATCGTTTCGACCAACTCTTAAAAGGCGATCGTGATTTTTCGGAAATTAACGTCAGACGGTCGGCAAATCTTTCGTAAGGACACAAAAAAAATCATTTTTTTGAATATTGAGTGCAAATTGGTCCATCGCAATGAAATCATGTGCTTACAGTTAAGACTACGCTTCAAGTGATTTAAAAAAGTATGTTGTAACGATCATTTTACCAATAAAGACTATAGTTAAACATTTTTTACATACTAATATAAAATTCAAATCTTAGTATGAAAACAGGACATGAATCTTTAAATAATTTAATTGTCATTGAAAAGTTGAGACAATATAGTTTTAGTAATTAAATATAGTAATGCTAACATTCTATAATTTTATAAATCTATAGGATACATTTATATGTTCAGACACCTGAGCATTCAACGATATAAAAGAACCATTAAAAGTGTTATTGGTATAAGGTGGACAAAATAGGGAATTTTCAAAGACGAAGGATTTGTTTATGATGAATGTTGACTAAACAGGGAATTATTAAACAAGTGAATGTGTTCATGTTTTTGGCGGTCTTAAAATGAATATTTAGAGAACAGAAATTGTTCATGATATAATGTTTACTAAATTGGGGGAAATTAAAAGATGGTTTATGTGTTCCTGTTAAAAGGTGGACTAGGAAGGGAATAGCAAGAGACATTGGTCCTGCTCATGATTAGTGTTGGCAAAATTAGTTAATATGAAGAGACAGTAGATATATTCATGAAGAAGGCGGACTAAAACGGTATAAGTAAGTAACTGTGAATGTGTTCATGTTAACGTACGGCTAAATAGGGAAGAGTAAGAGACATTGAATGCTTTTATGTGAAAAGGTGGACTAGGTGGAAAAAGAAAAACAGTATATGTGTTTATGTTTAAATGAAGACTAGATAGAGAATATTAAGCGACAGTGGCTATGTTTATGTTGAAGGTGGACAATATAGGGACAGAGGATGTGTTCATGTTTAACATGAACTAGATATTCATTATTAAGCGACAATTGATATTCTCATTTTGCAGTTTAACTAGATAGGGAAAGTTAAGAGACAATTGATGCATTTGTGTTAAAGATGCGCCAGATAGGTATTATTAAGAGACAGAGAAAGTGTAACAAAGTGGCCGATTTATCTTTATATTGATGTGAATAATTAATGTATTAATATTGTAGGTATAAACAGATGTTGTGGTGGTATACAAACGTCTCGGCTCGGGTTTTATTCATAGTGCAATTTAGTTTAAATATAACTTTTAAAGTAAAATACATGAATTTTTATCTTTGAAAACAATTCAAATTATTGGTCCGAAAGGTTAGCATGCAGTGTTTCTTATGCAATTGTACAACGTCAATGTGTTATGTAAATATCATATGGTACTAAAGTCTAATTATGATAAGTATAAATAATGTTTTGGAATGTCTGGTACTTATTATCAAACGTTGTCCATCTATTGGAGCTTTGTTCCGACAAAGGTTGTAGTTCATGTGCGTTGTAGACAATGAAGTAAACGCGCACTAAGTTGATGTTTTTATTCGAAATTAGATTGCAGTTTGGAAAAAGTTTGTATGTGTATTTGAATTCATTTTTGTGTTCATTATTAACTTTATTCATGATAATTAAACGCCCGACATAAACGCGCATGACAGAATTCAAAATGGTGTTTAGAGTTAATTTCAAATAAATATGTCAATGTGTCCATGCGTATACAAGAAGTAAATCATTTATGTGATATTTCATTGTTCATTGTCATCCAATAAATATATATTTTAACAATAATTGGTATTAGTTAATAATACAATAGTTTACATCAAATAAAGCGTGATGGGAGTACAACTTTCTACGTCCTTATCCGTAATCATATCTGTATACATAAGTATATCCCAACGAAACACATTCACGTTGTTGTTGTTTTTAAATATTAAAAACCAAAATATTTTTTTCATCCTAAACTGCTGAAGAGGTTTAAGAAGGCAATATGAAGCAAATTGTCAGTCCGATATGGACATATTTGGCCTTTAAATACAGTATGAAGGTATTCCCGTGAGATTCAAGCATGTGTTTTTATTCAATTTACTAGATGATGTTCGAACTATAAAAGAACATGCGTGAAAAGAAATGCAATTGTTGAGTTTGATTTCATTACAATTTTACTCTTTAGTCCAAAATGTCTAATTAGTTAACTTTGGTTATATGCAATAACAACATTTAGTAAATCACCTTCTATATGGCAAATAAAACATATTACTAAACAAGTATAACAGTTATGCATATAGTCAATGTCACTATCGCGACAATTCGCGACAGTCCGGCCGACGATAATGAAATACAACCTGTGTTCTTTGAAATGCATTAAACGTATTTTATACGTTTGCTTAAGTAATCAAGTTTGCACTTATCACAATTGTTAATCCTATTTTGCCATCAATCACAATGATGAATACTTGGTCGTTGTCATTATACAGTTACATCTGCGATTAATTCTTTTGTTGGCACCTCCAATGCCTTTCGTGTTGGTCTTTTATTTTGTCATCAATAATATGTTTCATTTGATTCCATATCTGAACTGTCGATTTGGGAAATTTCAAGGGAATATAATACATTCAGCAGTCTTCCTTTGCCACTAATCCATCGTATCATCTACCCTCTCAGTAATTTCTATTTTGAGCTGCTCCTGGATCACGGAATCATACTTTTCAATGCATCAGGATGAACTTGTAGTCTACGCACACATGATTTCAGTCTATCGTAAGAAAGAGTTCGGTTTTCAGGTAAATTTGGATTTCTTTTTTCCATGTGCATGTTACTTCATATCTACCAGTACTTGATTGTTTTGTTAATTTGTTTCAATATTTGTCGAATGTCTCAAACTTATCAGTGATTCCAATATATGCAATATTCCAAAAGCCGGTTAGGCCAGGCTTTTTCTGAATGGCACTGTCAAAACTGGCGTAAATCTGATTTTGTTAAATGTTTGAACCATATGTCAGAGTCAGCATATAAGTATCCGAATCATTCTCAACATCTGTGTTTTCACATGTTCTTCCACTAAATATCCATCCCAATTTAGAACTCAAGAGATACAAACCCGGCTTGATTTTTTCTGGGTCATAACTATGTCTAAATAATAGTCGCTTGCTATCGGTATATCAATGGTTAATATTTCTCTTTCAACAGGAATTTTATCTGCAAGGTGTACACTTTTAACAAGATATTTGACTTGATATTTCAGGAGACAACTATTTGGACTTCTTTGTATGTTACCACTGATTGTCGGAAAAATGTTAGCAGTCATGGTTTCTCCAATTATCAATTTGATTTGAATTTGTGTTGACTTTATCTTCATTGTTGAGGGTTTGACCTTACCAAATGTTACAAGTGTTATGTCTTAGTCTTGTTCAGATTTCAGTCCCAATAGTTTTGACAATCGTTCTGTTATGTATGTACGTTGGGATCCAGAATCCAAAAGAAGTCTTACACTTTTACCACTGTTATGTCCAGGTTTAAAAACATCCGTCTCTGCCGTTTGCATTAGCACAATGTCGTTTGTACTATAACCGGTGTTTCAGCACATGCGTTTGGAATAACAGGCTCTTCAGTCAAGTTTGACATTTCATCAGCAAGATTAGTGTTTGAAGCCTTTGCTCCAAACCCAATGTTCTTTGGGCATAAACTTCTATAGTGTTTACTGTAAATCCCACAATGAACACACACTATCTTTTCCTTGCAATCATTTGTCATATGGCCTTCTTTTAAACATTTGTAACATGACCCTTTTAAAACCTGTCTTTTTTCTTCAGTTGTTTTAAATTTGGTGCATTCGTCATCTCTATAATTTTCTTTGCAATATCTGCATTTATTTCCGTACACTTTAGTTTGCTTTGGTCCTGTTTAGAAAGCTTCTACAGAACTTGATGCTTTGTTCTCGTATTTTGCAAAATTCGACCCTGATTACCTCTCTGGAGTGTATCCCTTAAACAAACGTCGTTCACTCTCTTTATGTCCTGAAACAATCTTGCCAGCCTTTTCATTAGCAATAATGAATTCATGTTTTTCATTTCTAAGACTCTTCACAGTCCAATCAACACTTGCACCCTTTTGTAATTCTTACTACCTCAAAACATTTGGTGGGAGTTATGATGTTATTATTGACACAAATTATGTTTTGATTCACATTTTCTCCCAGCACTTCCAAACTTTCTGTGGTATCAATGAATTGCCTCAAACTATAAAGTCTAAATGTTGCTGGAGATACATTCATCTTTTTTTTGTAATGTATATTGATTACTTCTTGTTTGTTTCCGAATCTCTTCTTTAGTATGTCCACTGCAATAAGGTATTTATCGTTCGATAAGGCAAGTCCTTAAATTGCACGCTGTGCCTTTTTTTATTTTACTTTTGAGATAATCGAACTTCTCAATGTTTTACAGTTTTTCATTGTTATGTTCAATACACTCAAACGAGTCCAAAAAGCTGTCCATTTGAGTTTATATCCGTTGAAGTAGCATATATACAACTTCGGAAGCTTTACAGAAACACTTTTTTATATTAAATAAACTTTTGCTTTCTTGCATTTTTTATAGATCAGAATCAACAGATCCTTCTAGTTTCTTTGGCTTCGCATCACTTTAATCGAATATTTCATTATCGTTTTCAAGAGATTCAGCACATTGTAACGCTTACGGCACTTAGTATATGAGCAGTATCCTCCTCTAACACCTTTTCAGTTAATTGTGTGTCTTCGCATGTGTAATTCCAACTTGTTTGTGTAATAGACTTTCACCTTTGTTTTTTTAATCCACAATATTTTGCAAAACAATCACTTTATAAATTCGTTTTGCTTCTTATGCTTCCGGTTGTTGTTATTAGTCCCGGATTCCGGCACCATTCAATGTGGCGAAGTTTGTTTTTAACTTATTCATTTGGCCACAGATTTCGCAGTTTTCTTTCTTATATTTGTCCTCGTTTGCGACCAAATTCTCAATTAAAGAATGTCTGTTTTCAATCCAGCACATACTTATTATCATATGGACTCTAATCAAATTATTATTCACGGATAACACGTCATCGTTTCGGCCATATCTGAAAGGCAACGGGGCGGTTCGGATATTCACATGCGACCCAAGGTCATTAGGCCGGCCTAAGTACGGTAACCTACAAAAAATCATGTTGAGATATGAGTGAAAATCAGTCCATTTATTTCATCTTTATTTAAAAAGTGTCGTCATTTCTTCAAATTCAGTCTGATTTTACTGGAGTTTCAATCTTTAGAGCAAAACCTCTTGTTAATTGGTCACTTTAATGTGCATTGCTGTCATTCCCAATTATGGTCTGTCTCTTTCTCTGTAACACAGGCTATATTTGAGTATGAACTCTAACCTTAATAAATCACACGTGATCTATTTCGCCATATTCAAAAAGGTGATCGGGACATTTTTGGAAATTCCCATGAGACGGCCAGCCGGCCGATCTATATTCCATTTCCCTTGCAAAAACTTTTTATAGTTGGAATATTTTAAATTAGTCCATCGCAATGTAATTATGTAATGAAAATTTGTTCAACGCCTCTTTATGGGGGCCTTTTTCACAATTGGTGTGTCTTTTGTGTGTTTTTTAAATCCAAATATATAAATTATGACCTTGAAAATGAACACATGATAATATATAACCATACGCGATCGTTATTGAGGAACAATACTTTGCCTTCTAATACAATGTAGTTCAAAAGTTGGGAGTAACATAAAAAACAGTCCCTGGCAGGAATGAGAAACAAAGACAACAATAGGTCAAATTTATCCGATGATCGTTTAACCTTTAACAGTATAATGTAATATTTAAACTATAAATTGGATTATTATTAAAGTTGTAGCATAAAAACAACACCAGTCATTTTTATTTAGTTACATGCACATTTGAACAAAAGACACTGTTTTTTAGGGTATAACAAATTCCAAACAGTGTTGCTAACATCGAATAGGTAATAAAAAAAGATACCTGCATTATAAGCATTAATATATAAAGATACAAGAACGCGGGCATCAAACAATTTCTGTTGCTCTACTGAGCAATGCATCAGCAACGAGTTCGTATGTAATGGCATCATATTAGCTTCGATGATGGACGATGGAAGTTATGAGGAATAACGATATCTTTTTAGAATGTTATTATAGTGTTTAAGTTGTAAAAACTGCCTTGGTTAAAATGACTCCTAGCATCGTTATTGCACTTTGCATAAAACTTGCCCCGACTGTATTCATAAACACAATAACTTAGCTAAAAACAATTGTCTAAATCTAACATATTTTGCTTTAAAAGTGCCCTGTTTATTCGTAATATCGGGCGACATTGAGTCTAGCCAAGGACCAAATGGTGATCAGGCGACAAGCTTTTCAAATCTGCAGCGCAATATCAAAATAATGCGATCAAAATTAGACTGCATCAAAGATCAGCTTTAAAAACTTAGATAGTTTATGTTTTGCGTAGAAACATCTCTCTCCTGATATTAATGATGCTAGTGTCATATTAAAGAATATGAAAAATGGAAATTAATTTGATGTAAAAAATCCCATTTATTTGTTAAAATCCTGACTTCTAGGAGATAATTTCCTATTTAAAAATATGAAACCCGGGTAAATATATATGATATGTTTTGTTAAAATCTGTCCTTCCAGGCATTTGTTGTTCCATACATTTATTTTAAATATAATATCGAGTTGAAATATGTTGTTCCATACATATATTTTAAATATCATATCATGTTGCAATATTTGATTCATATATATGTGTAATATGCACATGTGTAATATAAAAATGTCACAACACATGTTTGTAGGCAATTAAATTGGAAGCATTTTTAATGATATCATAAAGCAGTTCATTTCCCGTCTTAACAGAAGAGGAAAAGGTAATGTCACTTCATGATTTTATAAATAGAATCATTTTCAAACGTTCGTCACTTCTGATATTTGACCAAGTAATAACGCCATAAACATTCTAAAAATTATGATGTGATGTCATCAAACTAGGGACGACGACACAATTTTAAAGAAAGCAATATTCATTAAAAGTTTATTGTTTTATGTTGTTTATCTTACTTGATATCATACCAGTATTCACACAAACTTTTAGCGGAATTAAAATGATCGGATATATAATTTGTTTTAATGATTCCGGGTACTACAATAAAGAAATGCTTGTAGCGCGGGAATTGGTTATTGCTTTGTCAGTTAATAGTATTTGGCCAATTATTAACGAAGGTTACTCAAGAAATTGCAGATGTTTTAACAATACAACTTTAAAACAGAAGCATGTATGCTTATTGAGTGCAGCAAAATGAGATAACGTTGTATGCATTTTAGAGCACATTTCAACAAATAAGAAATTTATGCAAAAAAGGTTGTGCCTTACACATTTCGACATCATGAATTTCTGTCACTAACTTCGTCATAAAAGATTGATTTTGTATAAATTTTAATAAAAAAATTCGTTGCTCGTTTTAATTATCTTTTATGTTTATTGATATGGTTCGGTTCGATTTAAATTTAGTAATATATTTTGTTCATAGTGGCGTTTTTCAAGACTAGCAAAATATGTACTATTGTTTTCATTATATTCTACATGTTGTGCTTTTGACTTTAATTTCAATCCGTTTTTCTGTAGTTATTATATCTAATTCTTGTTTAAGAACACCTATATCTTCTATCTGATTGCAATTATTACTTAAGTGTGTGTTTAATAGTAATATATTGATTCTTCCGATTAAATCGTTTTCATTTTGTACTATTTCTTTTTTAGTCTCTTTGATCAGTTCCCATAGTGTATTTGGGTTAGAGTTACTATTTACTTGTATGATTTTATAGTAACTTTGTCCTCTCATTAGCTCTTGCGTGTTAAGACTTAGTATTACTGTTGAATGGTCTGTTTTAAATCTTGTTTTAATACTACTGTTAGGTATTGTATTGCGTAAGTAATCAGAAATGAGAAAATAATCCAGACGAGAGAATATTACTGGTTTTATATTGGAATGCCAAGTATATTGGTGTAAATTTGGACTGTTTTCGCGCCAAATATCAATCAAGTTATAATTATATATTATTCTGTGAAGTGTTGCTTGACATTTTCATTTGTATCTGTTCTATCATTCTTCTTGTCAATGGAAGGGTTAAGCACAGTGTTGAAGTGACCTCCAATTATTATATTTTGTTCATTACTGTCAACTACAAACAATTCTAATATGTCGAACAACGTTGTTTTGTCAGCATTTAGCCCATAAACATTAACTTAAGTAATATATTTATTATGAATTTGTATCTCTTAGGTAATTAGCCCACCAGCTGCTAGCTCATAAGAATTTAAGCATTTATCATTCGATTCTTTATTAACAAGTAAGGCAACGCCTACTTTATTAGATTTATTTCCACTAGAAATGAAAAACCTTTCCACTCTCAAAGAAAGACTTGTTGAATGGGTTTTTTGTACAAATATTATATCATTATTTTAAGACTCAAGTATTTAGATACTGTGAGGCGTTTTTGCTTATGCCGAGTCCTTTAGTGTTTAAAGTACAGAACGTGATACTCATTATTTGAGGATTGAAAATAAGTGAAATCTTTTCCTAGGAATTGACCAGTTATCTTTCAAAAATATACGTTACGAAAACATTGTGGCATTAATACTATATTTGCCAAGAAAAATAATAAAATAATAGCTTTGTCAAGAGTATGAGTACAATGGTAATTTTCAGATAATTTGCAAAGTGATGTATTTTATGATTTGAAATTATGCATTAGCATCGTTGCAATATAATTTTACCAACAAACAGTATAATAACATGTTATCAATAATGCTATGTTTAAGCGCGATCGCAAAAACATGTCATGCTTTTTTTCAGATATTCAAAGAGATAAACACCAACAAATACATACAGCAATCGTCAAATGAAAAGTAATATAATTTACAAAATTTATTAATTTCGTACAAGTGAAAAATTAATTGAACAATCGTGTTATTCTATCTGAATAGTAGTCTCATTTGCTCATGTAATTGAACAAAATGCGTCAAAACAGTTTATATAAAATGTATCTAGATATAGCTTAGTTAAAAAGGTTCCAAAACTACCAAAAATATAACAATCCTTTAACGTGTCAACATACATGCTCTAGCACAATTTACCAGTTGCTAAGAATCCTAAGATAGGCTATTGACACTATATTATTTTTTTTGCAAGTACAAAACCGCACATGATTAAATTGTCTTATGAGTTACTTAAATAATATCGCACTAATTATAAGAAATGTATGGCTTATGCGACTGGTCATATTTATCGTACATCATATTTCATAATCCACTATACGAAGCATTGTGTATATATGGCTCCTAGCAACTAGACTGTCATGCACTAATATATATTTGACTCAATTTTAAAGTATGCATTCTAATTGTATATCCTTTTAGTAAACATATCATTTTAATAGGTATCAGTAGATGACAGAAAAAACTTGATGAAAACAAATTCTTTTATCAGGTATACTTGATTTATGGGTATAAATCTAACTTCTAAATGGATTTCCGAAAAAAAAAAACAAATGAAAACCAGGAAGGCTAGCATATCCAAAGTTATTGTATCAAAGAAAGGAAATAATTTAAGTTATATCTCCGGCATGACCATGGGTTCTGAAAAGTTTAGAAATTTAAATAATTTTGTTTTTTATTTTAAGGTACAATAACACCATTGACAATTTTCGCTGCACATTTTTGACTAAAAATAAATAAATAATTCCGAGTATTTAAAATGAACTAGATATTGGTAGTCTTAACATATTTGGATTGAGCTACGAAGTGGAAAAGGAACCTTATTTGTTATGTTCAATAAATTTAGGAAGTACATTAACAAGCCATGATATGAATATAAGACAGTTTGCTGAAGACTAGCATTTATTTTTTGTATTTTACCAATCATAAATTTAGCTGCATCGGGCGATATTTGGTTTTCGTACATACTTGTAATAAATGGAATAATCTTTAATAAAAAATGCCAGGAATGATATGTAATTACTTGTTTATTTTTCCAATATTCTTCCTTTTAAGCGATGGATGGTCATTGGCGTATCATTTTCTCGACAACTTATGACCATTTGTTTACTTATATTTCCACAGCAACCACATATTTCGTCTAGACTTACTTTGACTGCATTAACAATCCGTGTTTTAAACAACCCAATTGATTAAAAATACAAAACATGAATCATCATTATTTTCTTTGTTGTAATATGAAAAGAATCGGCGAGCCGTATACTACTGAACGTGTTTTTTTGGTTAAAATACCACTATTATAAAATAATGGGACGATTGTTTAGAAATCTGGTAAAGTTATCAACGTGATTAACGATATTGTTTGTAACGTTTAAATATCAACCTTTTGATGATGGGCACATTTATTTAAATAATTAAATTGTCTATAAACATGTGTTTTGATACTGTTTTCTTACACATGCGCATATAACACACACATATATATATATACATGAAGAAAGCAAACTACAACACCTGAAATAGTTGTCTCAAATCTTTGTTAGAAACACTGCAGATCATAAGTGTTTCCATTGATCCTTCAGAGCAGTCAATATTTTAAAGTGCACAACGATGACGTTAACAAAGTTGTTAACTTTATCAAAGTTCTGAACAATCGGCCCAATGTATCTCAAATTATTAATGATAATGAATAAAAAAAGTAATATTTCCTACCTTACTTATGACATTGTCCTGCGGATCTTAGGTATGTAACACTGATATCATCTGATTCGTGGGAAAATAAGAACAGTTAAAGACATTTGTACCTATTACGATCAAAACGTTAAAAATTAAAACTAAATTTCATGATATATTCACTACTATATGAATTGTTATATTTTTTTATCTTTACGTTTTGCATATGTGGCATGATATAAATGTTCATATAGTGCCAAACTATCCTTATGTATTGTAACACTTTGGTACACATGCTGTAAACCTGAAATACTTTCAGTATGAAACATTCAGTTTTATGAATAGCAATACCTTTATAATCGCTACATGTAAAGAAAACAGAATCATTTATTCACATACATGTATGTGTTGATTTCAAAAGAGTTTATTTTTTTGACGTTTTCATATACAGGAAGATACATTGAAAGTTAAAAAAAGGTAACTTTTTACAACAATTATTCGGCAGGGACCTACTGCTCGTTATTTCAAAATCAGGCAAGAAAATCTCCAATTGTCCGATGAAATGGGTGTGTGTGTTGCTGTTTGTTTTCTAATAAAATTGATTAAACACTGTTACCAACACCAACTATGTGAGTGAGCCAGAAAATTAAACGCTGAAAACTAACGCGCATGACATGGATCAAAGTTATTAATTCAATACTATAGTTCAAAGGAAGCGTGAGGAGAGTATAACTTTACATTAAATATATTTTCGTCATATTTGTATACAACGAAACAAGTTCACGTTGTTGATATCGCTAAGCATTGATAACCGCAATATATTCGTATCGTAATCTGGTGACAAGTATTGATAAGAGTGCAATGTGAACAAAATATTGAAAGGTACGCAAGGATATTTAGTGCACATTGTCAGTCAGAAATGAAAATACTTGGCCTTAACATACAGTGTGGAGTTAGCGTCTGAGATTAAAACATAATTTATTAAAGAATATACTAGGTGACTTTTAAACCATTTAACAATGTTTGCACAAAACTGCTATACATTTTTAATTACCTGTCATACCATTTCTTGCAACTTCATTTGAAAAGTGTCGTTTTCTTTCAAATTCAGCTGTAGCTTCAGTTTTAGGAGCTTAACTTCTTATTAATAGGTATCAGAAATGCTTATTGATGAAGACTTTGCAGTGTCAGATGTTGTTATTGTTTCCGACAAAATCCCCAACTCACCTCTTTATCTAGATTGAGAATCCGCAATGGAATCCTGCTCTAAAAATGGACTGAAAGTTATATTTACTTTTTTTTTTGCATTGAAGAGTGTTCCGTTTTGTTTTGTTTTCGGTTTATTTCTTTCTTTGCGGATCTCACTAAGAGTTGTTTTTCGACTTCGAAAATTAAGACAATTGTTTTCAACTTCATTTCATATGTGTTGTTTATATCTTCAACTTCGGTTTGTAGTTGTTCTGGACACTTTATATTTTAACATCAACATGACAGATATTTATTAACATTCGTGGTCTAAGTTAATGTTTGCTGACTGATCCACATTCAAAAATGTTTTTTGGGCACATTCAAACATGGGTACCTAGTATGCCGATGAAAACAGGGAAACACACATGATAACTTTTAAGGTAATTGATCATGTTTTAATAAACAAAATAACATGAAATAACATGATAAATAGGCTCACCCGATAAAATCCCTCCACCTTGCAAGATAAACTTCCTCCATCCACGGCACGAACCTAGTACTCTTTCAAAAAAGAACTATTTCATACTGCTGACGTACTTCTCGAACAGTATTAAAAATAAACGTCTTTAAAAAGCATCTGAATTCGACCAAACGGGTCTTATTTATTTTGTGTTGTACAATGGAAGCAAAAGCACACTAAGCTAATGTGTTTGTTCAATCCAAGAATATAATTCCAATCAAAGGGCATTTTGTTTTTAATATATAATATGCATTTAAATATTTATATGAAAAACTTCAGAAACAAGATCAGTAGTTAACAGTTTTAACGTAAACCCGGTGTAATGGATGGCACAGGGTAAACGCCCAGAACGTATAACATGAAAAAAAAATCATGACATGGAACAACAGCAAAAAACTCTACAAACAACAATGCAATAAATATGTTCTTTATAAACAGTATTCCTAATTATTAATCACCAAAGTCAATCGCGCACGACATAGAATTAAACATTGCGATTAGAGTTAATTTAAAATACATTTGGCAAAAGCAGTTTAGTATATATGTCATATTACATAGTCATTGGTCATCAAAAATCAATTTAACTACGTACAAAATTCAACGATTTTTAGTTGTTGATTTTCTTTTCAACAATGTGTTTTAAAGCAATCTGCTGAGAAATTTTGAATAGTTGGCGATTCGACCGACATATTGAACGCACTCATGAATATTGAGTGCACATTATCGGTCAGAAATAGAAATAATAGGCCTTCACATACAGTTTCGCGAAAGCCCCTTAGATTCAGGCATGTATTGTTAAACAATTACTTAGATGACTTTTGAACCATGACACTCTATTTTCAAAAATCTGTATCACATGTTTAAATACCTGTCGGACTATTTCTTTCAAAAGCGTTGTAATATCTTCAACTCATTCTAATTTCATTTGAGTGTCACGGTATATTATAACAAAAAGTCTTGTTAATTGGTCTCGTTAATACATATTACTGCAGACTAGTATAGATATTCTTACCGTTTTCGCTAAATTACAGTAATGATATGTCTATTTAAAAGGATCAGCTCTAGATTTATAAGCGTTTATGAATACCTCTTGAACGTTTACGCCATATCCGAAAAAGTCGTCTTCCAGAAATAATATTGCTGCAGATGTCGCTGTCAAGATATTCTTACCGTTTTCGACGAAATTCCCTATTATGGTATGTCTGATTCCGCTCTCGCACTGGCCTTACTTTTGGCACACTCTTAACAAAATTGTTTTCTCTAAAAGATGGGATCGTTTCCGCCAAATCTCAAAAGGCGATCGGGATGTTTAGGATTCACGTCAGACGGCCGGGAAATATTTTTTAGTGTACAAACAAAAACCTTGGTTTAATTATTGAGTGAAAAACAGTCAATCGTAATGGAATCCTGTGCTTACAGTTTACAGTTTAAGCAACACTTCAATTTGTAAAGCCTATGGAAGCTAGTTGTGTTGTTTTTGTGTTATTTGTGCCCTGAAACTGTTAATGAACATGAACATGAAAACTCATTTAATATAAAACAATACGCAATCTATTCCAATGAATAAAAAATAATTAGCCTTTTATCTGTTCAGAAGGTGAAGATATATAAAACTTTCACTGGCAGCAATGAAACACAATGACGGTGATTTGTAAAATATATCTAATTACGATTACATTACCCGTAAACACTATAATAGTTAAATATTTTTTTCGACATACCAAAATTAAATTTAAATCGTAGTATGAAGACAAGACTAGAACCATTAAGTATGGTAATGCTTACACCAAAATTAGAATTATAAAATGTTACAAATGTAGTGGATGCATTTATATGTTCAGACACCTGAGCATTCAACGATATTAAAGAAACATTGGAAGTGTTTATGGTATAAAATGGACAAAAAAGGAAATTTTAAAGACGAGGAATTTGTTTGTGTTGAATGTGGACTAAACAGGGAATTTTCAAAAAAATGAATGTGTTTATTTTTAGTGGCAGTGTTAGAGGTAATATTTAGAAAACAGAAATTGTTCATGTTAAAATGTTTACTAAATAGGGGAAAATTAAGATATGGTGGATGTGATCCTGTTTGAAGGTGGCCTAGGAAAGGAATAGCAAAATACATTAGACATGCTTATGCTAAGTGTTGGCAAAATGATGTTATATATATAGAGACAGTAGAAATATTGAAGGCGAACTATAACGGAATTAGTAAGTGACGGTGAATGTGTTCATGTTAACGTACGGCTAAATAGGGAAAGGTAAGAGACATTGAATGTTTTTATGTAAATAGGTGGACTCGATTGGAAATAAAGAAGAGACAGTATATGTGTTTATGTTAAAAGGTGGACCAGATAGGTAATATTAAGAGTTAGTGGCTGTGTTTATGTTGAAGATGTGCTAAATAGGGAATATGAAAAGACTGTGGATATGTTAATGTTGAAGGTGGACTAGATAGGGACATAGTATGTGTTCGTGTTTAAACATGAACTACATATTTATTTTTAAAAGACAATGATTGTTGTCAAGTTGCAGATAGGAAATAAGTTATAAAGACAATAATAGGTTAAATTTATCCGAAGATCGTTGAACCTTTAACAGTATGATGCAATATTTTAGCTACCCATTGGATTATTGTTAAAGTTGTAGTATAAAAACAACACCAGTCATTTTATTTGGTTTTATGCTCATTGCAAACAAAATACAATGTTAGTTGTTGTTGTTGTTGTTGTATTTTGGGGTGTCTATAAACGATTCAAACCATTGTTGCGAACACAGTAAATTAAAAAAAATGATACCTGCATTGTATGTATTAATACGTATATTAAGAGACACGAAGCTGTGCATCTAACAGTTTTTATTGATCATGGCATCTCATAAGCTGCGATGATGGACGATGGAAGTAATGAGGAATAACGATACCTTTTCATAATTTAAGTAGAGTGTTACTCACTTAAAACCTTAAATCCTCGGAATGCCCTGATGGATATGAGGAAAACTGTGTTAAGCGAACCATTTTATTATTATTGTAATTTTGACTGGCAATTGATTAATATGGTAGTTACCTTAACTACAATATATCCTTTGTATTTGATTTGGGTCGTTACCGTCAAATTTTACCTCATTCACTGTTAACTGTCGCCTCCCTTTTACTATAAAATCCTATAAAGAGGATCTTTCAGATAATATTTACCAATGCTTAAATTTACATTTGATAACCGTAATCGAATATGCCATTAATGCGTCTCTTAAGCCTATCAAATATATTTTTTTCTTATAGCCTAAGACGAATATTGAAAGGTTTTAATTTAATTTTAATTATTTCCTTCATTTTTATTGCAACGTTTTTTCTTGTATTCATATTTATTCATTTTCTTCACCCTTCTCTTTTCTCTGTCCAGTTCTCCTGTTCATTCTTATATGCTCACATGGACTGTTTCATGAAATCTGATGACAACCAAGTATAAATGTCAACGTCATCAAATGATGTTTTGTGGTCAAGGAACATACAGAATTGAGCAAGATTGGATTGTTTTTCTGGTTAATGAACTTTCGTTATGAGACAATTGTAGGGAATTTTTACTTGGCTTTGCAATGTTCGGAATTATTTTATAAATCTTGTCGTAAATTTTATACTGCCTTGTTTAAAATGACTCATAGAATCGTAATTGTGCTTATGCAACTACTACTGTATTCATGAACACTAAACCTAGTTGCTAACAAATGTCTAAATCTAACATATTTTTTATTTAATAGTGCCCAGTTAATCCTATTATAGGGCGACATTGAGTCTTACCAAGGAACCAACAATAATCAGATGGCATGCTTTTCAATTCTTAACCGCAATATCAGAAGTATTCGATCAAAATTAGACTACATTAAAGATCAACTTAAAAACCTTGATAGTTTGTGTTACGCGTAGAACCATTTTTATCCTGATATTATGATTATGATGATAAATGATTTTATTCTAATTGATGAACATATCTTTTCGTTCCGAAAAGACAATCCTTCAAATTCGGGAGGTTTATAAATTTTTATACGGTCTTTTTAAAACCTTTTAGACTTAAAGCATTATCTCACTGAATCGCTTAGGGTAGAAATTAAATATCAAAGTGATTTTTTCTTCTATATCTCAATCATCATCTTAGAATGGAATTCTGGGACAGTTAATATTTGCCTTGAAAAGACTAATGACTCGTGTTAGACTAGCATTGTTCTGGGTAATATCAACGAATACCTGCTGAACTCCTAAAACCGTAAATTAAAGGATATAATGAATCTTAAAAATCTACAAAATATCAATAAAACACCGACTAGAGTATACTTCTAAATTCGCATCAAGTGTTTCAATTAAAGAAATGTTATGGAACTACAAAACTGAAGCATTGATTGGCTTGTTTGATACACGATGGAAGTTTTGATGATCAAATGAGTTTACTACTATATTCATCAGAACGGGCGATACGGAAAACAGTAACTAATGGGATAAAATACGCAAAAGAAATATTTAACTGTAATTTGGAAAACATAATGGTTCAGTTTAATAGTTCAAATCTGCGTTTATATTGGAAAACTGTTCGAATGCTTCTAAAAGTCAATGCAAACAATGGAAAAAGAATACAACCGTTACTTAACTCAGATAATTCGTTTACTGACTTTGAAAAACAAAATCCCTGAATGTTTGTTTTGTTTCTATCTGTAGTATGGACTATCAAAATGTTAATATGCCGCCTTATAACATAAACACACTCAGCGAACTTAATAATAAATATGTTACCGAAACCGAAAAATATTACAATATTGATAACCTCGATACTAATAAAGCTAGTGGTTTAGCTATAAAATAAGTTATAAAACGTTTAAAGCTACTTCCTTTTCGGTATGCACTCCTCTTTGTATCTTTAATTGAATGCATTTAAACCTCGAAATGAATTTGTTTTGAAAGGCGATCGTACTTATTGAAATATAATCGTGTTTATTGAATTATTATCATAAATCTTTGAATAGCTGCGTTGGAAGGATATAGGAATGTTATTGTTTTCAAACACGTATACAACTATACAATTGTCTTTTCAAAAATCAGTCATGATTAATACCTCGCCATTCTATAACCATTCCTCTTATTGTTATCTACACTCAAATAAAACTCCATCCATCGAAAATTCAACGGATGATTTGCGCATGATAAATAAACCGCGCCCACATCTTGTATTTGATTTAACAGCACTTACTTATATGACATACAGAAGCACTTAGGTGTCAATTGAAGTTCTGACGGAACCTGGCACCAACATATTGGAAACATTATCATATATGCACAGAAGGTTCTTTGCTCAATGCAAGCTTCGTCGAAAAATTCTCAGTCAAATTTACCTTTCATACTTAAGAACACTCCTCGAATATGCTTCAGTAGTATGGGATAATTGTATTGCATATGAAAAAGAAAAGTTCGAAAAAAACTTCTATATAAGGCAGCACGGTCTGTGTCAATTGCAAACTTGACTAAAGAAATTGATTTGATTAACCTATCGGATATGTAAAAATGCAAAAACTTACCCTAGTATGTATATATAATCTTGGAAAACTATCATCTTACCTACCGCAGCTCAATCCGGTGACAGTAAATGAAACTAACCCTTAAGATCTACGAAACAGTGCAGATCTAGTAACTGTCTATAGCAGATTAGAAATCTACCGTCGTTCAACAATACCTTCCGCCATATCATTGTATAATAAGCTCAATATAGACACACGACACTCGCCTTCACTCTCTTCTTTCTAAGCGTATTTTTTTCAACAAATGTTTTATGGACCTGATGTTCCAACTTCATTTGTCGTTGGAGAACGCCGCTAGTCGGTTTAGCATGCACGTATTATGTCGTAAAGGAAATTACTGCAGTGCTCTTAATTCAGACATGTTTAAGAATGCTCACCACTATGTGGTCACTTTTATGTCGAGGAAAATGCCTAACGCTATTTCTATAACTGCTCCCTATTATAGTCGAAAGGCAGATACTTTTTCAGAACACAAGATAAGATCATCCTTTCAGCACTTACAAACTACATTTCGGATCTTCAAATCTCCGAATATAATCAAGATAATGTTGTAATATTTACGAAAGTACATCGATATAAAATGTACATTTTATCGTTTCCTTTTCACTCCACAGAAGACAATAAGCTCACCACTTCTTCCTCCTATCCTTCTCATTTTCACTCTCGATATATCTATCTCTCAAAGTTATTTTTTGCACTATTTTTTTTACTTTTCATTAGTTGTATTTATTGCAATACACGATATATAGTTGTTAAACCACTTTCTCGTAGTTATAAAAAACCCATTATTATCACACATGAGTGTATGTTCAAATGATATATTTCATTTGGTTTTATAGTTTATCTGACAACGTATTCAGCTTGCTTTTTATGTTACGTTTTGGAAAGAATTGTAATTGGTGATGGAAAAAACTCGTGGCCCAGTTTATTTGCAGGTCCTTATTATAAGAATGCAAGACTGTTACATTGCACTGTTTCTGTTTGTTTATCGTTATCGCCATCAAATATTGTGTAAATGTATCGTCATGTATTTTTTTTTTTATTTAAATGTTTTTTTTATATAATAAGTTTTGTTTATACCAATCATAATCCGTTCAATCAAAATACAAAATCGGACTTTTCCATGTATGAACGTGTAGGTCGACATCACGAAAGACATCTGAAAAAGAATTCCACATTGACAGGCGTAGCCATTTCACGAATACTTACATAGAATGATTCGTCAGTATTACCATTCTGTACGGTAGGGCGAACTGTGATAGCCTGCTCATACCACTGTACGTATATTTGTGAGTTTAAGATAACCAAACATTCTTCCCGGAAACAATATAGACTTCGTCTTTCAATTATGAAGAGACAGTAGATGAGTTCATTTTAAAGGGTGCTTTAAATAGTTAATATTTAGTTGATGTGTTTTAATTCAAAGTGTACTAAAATGGGATTATTAAGAAACATTGGATGAGTTCATGTTAAAAGGTGGACAAAATATGGAATATTTAAAACAGAGGAAATAGTTTAATTTAATATGGACTAAACAAGGAATATTAGAAAGTGGATAAGTTCATATAAAAAGGTGGTCTAAATAGGGAATATTCAGATAAAAGGGACGTGTTCATGCGAAAAGGTATACTATTTAGGGAATGGTCAGATATGTTGAATATGTTCATATTAAAAGGTGGACATGGTAATGCATACAAAGAGGCAAAATATTTTTCATGTTGAAAGTGGGCTGAATAATAATATAAAGAGACATAGTTTGTGTTCTGGTTCAACTTTGGCTGGAAGAGAATACTAGAGAAAGTGGTTGTGGTTATGTTGAAAGTGAACAAGATAGTGATTATTGTTATTATTTAGTGTTCATGTTGCAGGGGGCTGAATGTGGAATAAGACAGTGGTTGAGTTCATGTTTAAGGTAAACTAGATAAGGATTATTAAGACACAGTGGGTGTATTTGTGTTAAAAGGTGTATTAAAAAGGGAATATGTAGTGTCACTGGGCGTGGACATGTTAAAAGGCGAACTAGACAGGGAATATTTAGAGAAAGTTTATTTGTTTTTGTTGAAGGTTGGCTAGATATGGACTATTAAGAGCCTCGGATGGATTCATGTCAATAGGTGTATACAATTAGGAATGTTTAGTCACAGTAGAAATTTACATGTTAAAAGCCAGACTAGATAGGGAACATTAAGAAACATTTGATGTGTTGCGGTTGAAGGTGAGCTTGGTAGGGAACATTAAGCGACATGCATTGTGACCATAGGGTAGATGGACTTCGTATGAAACACAGACAGAGACGTGTTCATGGTAAGGTTCGACTTGATTGGAAATAAACAGACAGTGGGTGTGCTCATGTCGCTGGTGGACCAGAGGCAATATTGACAGTCAGTGGATGCGTTTATGTTAAATATGTACTAGATAGGGAATATTAAGAGCCTTGGATGTGTTCATGTTAGAAGGTCGACTACTCAAGGACTGTTTAGAGGCAGTTCAGGTCGACATATCAAAAGGCAAGCTAGATAGGAAATATCAAGAGAGAGTGGATACGTTTATGTTGTAGGTGTTATAGTTGGTTTGTTCATCTACAAGGTGGGCTAGGTATTGAATATAAAAAGACAGCGTGTGTGTTTATGTTGAAGGTGGACTAGATCGGTATATTAATACACAGAGTATGTGTTTATGTTGAAGGTGGACTAGATAGGTATATTAATACACAGATTATGTGTTTATGTTGAAAGTGGACTAGATACGTATATTAATACACAGAGTATGTGTTTATGTTGAAAGTGGACTAGATAGGTATATTAATACACAGATTATGTGTTTATGTTGAAGGTGGACTAGATAGGTATATTGATACACAGAGTATGTGTTTATGTTGAAGGTGGACTAGATAGGTATATTAATACACAGATTATGTGTTTATGTTGAAGGTGGGTTAGATAGGGAATATTACGAATCAGAGGATGTGTCCATCTCAGAAGGAAGACTACATTTAGACATTTTAGAGACAGTGGGTGTTTCAGTGTAAAAGATGGACAAAATAGGAAATATCCAAGGACTAGATGTGTTCATGTTTTGAAGACGGACTTAAAACGGAATGTGTAGATAAAGTATGTGTGTGTGCGTGCGTGCGTGCGTGCGTGCGTGCGTGCGTGCGTGTGTGTGTGTGTTGAAATGTATAATAAATAGGGAATATTTAGGGACAGTTGTTGTGTTCATGTACTAGTTTGACGAAATATGAACTATTTAGAGACAGAGGATGTGTTGAAACAAGGAATACTATTGAATATTTAGAGAATGTCGATTTCGTGTTACAAATTTGAGTTAATAGAAAATATATGGAGACAATAGATGTTGTCATGACAGTTAGAGACAGTTAATGAGTCCATATGACATGATGGAGTCAATAAGACCTGTTCAGTGATTCGGTTGATACAGTGGAATTGGGCCAGGCTTCGTTGCCTGTGTAAATTCGATAATATACCAAAGGTCGCGTGGATGTACTTGTAAAGAGGCAACAAGATGTAATATACTCCCATAGCTCAAGTGTAAGGTGCCATGTCAAATTAAGTTTATTAGGATACTTGACCACGTGATGCTTATCTGCAGTCAGTTGGTCATGTGACATCAAACTCGGATTTTTAATCTGAAATGTCAAAAGAAAGGCACAAAAATGTTTCGAAAATCTTATACAAAATCCGCCAAAAACCGACCTCAACAATCACTTGCCAACAAAGTTTCATCACTCTACATGATAATGACACTGGCAAAGAAATTCGCCCAGAAAATATACATGTGCAGTTACCCCACCTGCAAATGCTGAAAATGCGCAGCATTCAACGATAGTTAATTCCATGTCTGCGATGAATGACAAAATCTCAATATCTGTGCCGGTGTTGTTCTGCACATCTAACACTTAATTGTTTATCATTAACCTGAATTTTATTCATTGATCAGAAAATGTTGCGATTGTTTGTAAACACTCATGATCTTGAACTGTGTAATCTGCGACTAGCGAATCAATTGTAACATGATGTGATAATGTTTAGTGACTGACACGTCTATATATATTTTTTAAATTTTTATTGATATTGAGGTATTGAAATGCAATTTCATTTGCTATAAACGTATTGAATATAATTGGACTTTTTTGAGAACTAGTGTTTGGGCACATTTAACATGGGGAATATCGTGCCGATGGCATTATTAAGAAAACAGTTGAAACAGTTAAAATTTGAGTAGCATGTATCGTGTTTATTAAACAAAAAAACTGGATAAATAGAATACTAGGTTAGTGCCGTGGATGGAGGAAGTTTATCTGGCTCGGCTACGGAATTAATCAGTATTCTGTACATGTTAACAATTATTATTTAATGATACAATACTTACCATATTTTTTATGAATAGTGAAGTGTTGCACAACACTTATATTAGGAGTCCATTTAAGGATAGTTGTGCTTGTTTTTTTTAACCCCGATACCTTTTATTACATTAAATATGAATACAATTAGTATATAACCATAAGTAATCGTAACCGAGGAAAACAATTTTGCATGTGAACAGTTCAAAAGTTGTGAACTACAAATCAAAAGTAATTTCAGTTTCGAAAACAAATAACACTAAGTGGTGAAAGTAATCCGAGTATCGTTCAAACTTTGGGCACTTAATTTGAACATTTTATCCACACATTGAATTCAAATTATAATATAAATTATTAAACAACACTAATGCATTTTTAGTAACATGATATATGTGTAAAACGTATTCATTTATTCAGAGACGAGAACCTGTGCATCTGACAAGTTCCGTTGCTCTTCCGGATTGTGTATCGATAAGGGTTGGATATGTGACGGAGATTTGGACTGCACTGATGGAGCTGATGAGGAAAACTGTGGTATTTTAGCGATAGTTTATCGTTTTAGTTGTTAGGAACGGTCTTCGTCTGTAATCCGTCTGTCTGTCCTTTCGTACGTCCATCCGTCTGTCCTTTCGTGCGTCCGAACGTCCGTTAACAACTGTTTGAAAGACATATTCTCCGAAAATATAAAGACAAATTCGATGAAACTTCAGGTACCTTTTGGTGTGAATTTCTACAAACTAAAACAAGACGTCTCGATTGACCTAAACGACAACATCAAAATTGTCGACTTCTTGTTTTTTTCCCCTCTCATTTGTTTTAAACGTCACATGAAACTTCGTTGGGTGACAATCTACAAAATATACAACAACGCATTTAGAAAATATCTTTTTTGTCTAGCTGTAAATAAGATACAGCAAAAACATTTGTTTCTTCTTAATCGTCATTTCTTAGCAATATTCCCTCAAGATTGTGAAACAAAAAAAAAGGTTTTTTTTGCAGATTGTAAATCTCATATTGTTAAAATCCCATAATTCTCAAAGCAAGGGCAGGTAATATTGCTACATTATTACCTTGATTTTGAAGGAGTTTGGATTTATTGTCTATATTTTTAGGAACAAAATAATTGATTTTATATTTCATGAATTCTTCGAATTAGTCACTTCTAAGGTAATTATTGTTCTTTTGATATACTTATAGGTTTAAGTTATTGTTATATGCCTTAATTTCGTAGAAATATATTGTTTAATTGTTTTCCCCCGATACTGGATTTAATAATCAGCCTTTTCCATAAACCCTTGTACAGAATTGAACATAAGTCAATATCTTGCTTACTTTACCACTATCAACTTTTAAAAACATGAATTTGAATTGTTTGTTAAATTAAATAAGAAAATCCATTATGTGCACCGTCAAGTTATAGTGAATATGGGCGGAACAAATCTGGTCGGTCTTGGTGTAATGATAATTTATTAAGTATACATGTAATCGAAAGACTTGTGTGTAGATACTACTGTATCAGATTTAATTGTTTCTATTAACACACTTTACTGTACAGGTTGAAGGCCCAAATTCGTATATTTTAGGAGGCGTATTACAATAATCTTGGACAGTCTTTGTTGAAGTAGTTTTACATTTCGTTTGAAACAACTTTGGTAAATGCGTCAACAAGTTCACAATCTTATCAAGTTTATGGCGAAAATCAAATATTGACAGTAAGTTACCCTTCAGTTTATGGACGGGTATGGTACCGTGTAATCTTCAGCTATTCAGGGAATGTATTTATACAGTGGTGTTATAATTATAGACTAGGTTATGTATTTATTTATACGTTTGATATACGCCTATTTGTGAGGTTAAAATATCTCAACCATTTTCAAAGGATTGTGATGGCAACAGAGATTGCTCGTAAGAAGGTGATGAAAGCAACTGTAATATGCGGACAGTCACCTTTTCTTGTATTTATATTGAACCATTATGATGATGGATGTTTGTCATACTCGAATATATATTTTTGGTATTTTGGACGCGTGATCGAATATTGAAATCATATTATCGTCGATGGACGCTCAACACGGTTGACAATTAAATCTGATCATACACCCATGGATCAATGTACGATTTTCATAGGACGCTGTTTTATTTGTTCAAGTGAAATGCAAAATGCTTATATTAAGTTGTTAAGGGACAACATAATGAAATACCAAATTCAAAATATGTTATTGTGTTTTCATTCATACCACCATTTTGTATTATTCATAAATATTATCAGCATACAAGTTAAACTTGTTATTGTACAAAACACAAATCAATTGTTTTATTTATTATTTTGTAAAATAGTTAAAATCAGAGTTATAAATATAAACATACATGTTATATTCAATTTAATATTTAGCTCGGAAAATATTGTTAGATGGTTTTCGTGTCGATGGTCGATGCTGGTTGTTTATTTCGATTCTGGATTATATATCCAGCACTTAGCGCCACTACCAACTTATTTAATCCGCTCAATTATTGAGGGTCTGTTTTTAAGTGCGTCTGGTTAGCGTCTCATGTGTGTATGTCTTCTCCGTTTGTTAACAAATATACTATAAGCATACATTTCTATTATTTTCGTATTTACAAACATCAAGACAAGCTTACAATTCATTTTACGCATATTTATATTTAGCTAACTATTCTATGTGTGATTGATCTGCATTGCCTTGTTAACAAAGACAGAAGTAAACACGTGAACTCTTTAGTCTAGCCGTCTTTATATTAAAATGTGCTCTTTTTCTCTTTTAATATGCTATTCCAGATGACTGAACAACACGTGTGTGGCAGGACATTTGACTTTCCATTTTTGGGTCGCGTGATGCATCGGCCGCCTGATACTTGCAGTGCTACATACATTTATACGTCTTAAAGCAGCAACCATATAAGAAGACTGATCCTCTCACCTGGACCGTCGTATTATAAACTTTTCTCGTTCAAACAAAACTGATAACACACAAGAACTGTCCACTAAGACATTACAATTACTCAATACACATACGTAACTAAACACCATATCAAACAAGAATTCGTGCACGGTGATGTGTTTGAAATTGTCAACAAATGTAGACAAGCGATTTTGTTGGACAGTAAAATATCTCCAGAATTTATAAATGCCCTATCCACAAATACACCTACTCACTGATAACCCCATTAAGGAAACCGACAAACAAATAAGTTAGCTTTCTGATTGCTTCATTAAGTAATCCGACCAACAAAATAGCTCGCACTCTGATACACACATTAACATTTATGTTAAATGTTACCTCAATTATGTTGTTACTCTTATATAAATAGTATTGAGTCACCAGACATCCAAAAGACACATGATTGTTGGTGGGACTATATAAATATAAAAAAACAATTGGGTCACCAGGCATACAGAAGTCAAATACTTGTGGGTTGGATTCTTTAAATAGAAATAATATTGGGTTACCAGGCATACAGAAGTCAAATACTTGTGGGTTGGATTCTTTAAATAGAAATAATATTGAGTCACCAGCCATACAGAAGTCAAATACTTATGGGTTGGATTCTTTAAATTGAAATAATATTGGGTTACCAGGCATACAGAAGTAAAATACCTGTGTGTTGGATTCTTTAAATAGAAATAATATTGGGTCACCAGGCATACAGAAGTCAAATACTTGTGGGTTGGATTATTTAAATAGAAATAATATTTGGTCACCAGGCATACAGAAGTCAAATACTTGTGGGTTGGATTCTTTAAATAGAAATAATATTGGGTCACCAGGCATACAGAAGTCAAATACTTGTTGGTTGGATTCTTTAAATAGAAATAATATTGGGTTACCAGGCATACAGAAGTCAAATACTTGTGTGTTGGATCCTTTAAATAGAAATAATATTGAGTCACCAGGCATACAGAAGTCAAATACTTGTGGGTTGAATTCTTTAAATAGAAATAATACTGAGTCACCAGGCATACAGAAGTCAAATACTTGTGGGTTGGATTCTTTAATAAGAAATATTATTGGGTCACCAGGCATACAGAAGTCAAATACTTGTGGGTTGGATTCTTTAATAAGAAATAATATTTGGTCACCAGGCATACAGAACTCAAATACTTGTGGGTTGGATTCTTTAATAAGAAATAATATTTGGTCACCAGGCATACAGAAGTCAAATACTTGTGGGTTGGATTCTTTAATAAGAAATATTATTTGGTCACCAGGCATACAGAAATCAAATACTTGTGGGTTGGATTCTTTAATAAGAAATAATATTTGGTCACCAGGCATACAGAAGTCAAATACTTGTGGGTTGGATTCTTTAATAAGAAATAATATTTGGTCACCAGGCATACAGAAGTCAAATACTTGTGGGTTGGATTCTTTAATAAGAAATATTATTGGGTCACCAGGCATACAGAAGTCAAATACTTGTGGGTTGGATTTTTTAATAAGAAATAATATTGGGTCACCAGGCATACAGAAGTCAAATACTTGTGGGTTGGATTCTTTAAAAAGAAAAAAATATTGAGTCACCAGGCATACAGAAGTCAAATACTTGTGGGTTGGATTCTTTAAATAGAAAAAATATTGGGTTACCAGGCATACAGAAGTCAAATACTTGTGGGTTGGATTCTTTAGTAAGATATAATATTTGGTCACCAGGCATACAGAAGTCAAATACTTGTGGGTTGGATTCTTTAATAAAAAATAATATTTGGTCAACAGGCATACAGAAGTCAAATATTTGTGGGTTGGATTCTTTAATAAGAAATAATATTTGGTCACCAGGCATACAGAAGTCAAATACTTGTGGGTTGAATTCTTTAATAAGAAATAATATTGGGTCACCAGGCATACAGAAGTCAAATACTTGTGGGTTGGCTTCTTTAAATAGAAATAATATTTGGTCACCAGGCATACAGAAGTCAAATACTTGTGGGTTGGATTCTTTAATAAGAAATATTATTGGTCACCAGGCATACAGAAGTCAAATACTTGTGGGTTGGATTCTTTAATAAGAAATAATATTTGGTCACCAGGCATACAGAAGTCAAATATTTGTGGGTTGGATTCTTTAATAAGAAATAGTATTGGTCACCAGGCATACAGAAGTCAAATACTTGTGGGTTGGATTCTTTAAATAGAAATAATATTGGGTCACCAGGCATACAGAAGTCAAATACTTGTTGGTTGGATTCTTTAAATAGAAATAATATTTGGTCACCAGGCATACAGAAGTCAAATACTTGTGGGTTGGATTCTTTAAATAGAAATAATATTGGGTTACCAGGCAAACAGAAGTCAAATACTTGTGGGTTCGATTCTTTAATAAGAAATATTATTTGGTCACCAGGCATACAGAAGTCAGATACTTGTGGGTTGGATTCTTTAAATAGAAATAATATTGGGTCACCAGGCATACAGAAGTCAAATACTTGTGGGTTGGATTCTTTAATAAGAAATAATATTGGGTCACCAGGCATACAGAAGTCAAATACTTGTGGGTTGGATTCTTTAAATAGAAATAATATTGGGTCACCAGGCATACAGAAGTCAAATACTTGTGGGTTGGATTCTGTAAATAGAAATAATATTGGGTCACCAGGCATACAGAAGTCAAATACTTGTGGGTTGGATTCTTTAATAAGAAATAATATTGGGTCACCAGGCATACAGAAGTCAAATACTTGTGGGCTGGATTCTTTAAATAGAAATAATATTGGGTTACCAGGCAAACAGAAGTCAAATACTTGTGGGTTCGATTCTTTAATAAGAAATATTATTTGGTCACCAGGCATACAGAAGTCAGATACTTGTGGGTTGGATTCTTTAAATAGAAATAATATTGGGTCACCAGGCATACAGAAGTCAAATACTTGTGTGTTGGATTCTTGAAATATACATTATGTTGGGTCAGCAGGCATCGGGAAGTCACATCTTCGTTGGATGGATTTTGTAAATAGAAATAATATTGTGTTTGCAGGTTTCGAGAAGTCACATATTTTTGTTTGGAATCTTTAATTAGAAAATATTATTCCAATGACTTCACATTTGTACGATGTATTCAATGACATGAGTGCATTGATAAATTGTGATTTATTTTAGAAGTATTCAATTGTAAAATATCTTTATGTATCTAAAATAAAGCAAAGTTAACTACAGGGGTCATGGATGAAGGAAGTCACCTCGAACGTCATTCCCACAATGGCAGCCAGTTTCAACAATGACAAACTCAATATTCTTAAGTCCCTTGGTGCTGTTTAAATAAAAAAAATCGATTTTAGTCGTAAATGGAATGTCTTATTTTCATTATTCTTATGTGTTTAAACTAGTATTTCGGCATTATTAAATATGACCTTAAAGTAAAGGAGATGAAATTACCATTTGTTGCCATAAGTCACATTAAGACAGATTTGAGAGTTTTAACGTAGCAACTTAAATCCTTAAATTGAAACGGCCCTCAGCTTAATACCTTCTGACGCCCCTGTTTTTTTTAAACTGACTATTGATCATTTCATGACATGAGTGCATTGGATTTTCAAACAACCAAATTAATACCACGTTATTTTGTGTATTGCAATTTTCTGCGTTGTATGAGTACATGAATTAATTTTCTACCTTTGTTTGCAAATAATGAGTGTTCATAAATTGCCAATTCAAGGTTCAACTTTGAGATACGTAAGCGATTTTCCACTGAAGTCGCTTGTTGTACGCCAAGTGTGATAGTCATAAAGTATATAAAAAAATCAATGAAGATGTACATGTATATAAATTCGCATTGATGTATTTTGTATTTAATGTAACAATTATTAGGTCACGAGCTCAATCGTTAGCCTCTCTCTGCATCTATCCTCAAAAATTCTTTAGAGATACTAGCTTTAGCAGAAAAATTCGCATAACTTTCCCAGATCTTCCTAGTTCAACTCAACATAATATATATAATATATTAACATCATGTTTTCGAACAAATGAATAATACAGAAAAAACATAATCATAACGTTATAGTAATTGAATCAATTGATCATTTTGAATCCGAATAATTATTCACCCATTCTTCAAGTGGTTTGTTTACCCAAATTGTATTTGAATATGTATATGTACTTACATTGATGTATGTTGTGCTTATTCTAACAATTATGGCGTGTATTTTGTCATTTTTATTTAAAATTATGGTGGTTTTTAGTCGTGATATCGTCAGAGGATGTCAAACTCGTGTTTTGTACATATTTTTTACATTGAATAAATATCCTTTTCACTCAGTGTTGTTAATTTTTCACATGTTCTAGATCGAACTTGACATGGCCAGCCCACAGGTATCTGAAAGGAATGCATACATAAGGTCACACCAAATAAATATTTCGTCCCTCGGATTTTTCCAAGAAAAGAAATGGAGCAAGCGAGCAAAAAAAAAAAACAACACAATTTTGTCATTTTTCATAAAAACCAAAGCGAGCGAAGAATGTTTTTCTTATAATCAATATGAATGAGAGAGATTGTTCAATAGAATTGCCTTTAAACCCATTTGAATGCAATCTTGAATTTAACCTTTAACGGACATTGGGAAAATGTCCGAAAACATACTTTTTGTTCATCCATTTTTAGTACACACATTATATGGATAAACCAAATTTCTAATTAAATTAAAACATATTTAAAGGATGATGATCATTTATAATTAAAAAGAACGCTGCTTTTAGGAGAAATTTGAAAAGACTTATATAAATGTACCTGAATTACTTTAACATCACTTTCAACTGTATTTAGACATTCATAAGGACTGATTTCGGATGTTTAAAAAATCAAATTATACACTGGCATTATCAAACATCAGACTCCATATACATTTAAATTTCTTGACTTTATTTCGTTTAGAATATCACAGTAAATGCAATTGCATACATGTGCTTATCAAAACAAAAAGAACAAGGGTATGTTCAGAATATTTTTATGGTCAATTTTATGCACCAGCCAATTGTATATGGCCCCCAAGTCCGGAATAGCGGGGGCGGGTCAGTGGTTACAATTGACTGGTGCATTATAATCCCGGAATATGCTGCATTTCTAATTTAATTAAAACATATTTTAAGTATGATGATCATTTATAATAAAAAAGAACGCTGCTTTTAGGAGAAATTTGAAAAGACTTATATGAATATACCTGAATCACTTTCAGTGGTTACAATGGTAACTGGACAATTCGGCACCAAACGAATTCGGCATAGTCAATTTGGCACCAACACATTCGGCACCCAGTCGACTCGGCACCACAAAGCATAGTCAATTCGGCACATAATTCAAATTAATATCTCAACTTTTCTCACTTTCATTCACAGTTAAATAGAAACATTCTTCAACTATAACTAAAAATCAGTCTGACTGAATATATATGCACACAAAAAACATTCAGAAAGTTGCCACGCGACCCCCGTGTACTCAATTATACCATATGGTTATCAATAAACAATGATATGTTAAAGCTTATTATTAAT
This sequence comes from Mya arenaria, assembly GCF_026914265.1. Lineage (NCBI taxonomy): Eukaryota > Metazoa > Mollusca > Bivalvia > Myida > Myidae > Mya > Mya arenaria. The sequence goes on along the minus strand of NC_069137.1, from coordinate 36,143,187 downwards.
TTTCACACCAGGGGTTGAACGGATAGGGTTGATAAACGAGACACATGCCGACACACTATGACATGTGTTTCTACAGATAATAATCTCATCACACAACAAATAACTCTGTAATAAATTTAAAGTCGTCTTTTTATTTAAATTATGTTTTTAGTAGTTCATGAAGATATTCGATTTAAGTATTCTATGCATACGGAATAAGAAAGCAATTTGTCAATAAAATAATTTAAGTTTAAATAATAATTATATTCCTTTCCGTGTAAATGAATTTAGGTTTAAAATCAACTTTAACGAGTTCATTTTTATAAAATCACTTACATTGGGTATTATACCATAGCATCTTTATGTCATTTTTGCAAAATATTTTCATATGTTTTTTGGGTTTGTTTTTTTTAACAGCGAAAGTTTCAGCATAAAGTTTTAATGTTAACATTTTTATTATGTCACGTATATTGTTTGTTATCTCGAACATTCCCTTTGAATTTAGTATAAAATAAACGGATTTAACTGCTTTTAAAATATTTGTATCCGTACTTAAAATTAAGAATACGGTACGTTATATCAATGACAATGAATACAGAAATAAGAATTGAAAACAAAATAAAAAATAAAGTAGCTCTATAAATATTTCCGGGAAAAATTATTATTCTTGAATAACATTTAAACCCTTAATGCTCAAATACATGAGTAAAAACTAAAATAAAACGGTGCCGAATTATCTTGGTATCCAGTCGGATGGTGCCGAATTGGCGGTGCCGAATTAACTTAGTGCCGAAAATGTATGTATGCCGAATTCGTTTGGTGCCGAATTGTCCGGAAACCGTTACAATTGACTGGTGCATTATAATCCCGCAATATGCTGCAAAAGAAAAAAAAAATATGGTGATATACTTAGGCTTACCTATGTTTTGGTCTATCCAAACCAGTGTTTAAATCGCCATTTGTGAAAATGTTTTTGTTCAAAACTGTTATTTTGTCCGAATCAGATAATACTTAGTTCATCCTTCCGATTTCAAAAGAGTCACTATCAACGCAATAGTACTGTATATCTACCAGTATCAGATACACATACTTTATTGCATAGTAATTGCTTAAATTAATGATTCTATAGTTCATGAGACGATGAACAATGACTTCAAGCATGCTCAATACATATTTATTGTCAAAAATAAAGTTTAATTTCCAAAATTCCAGCCACATTGTTTATACCGGAAGCCGCCGTTTTGATTCAATTTATTGAAACCAATGCTAAACCGATCGATATAGAGTTTATAACACTATGCATCCGTAACTTCTCTTTACAAAAACACGTAAACTGGCGTTAAAAAAATAGATATGATTATTTTTCAGCCTTTTAAAAAAATCCTGAAAAAATCTAGTTTGAGATCAAAATGTAAGTGCGGGCGCACAAAAATATTATTGTTTTTTTTACATTTTTTAAAACAATAGGAGCGGTAAATCCCCGGAACGAAGCATTTATTTAGTGTGGCCTAAGTTTAACTTTTAAATGCGGGTTAAACTGAATCATCCTAAGCTTATTATAGTAGCAGTAACAGTACATAGCTAAAGCGTGGCTTATAAGCTAATTTATTTATTAATAAAGTCGCCAGAGGTCACATGGCTTTTAAGGCTTATCAACGACGACTCAGGTCCTGTGCCCTATTAATTAAAGACCGTACCAGGCATATATGGCGTAACATGTTTTGCAATTAAACGTATAGATTCTGAATAGCTGCGTAAGGTTTGCGACTTAGATATCTGATTGAAACGGGAGCTTGATATGTTGAATTTTATTGTTTATGTGCCAGGATTTTTTAATTTAACAATTCAAATTGGGTGTTTATATGACCCGGAGTTCAGGGGCAGTTTTATTATTTTGAGTAAGAGGGGGCGTAGTTTGGGAGCACAAGTTAGGAAGAACGCCCCCTTTTCAAAGAATACAAAAACAATACATTGCTAAATGAGTTTAATTTGGGCGTAAAGTCATCCGCAAGAAATGCTTTAACCATTTTAGTCAGAAATAGTACATTCAAGTGCATTCAAGTGCATTATTTTCATATTGTTTCTCGGATATTGACATTAAAAACAAACTTGGAACAATTTTAGAGGGGGCGCGCGCCGGTTGCGCCCCCGCTAAATCCGTTTGTGGAAATAGATGTGCAAGTGGTGTTAACAATTGTTTCAACGGTAGTCCGTAACGACACTCGTTTAATATGACGTCATAATGTTATTGCTAGTTCATTATTGTAAGGCTGGTGATTGTTTACACGAGTGAAGCAATTTAATGGCAATTAAAAAATGAAAGTTGGAACAACATATTTTTTGTTGACAACCCAATTATAGCATGTTATCTTGATGACGCATTTTGATTCTTCTTTTCACGTACAAACTTTTCAGAATAAGATGACTCAGCCATTTGTTTTAACAAATAAAACCTAACAATAAGCTGAAATAACACTTAATATGGAATGTATGCGTTACTAACAAAAACATCAAAAGGTTTCATGCCCGAGTTAAACTTTTCTTTGGTTGATAAATTTACTCATAAGTTATATCAAAATAAATAGAACAAAACACATGTTTATTTCCACACATAACATCACACATATAAACATCAATGAAGTAGACTATGATTGCCCATAATTACCTAAGCATCTTACAGACAGTCGACCTATAGCCTTGCACGAGGGACACCATGCATGTAGATAAAAAAGGCAGGTAGTAAAATTAAGCCATGTGCGAGGAATACCACTCATGTACATTTCAAATGTTATAAATTAAGCCAATTACGAGGGACACCACACCTGAACATTTTAAAAACAATCAAGGTAAAGCCTTGCACGAAGGACATCACACATGTACATCTCAAAGATTGGCAAGGTAAAGTCTTGCACGAAGGACATCACACATGTACATCTCAAAGATTTCAAGGTAAAGCCTTGCACGAAGGACATCACACATGTAAATCTCAAAGATTGTCAAGGTAAAGCCTTGCACGAAAGACATCACACATGTAAATCTCAAAGATTGTCAAGGTAAAGCCTTGCACGAAGGACACCACACATGTGCATCTCAAGGATTGTCAAGGTAAAGTCTAGCACGAAGGACACCGCACATGTGCATTTCAAAGATTGTCATGGTAAAGCCTTGCACGAAGGACACCACATATGTAACTCTCAAAGATTGTCAAGGTAAAGCCTTCCACGAGGTGCATCACACATGTACATCTCAAAGATTGGCAACGTAAAGCCTTGCACGAGGAACATCCCAGATGTACATCTCAAATACAGTCGACGTAAAGCCTTCCACTAGGTACATCACACATGTACATCTCAAAGACAGTCGACGTAAAGCCTTTCACTAGGTACATCAAACATGTACATCGCAAAGATTGTCAACGTAAAGCCTTCCACTAGGTACATCCCACATGTACGTCTCAAAGCCAGTCGAAGTAAAGCATTCCACTAGGTACAACACACATGTACATCTCAAAGATTGTCAAGGTAAAGCCTTGCACGAAGGACACCACATATGTAACTCTCAAAGATTGTCGAGGTAAAGCCTTCCACAAGGTACATCACACATGTACATCTCAAAGCTTGTCAAGGCAAAGCCTTCCACGAGGTACATCCCACATGTACAACTCAAAGACAGTCGACGTAAAGCCTTCCACTAGGTACATCACACATGTACATCTCAAAGACAGTCGACGTAAAGCCTTCCACTAGGTACATCACATATGTACGTCTCAAAGTCAGTCGACGTAAAGCCTTCCGCTAGGTAAATCACCGTGTACATCTGAAAGATTGGCAACGTAAAGCCTCCACTAGGTACATCCCACATGTACATCTCAAAGACAGTCGACGTAAAGCCTTCCACTAGGTACAACACACATGTACATCTCAAAGATTGTCAAGGTAAAGCCTTGCACGAAGGACATCACACATGTAAATCTCAAAGATTGTCAAGGTAAAGCCTTGCACGAAGGACATCACACATGTTCATCTCAAAGACAGTCGACGTAAAGCCTTCCACTAGGTACATCACATATGTACGTCTCAAAGACAGTCGACGTAAAGCCTTCCACTAGGTACATCACACATGTACATCTCAAAGATTGTCAAGGTAAAGCCTTCCACTAGGTACATTCCACATGTACATCTCAAAGACAGTCGACGTAAAGCCTTCCACTAGGTACATCACATATGTACGTCTCAAAGACAGTCGACGTAAAGCCTTCCACGAGGTACAACACACATGTACATCTCAAAGATTGTCAAGGTAAAGCCTTGCACGAAGGACATCACACATGTACATCTCAAAGACAGTCGACGTAAAGCTTTCCACGTGGTACATAACACATGTTCATCTCAAAGACAGTCGACGTAAAGCCTTCCACGAGGTACATCACACATGTACATCTCAAAGACAGTCGACGTAAAGCTTTCCACGTGGTACATAACACATGTACATCTCAAAGACAGTCGACGTAACGCCTTCCACGAGGTACATCACACATATAGATTTCAAAGACAGTCGACGTAAAGCCTTGCACGAGGTACATCCCACATGTATATCTCAAAGACAGTCGACGTAAAGCCTTCCACGAGGTACATCACACATGTACATCTCAAAGACAGTCGACGTAAAGCCTTCCACGAGGTACATCACACATGTACATCTCAAAGACAGTCGACGTAAAGCCTTCCACGAGGTACATCACACATGTACATCTCAAAGACAGTCAACGTAAAGCCTTACACGAGGTACATCACACATGTACATCTCAAAGACAGTCAACGTAAAGCCTTGCACGAGGTACATCACACATGTACATACATCTCAAAGGCAGTAAAAGTAAAGCCTTGCACGAGGGACAACACACCTGTATATCTTAAGGGCAGTCGAAGTAAAGCCTTACACGAGGGACAACACACCTGTATATCTTAAGGGCAGTCGAAGTAAAGCCTTACACGAGGGACACCACACCTGTATATCTTAAGGGCAGTCGAAGTAAAGCCTTACACGAGGGACAACACACCTGTATATCTTAAGGGCAGTCGAAGTAAAGCCTTACACGAGGGACACCACACCTGTATATCTCAAAGGCAGTCAAAGTAAAGCCTTACACGAGGGACACCACACCTGTATATCTTAAGGGCAGTCGAAGTAAAGCCTTACACGAGGGACAACACACCTGTATATCTTAAGGGCAGTCGAAGTAAAGCCTTACACGAGGGACAACACACCTGTATATCTTAAGGGCAGTCGAAGTAAAGCCTTACACGAGGGACAACACACCTGTACATCTCAAAGGTATTAAAAGTCAAGCCTTGCACGAGGGACACCACACCTGTATATCTCAAAGGTAATAAAATAAAGCCATCCACTAGGGACACCACACCTGTACTTAGCAGAGGCAGTCAAACTAAAGCCTTCCACTAGGGACACCACACATGTACATCTCAAAGGTAGACAAGGTAAGGCCTTGCACGAGGGACTCCACACCTGCACTTCTCAAAGGTAGTAAAATAAAGCCATCCACTAGGGGCACCAAACATGTACATCTGAAAGGTAGTAAAATAAAACCATGCACTAGGGACACCACACCTGTACATCTCAAAGGTAGTACAATAAGGCCATGCACGAGGGACACCATACAGGTTCTTCTCATAGGTAGTCAAAGTAAAGCCATGCACGAGGCACACCACACCTGTACATTTCAAAGGTAGTCAAACTAAATAGGCCAGTGACAATATGGCTGAAATTGCAAATAAAGGAAAAAAATGCATAGAAATGATTTTTTGCATATTTGTGTATTTGTGTTGTTTGATATATACTGTGAGTGGACAAAAAAAAGTAAAAAAAAAATATAACAGTGCAAAATGTGATTTTTGGGGTAAAATGTTAAATATTGTAAACAAATGTATGAATTTCTGGAATTTTTCTGTATCAAATTTGGATTTAACAATACAAAATCCATAATAACTCTATTTAATAGGTATTATACAGCACCATAACAAACCTAATGTTTAGGCACATCATATATTGTTAAACTTGATTTTTGGGGTAAAATGTTAAAAAATGTAAACAAAAGTATGAATTTTTGGGACTTGCCTATATCAAAATCAGATCTAGCAAAAAAAAATCAGAATAACTATATATATTAGATAGTATACAGCCGTATAACATATCTATTTGTGTAGACACATCATCTATTGTTAAATGTGATTTTTGGGGTAAAATTTTAAAAAAAGTATGAATTTCTGGGATTGGTCTATATCAAAATCAGATCTAGCAGTAGAAACTTCAGAAAAACTATATATATTAGATAGTTAACAGCACCATAACATATCTTTTGTATAGACACATCATCTGTTGTGAAAAAAGGAATTTTGGGGTAAAATGTTAACAAATGTAAGCAAAAGTATAAATTTCTGGAATTTGTCTACATTGAAATTAAATTTAGCAATAAAAATTCCGTAATAACTGTATTTAGTAGATAGTATACAGCACCATAACATACCTAATGGGTCGACTCATTATTTATAGTGAAATATGATATCTGGAGTAAAATGTTAAAAATGTCAACAAAAGTATGAATTTCTGGAATTTGTCTACATTGAAATTAAATTTAGCAATAAAAATTCCGTAATAACTGTATTTAGTAGATAGTATACAGCACCATAACATACCTAATGGGTCGACTCATTATTTATAGTGAAATATGATATCTGGAGTAAAATGTTAAAAATGTCAACAAAAGTATGAATTTCTGGAATTTGTCCATATCAAAATTTTATCTAACAATAAATGTCAAAAATAACTTTGTTGAATACTTAGTATACAGCACCATAACATACCCTATATATTTACACATCATCTTTTTAAAAATGTGAGTTTTGGGTAAAAATGTTTGAAAAAAAAACAAATTAATGTTCCCTTTCTGGAGTTTGCCAAGAACTGGACAAAATTAAGCTGAACGGGTACCTAAATAACTGTATTCAACTTATATTTAACTGCTCTACAACAAACTTAAGTTGCAGATTATCATAAAATGAGAAAGGTGATTATTTGGTTAAAGTGTTATAACTATAAATGAACTTGAGAATTTCTTGAATTTGCCAAAAGTCATAATGGAATTTAGCATTGACACATCAGAATATTATTATTATTATTATTATTATTATTATTTTTTTTTTTTTTTTTTTTTTTTTTTTATTTTTTTTTTAATTTATTTATTTAAATTATTTTTCATTAGATAAATAATCAATCATAGCAAGGAAATGAAGTCAACGTCATACAATATTTAATATAACGGCTCATCGTTTCGCAGCAAAATCAATGACGTTGATATAAACAGAAATATGAAATACAGACAAAAAATCGGACTATTAAAATTTTATATGATTTTAATCATGAGGACTTAGTTATTGAGCAGATGCTAATGTGGAGTGAGCAGATGTTAATGTGAAGTCTGAAAGTGTTGGAGGTTTGACAAAGGGGTCGGGGTATGAATAAGATTTAAATGCTGTTGGAATTCTGTCGCTGCACTTGCAAGGAAGATAATGTAAGCCGATACGAAGAGTATAACCAGTGGTGTTTCATCATATGAGGGTAATGCTAGTGAAGCAAAACAGATTGGTGAAAATGTGGTAGATAGAGTGGTTGGCAAAACTACCAGTATGAAAGAATTCACGTTTAGAAAAAGACATTGTTGTGCTTATGAATGACAATGCTTGGATCAAAAGTGATGATGAAGTACTATGTGTTAAGTAGTACATATTGCGGGTATTTCTACAAGTTTAGGACTGGAAAGGACACACTGTTTTGAACCCGGTTGAAAGGGGTTGGGAAGTAGTGAGTAACAAACTACTATATCCGGTGACCACTGAAACAGCACCAATTCAGGCTGATATTATGAAAGTTGTACAGTGCGCTTGTCAAACTGTCTGCCCTAATACAGTAACATACGGCTTCAAGAAAGTTGGATTTGATTGTGTAAGGCCTGCTCCGCATGCAAATGCTGTGGGAATGCCATCAGCGTTTAAGGTTGTGCATATCTTATGCTACATTAAGGCACTGACATTGCTACTCTAATCAACTAAAAACAGAGTTTAATGTATGTAAAAAATAACAAATTATACATATCTTACAAAATATCTACAAATTCACTTTTAGTATAAAACATGAACTTTAAAAAGTTACACATTAATTATTTGGGGCTTGTATTCATTGTTTGTGATCAAATTCCAGAAATCAACATTTTCGTTCATGCTTTCAGAACTTTTTATCTCAATACCACATGTCTTGTTTGATCTGATAGCATAAAAGTTTCCAATGTTATTTTCCAGAAAATGTAGCTTATGTCAGTTCTGCTAAATAGTCATTGTTTGTGAAATAATTGTTCTGTCGTTGATCCAGGTATAGGCAAATACCAGAAATTCGCAAATACATTTCTGTTTTTTTTTCATTTATTTTTTTATTAATATTTTACATAATATTCAGCCACATAAGCTGTTTCTATACTTTACAGTAAATTATGTTTCAATATATGGCAATTGAACGTGTAAGTGATTAATTCCTAAAATTCCAGGTTTTGTTATGTTTTACCCTAAAAATCGCACTGCTTACAACTTGATGTTTCCATACTTCAGGTATGTTATGCTCAAATATAATAACTATTAAATACAGTAATTCTGGTAGTTTTGATGCAAATGTGACAAAAGTTATTGACAAAATCCAGAATTTTTCATTTTTATCTAATGTGTCAAACTTTTAACTTCAAAAATCACCTTTCACACAATACGATGTTTCTATACTTAAGATTTGCTATACTGTAATATAATACTTATAAAATAAATGATAAATAAATAATTCTGGCTGTTTTCTTGCAAAATTTGGCTAAATCATTGGCAAATTCCAGAAATTCTAACTTTTATTTAATTTTTCAAACATTTTACCTCCTAAATCTCATTTCTCACTCTACAATGTTTCTATACTTAAGGTTTGTTATACTGTACTATAATATCTTTTAATTACAGTAATTATGGAAAATTGTATTGCAACAATTGACACAATTCTTGGCAACTTCCAGAAAATCTCATTTTTATTTAATTTTTCATACATTTTACACCAAAACTCACATTTCACACAATACGTAGTATCTATGTAATACTATGTAATACTGTAGTGTGATATCTATTCATTACAAATATTCTGGTAATTTTATTGCAAAACCGGCAAATTCCAGAATTTCTCATTTTCATTTAATTTTCCAAACATTTAACCCCAAAAATCACATTTCACAAATTTACGTACCTTTAAAACTTTAGGTATAGTATAATATAATACGATATCTATTATATACAATAATTCTGATGACTTTATTGCAAAACTTGACAAAGTAATAGTAATTCTGGTTATTTCAATGCAAAATTGGATACAGTTATTAGCGAATTCCAGCATTTTCATTTTGTTTTCCAATCATTTTAACCCAAAAATCACTTTTCACATAATTACGTAGTTTCTATACTTTAAATATATTTTACAGTAGTATAATATCTTTTTAATAAAGTAATCCTGGTAATTTTATTGCAAAAAATGACAAAATTATTGGCAAATTCCAGAAACCCTCATTTTTGTTTATTTTTTCAAACATTTTACCTCAAAAATCATATTTCTCAAAATACGGTATATCTTAACTTTCGATATATTAAACTGTATAATAATATCTATCACATACAGTAAATCGGGTTATTTAATTGCAAAATTAGACACAGCTATTGGCAAATTCCAGAAATTCTCACTTTTATTCTAATTTTTTCAACATTTTACCCCAAAAAACACATTTTGCACCATGTGATGGTTCTATACTTTTAGTATGTTAAATGTGATGCCTGATTTGACACAAATCCATCAATAGAAATTCTGTGCATTTTTTTTCCCCATTTTTTTTATTTTCCCTGGACTAAAAGCCTTATACGAGGGACACCACATCTTTATATCTCAAAGGTAGTCAAAAATAAGCCTTGCACGAGGGGCACCACATCTGTACATATCAAAGGAGGTCAACTTAAAGCCATGCACGAAGCACACCACTCCTGGACATCTTTAAAAAAAAGCAAAGCCATGCACAAGGGCAACACACAGTAAACAAGATACAGAACGCTAAAAGACAACACACATTAAACAAGATACACAACGCTACAAGACAACAAACACCAAACAAGATACGGCAAGGCCACAAAACAACAAACACTTAACAAATTACGAAACGCTGTTAAACAACACACACCAAACAAAATACGCAACGATGCAAAACAACACACAACAAACAAGATACTCAATAACACACACAACAAACAAGATACTCAATAACACACACAACAAACAAGATACTCAATAACACACACAAACAAGATACTTATTAACACACACAACAAACAAGATACTCAATAACACACACAACAAACAAGATACTCAATAACACACACAACAAACAAGATACTCAATAACACACACAAACAAGATACTCAATAACACACACAACAAGCAAGATACTCAATAACACACACAACAAGCAAGATACTCAATAACACACAACAAACAAGGTACTCAATAACACACAACAAACAAGATATTCAATAACACACACAAACAAGATACTCAATAACACACACAAAAAAGATACTCAATAACACACACAAACAAGATACTCAGTAACACACACAAACAAGATACTCAATAACACACACAAACAAGATACTCAATAACACACACAAACAAGATACTCAATAACACACAACAAACAAGATACTCAATAACACACACACACAAGATACTCAATAACACACACAAACAAGATACTCAATAACACACACAAACAAGATACTCAATTACACACACAACCAAGATACTCAATAACACACACAAACAAGATACTCAATAACACACAAAAACTAGATACAAAACGCTACAAAACAACACATACCAAACAAGATACATAACGTAACAAGACAACACACAGCAAACAAGATGTGCAATGCTACAAAACAACAATTACTAAACAAGATACCTAACGCTACAAGAAAACAAACACCAAACAAGATACGCAAGGCCACAAAACATCACACACCAAGAAAGATACGCAACGCTGCAAAACAATACACACTAAACAAGATACAACGCTGCAAAACATCAAACACTAAACAAAAGACGCAACGCTGCAAAACAACAAACTTTAAACAAGATAAACAACGCTACAAAACAACATATACAAGATAAGCAACTTTACAAAACAACAAACTACAAACAAGATATACAACGTTACAATGCAACATATACAAGATAGGCAACTTTACAAAACAACAAACTACAAATAAGATTCGCAAGGCCGCAAAACAACACATACAAGAAACTCTAGAAAACAACAGACTACAAACAAGATTCACAACGCTACAAAAACATATACAAGCTAGGCAACTCTACAAAACAACAAACAACAAACAAAATACACAACGCTACAAAAACATATATAGTAGAGGCAACGCTACAAAACAACAGACACCAAACAAGATGCACAACGCCAAAAGACAATACACATTAAACCAGAGATGCAACTGCACAAGACAACAAACATTAAACATGATACGCAACGCTACAAAACAACACACACCAAATATATATCAAAACATTAGATCAAAACTAAATTTGAGTGCGATAAAAATAACAGGGTTTCATTTTGCAATTTGAGCTCAACTTTTAAATTTATATTTAGATCATTAGATCAGCGGTACAAAAACAACGGAATACACTTTTATTTTACATGTATTTAAGTTGATCTTAGTTACTAATTTAAGTTCCATTATGACCATTTAAAAATCATGATGTTCAAATCAATGTCGATTTTATTTCTTCTACAACAAAGTAGATACATGTATATCAGTCATATGCAAGGATTATTTCATAACATTTAACAAAAAGTCTATATGTCTTTATGCCACTTATCGACCCTTAAGATTCCCATTTATGTGCCTTCGTTTTATGTTGTGAACTGTGATTTATACACAGTTGGTTTGAGATCGCAATTCCTAAAAATAACGATTATCATTATAGCTGAACCTACAGTGATAACAAACCATGATTTGATTAATGTCTCCTTTTGCCTAATAGAACCGTTATCATCAACCTAATTTGAACAATTTATAAAGCGATATATTGTGAAAGTCGTATATATAGTAGATTGATAAAGCTTAGCAAGGTTTTAATATTTGTGGATTTTTAGGAGGTCGATCAGAATTATAACCTTCAATATAACATTGCTTTTGAATGATTAGATAATGGCGTCGTGAATGTTTAACCCTCGCAAAATTGGCCAACATCATAAACGTAATCGTGACCAAGGGAACTCACAATACTCAAACATTGTGACTACCACAAGCAAGCACTTCAATGTGATGGATTATATCCGCATCCCTCCACTCAGTAGTAAATACATCGGTCATGACATTTGCATAACTTCAGTCGACCTTTGATACTTTTTCTTAATAGGTGTGTTTGACTTGATTTGAGTACGAGTGTATTTGATATATGAGCGATCTTACTCATAGAATTATAAACAAGATTTGATTGATCAGTTTGAAGCGTGACGAAAAAAGGTCAGATCAATTTTATTTTTAGCGACGGATTATTTTCTGATTTTATTTACGTAGAATACCGACCTAATAATGAAATTGCTTCAATTTAATTCAGTTGTTTGAAATATATTCTAATTTTAAAACTTTCATTTCTTTCTATAATGACTATATGTATGTTTGTAACAATTATAGATACATGCATCAGTATTTCTTATGTATGTTTGTAACAATTATAGATACATGCATCAGTATTTCTTATTGAATTTATGCTCGGCATAATCTTGAACAACTGTCAGATGATTATTGAAACATCAACTATCAGATAATTATTGAAATTACAAATGTCAGAAAAATATTAAAACATCAACTGTCAGATAATTATTGAAACATCAACTGTCAGACAATTATTGAAACATCAAATGTCAGATAATTGTTGAAACATCAACTGTCAGATAAATATTGAAACATAAACTGTCAGAGATTTATTGAAACATCAACTGTTAGATAATTGTTGAAACATCAACTGTCAGATAACTATTGAAACATCAACTGTCAGTTAATTATCGAAACATCAACTGTCAGATAATTATTGAAACATCAACTGTCAGATGATTATTGAAACATCAACGGTCAGATGATTATTGAAACATCAACTCTCAGAAAATTATTGAAACATCAACTGTCAGATAATTATTGAAACATCAACTGTCAGATGATTGATGAAACATTAACTGTCAGATATTTATTGAAACATCAACTGTCAGATAATTATTAAAACATCAACTGTCAGATAAGTATTAAAACATCAACTGTCAGAAAATTAAGTAAACAACAATGTGTAACTTCAAACAAGCAATGGTTCGGGTTCCAACAACTCAATAAACGGTTTTCGGAAAATTGAAGTATTTGCTGTCACATATCAAGCATCTAAGTATTTTATATAACATATTTTAACTTTTTTATGACAACTGACCATTTTTGCAATTTTATTGCTCGTATATGACACAAATGTTAAAACAAAATTCGATGGTTTACTCTAGAACACGTTACTGAGTTTCCCTAACGGGTAGATGAGATGTGAAACTATAGCTGACTCTTTACCATGTGTGTAGGTCTCTTTTGCGGGTATTTGATATGTCGAACAATGGTTGATTCTATACCAGGTGAGTGAGTCTCCTTTAGTGGAAGACAAAATGACAAAATATGCGTTGTTACATCATCAGGTCAACAGAAACATTAACACGTTCATAGAACGTTTAACTACGGTGATGTGAAATACACCCTATTATTTATCGCGTTAAAACGAATTACGAACCTAGTTAAAACGACCAACGAATCTAGTATAAAAGACATACGTTTCTCATTTAAACATCTTGTTGAAACGCCATATAGGCCTTTCAGAATAACTTAACGATATCACTCGAAATTATAACGTGGAAAATATTGCTATGAGGAGATAATTATTATGCGCAGTAATTTGGCGATTCTGATCGGCCAATTATGTCGTGTTTACGAGATACGTATGTCGTTTTGACGAGTTACTGAGTCCTTTGAACGAGAAACATATGTCGTTTTGTTATTCTTTGGAATAAGATACAAAGTTGCTTTAACGAAAACCGTATATAGTTTTAACGAGATAAAACATCACACTAATTCACATTTATTCCATCGGATTAAAAATACTATCAAAATACTTGTAAACAATAGTCATGGAACTGATAGGGGAGAGATGCAATACCCCGGGTAAACTGAATTTGGCGGAAGGGGTCACTTAGGACACAGGTGCAATTCCCCGGATAAACGGGGATTGGCGGAAGGGGTCACTTAGGGCACAGTCGCAAATACCCAGGGTAAACTGGGTTTGGTGGAAGAGGTCATTTAGGGCACAGATGAAATACCCCAGATAAACGGGGTTTGGCGGAAGGGATGGAAGGGGTCACTTAGGGCACAGGTGCAATACCCCGGATAACCGGGTTTGGCGGGAAAGGGTCACTTAGGGCACAGGTGCAATACCCCGGATAAACGGGGTTTGACGGAAGGGGTGTCTTTAAAAGGCATAAACCATGTTACCAACGATAAAACCCAAAAAACTATACTTGACGCGAGATGTAGAAAATATTATATACATTTTTTGAGAAACGTCTGTTGTTGGTTTACAATCGCTATTATATCAATCCTGTTGCACTCTTCTAATACTGACTACAATAAGGCGAGAAGTCATTTGACCACTTATAAAAAACGGCTTTCTTAGAAACATGGAAATCTCCTTGTGAAGATCCTTTATAGAAACAATTGAAACCCATCAGATAAAAACGTATGAGTGGCATGGTCATTGTTTCATTAAAGTTGACAGTTAGTACTTCTTGACTCCACTTACTAATATAATCACTTTATATGATGAATGCATACTTTGTAATCTCTTATATTTAAAAGTGTGTATGTGTTTGGACAATTATCTGGAGGGTTGCTCACATGCCCTAGTGCGTACTTGACAACATGAGCGAACGGAAAAATGCAATACATCCTTATATTGACATATTAAAGTATTCATTATCATTAGATATTGTTAAATTTGCTGCAATTGAGTATTGATTGATAACGAAATGGTTTTCGGCAACAGACTTTTGTAATTGTGATGTCATATATGTCATTGGTCAAATGCTAGTGTGAACGCCATGTTGAAATAAAGAAGACGCCTTGACCTTTGTGTGTAATATAATATGAACGGCAAGTGTCCTGTTTACAACATGCTAGACAAAAGTAGATATTTGAATAATTATAAAACGTTTGTTTATACCGACAACAAAAGTTGGAATAAGTTGATTTAGACAAGTTACACGGTTAAACAAATTATGCAATGCAGAGTGCCAATATCAACATGGTTGTATTGAAAATGTGCTTGTTTTATTGCAAGACGATTACGAATTTATGCGAGATGTACCATAAAGCCAGCACTGAAAGGGTGTTGAATTAGCGACAAGCAGCACAGGCAAACGTGCATGTTTTTGTATTTCATTTTTTTCGAGGTACGCCCGTTCTATTTTCAAAAGATCGCTATAATTGATTTCTAACATATACTTGTACACCTTTTGGAATACTTAAATGAATTTTAAAGTGAACAAATTCCATGTACTCCACAATACCCATTGTCTTGGCCAGAACAATTTAACCACCACTTAAAAAGCTGAATCACGGAAAGTATATCATAAGTAGAAAGATCATTGTTAGATCGAAACTGGTACTCAGCCATGAGAGTATAAAACAGATACTCAATATACAACTGATCAGAGCCTGTTCATTGAATGGCATTCGCGGTTTTAACTGAATAAAAGGTTTGAGGTTACCAACAGCTTGGTAAATCTGCAACAATGTCGAGAATCTTCACCTTCTGGATGCTTGCCATATTCGTTCAGGTTTCTCAGGCCGCCACACTGAAGTTTGAAAAAGAATCTCTTCAGATTACGACGGATACTCAAGGTAAGCCTGTTATGGTCATTTATGAGATATTTTCAGGCGAAGATGGTTTAAGAATATAATAAAAACCATGAATTCAACGGTTTCTATTTGATTAAAAGACAATAATGTTCAATCGATTAGTCGTAATAATGGCGCTAAAATAAATAAGATTTTACTTGAGACAAGATAAAAAAGATCAAAAAGTCGTGTTGTCATGGGAACATAAAATCCACATGAAGCGTTTAATAAAATATACAATTACTTACTTCCCATTTTCCAGAGCAATTGTTATTTCATGTTACTATTCCACGAACTTCGAGGTCAACCATCATATATTTCTTAATTCCATGTGGTATATTTTGCTTTTATTTTACAGGTCCTAGTTTCATATGTAAGAAAGGGGAGTGTAAGCTGTGCGGTAATTCCAGCAAAACAGACACGGGTAAGCTCTTGTTTCTTGTAAAACATGTTGAATAAGCTAACACATAACAATATATGTAAGAAAGGGGAGTGTAAGCTGTGCGGTAATTCCAGCAAAACAGACACGGGTAAGCTCTTGTTTCTTGTAAAACATGTTGAATAAGCTTACACATAACAATATATGTAAGAAAGGGGAGTGTAAGCTGTGCGCTAATTCCAGCAAAACAGACACGGGTAAGCTCTTGTTTCTTGTAAAACATGTTGAATAAGCTAATACATAACAATATATGTAAGAAAGGGGAGTGTAAGCTATGCGCTAATTCCAGCAAAACAGACACGGGTAAGCTCTTGTTTCTTGTAAAACATGTTGAATAAGCTAACACATAACAATATATGTAAGAAAGGGGAGTGTAAACTGTGCGGTAATTCCAGCAAAACAGACACGGGTAAGCTCTTGTTTCTTGTAAAACACGTTGAATAAGCTAACACATAACAATATATGCAAGACTAATCGGTAGTTTGCGTCGAGACAAACGCAAACTGGGTTCAATGTAATTAGACAACTTGCTTGTAGGTTATTAATCTAGTCCAACATTTTGAAAGTAAAAATATAACCAAAAAACGGAGGACCTACGATTTATTTAACTAATTATCTACTGTTAGGACGACGCATACATGTTTACTAGGATTAAGAACTGATCATCGCCTTTTACAACATAAAGAACTGGTCAATAAATACTTTCTTTCTTCAACTTTGAATTGGGATTTTTATCATGACTTTAAGTTACCCCATATACATCTAATGGGGGGGGGGGGGCATACATATTTTACAAACATTTCTTGTTTATTTTTAAATTTTTTACTCATTTGTAAATATACATATTTTACAAACATCTCTTCTTGTTGTTTTTGGACTCAGTTTTAAATATGAATTATTGTACTATTACATTTTAGTTTGCATTGTGGCAACTGATAAGGGCGGGAGAATTCATATAAAGCTGACCTTGAATGACAAGTCGTTGGTAGAAGGGGATATATCAGGTAAGATAGTTAGATATGACAGTAGTAAGAAAGTTATGTTGCGGAACGCTACTTGTATATGTACGTGCACATTGGAACTACTTTTTGAGTGCTGCGTCATCACGATATGCGTACTTTAAAACCGTTTGAATTGTGTAATCGATTTCCAGAACATATGCAAACTTTGTGACCTATTCCACACAGGTTAAAGTTCAACGGTACGATAGCAACACTCGCAAATGACCTATAAGACTAACTGTCAATGTAACGTGTGTATTCACTTAGAAGTACTAGCAGATTCAACCTTTTAATCATTTAACATAACAGAATTGCAATGTGTAGATTGCCTGACATACCTGTATTACTTTGGTCAGTTTTGTACTTCTTGTATGTGCCATTGCAGATCTTGCAACATAATATGATTTACATATATTATTCAACATGATAGGATCGTGACGTTTATAATTTTTGAAATAGAATGCAGTTTATTTAGCATTCATTTAGTTTTACAGTATTGATATCTGTAATTTATTTGACATAGTACAACTGCCACATGCAGCCATTTACCATAATATAACTGTCATGTGAGGACTATAAAATTTAAAAAGGATTTTCATGGGTACTTTATTTTGCATATTAATTAATGTTATTAGCATGGGTATATTATTAAGCATAAACTGATTTTCATGGGTAGATTATTTAGCATAAACTGATTTTCATGGGTAGATTATTTAGCATAGTATGATTGCTATGGATATATTATAAAAGATACTAGCAAAGTCATGTGAAGTTTATTCAACATTAAAGGAGTGTCATTTGCCTACTGTTTAATATTATGTGTTCGTGATATGTTAATCAACATATTACGTATACCGGGTGTTGTTTATTAACCAGAGGCGTGCAAAAATCCACGAGAGTCGAATACGACATTCCGGATCAAAACGCTGTACTAAAACCCTTTCATTATAAACATAACTGGTGAGATCACTTAAAAGCCACATGTTTTCATAATAGATGTCGTTTAATCGACGCACTATTTTGTTTTATGACGTCATTTTTACATCGCGCAACGATACTTGTTATGACGTGACATCACAAGAGTGAAAAACGGCCGTATTGCACTGGAGTGGAATATGGACTACCGTAATTTGCGATATGTATTGCGTGTGGATTTATGAAGGGTATACAAAAAAATGCTATTTGAGTACTTGATATTGTAGTAAAACATCTGTGAGCGAAGCCTAATCTGCCCATATTCAGTTTCTGTTCATCTTGTGTCCCCTTATTGTTTACCAGAACCTCCTTAAAACCCTTAAATATAGGTAACATAAAGGGACTTTTGCCTCATCATAATGGGTTGTTTATTTTTTCAGGACCTGGAACTCGGTCCATTTGTTCTCGTAAGAATCCCATACCTAACGTAGAGGAAATATGTATTATCCCGAAAGATGTGGACATCGCAAAACTGCACTCTTGCCTCGATGTTTCTGTTAAGGTAGGACCAAAATATCTTTAAAGATGAATTGATTTGAGAGTTACCTAACTATTAAGTATGGTCCCTAGGAATCATTTTTCGACAGAACAGTTTCATGGCTACCTTCTTATTGCCCTCTGGTGTCAGTTATCATCGATCAGATCTTAATGCATATTGATAAGTCAAAAGATTTACTGTGACATACTGTGCCAATCAATTATAAAGCTTTATTCGCATTAAGACCCTTTTATTTGTTCTCTGCCACTTATATTTACATATTACGATAATATGACCCATAGTTAAAATCCTTTTCTTTGAAAGGTAAAGAAAACGACAATCAGCACATCAATTGGCTGTTTCACTATTCCGAAAAAGAACTTTCTAGATCGCATCGGTAAGCTACTTTTTGTTTCCATTCAGATTCTAAATATGAGATACTGGAACAGAAACTAGAGACACAAGCACACAACGTTCAATAGACACTCAAACAGGCACACGTAGTTCAATATAATTTCAGCGAGGGACACCCAGTCCAATATGGACCAAACAAGGCAAACACTCAACGAGGCACACAGTTCAATAAGCACTCAACGAGGCACACACAGTTCAATAAGCACTCAACGAGGCACACACAGTTCAATAAGCACTCAACGAGGCACACACAGTTCAATAAGCACTCAACGAGGCACACACAGTTCAATATACACTCAACGAGGCACATACAGTTCAATTGGCACTCAACGAGGCACACACAGTTCAATAAGCACTCAACGAGGCACACACAGTTCAATTCAATAAGCACTCAACGAGGCACACACAGTTCAATATACACTCAACGAGGCACACACAGTTCAATAAGCACTCAACGAGGCACACACAGTTCAATAAGCACTCAACGAGGCACACACAGTTTAATAAGCACTCAACGAGGCACACACAGTTCAATAAGCACTCAACGAGGCACACACAGTTCAATATACACTCAACGAGGCACACACAGTTCAATAAGCACTCAACGAGGCACACACAGTTCAATAAGCACTCAACGAGGCACACACAGTTCAATAGGCACTCAACGAGGCACACACAGTTCAATAAGCACTCAACGAGGCACACACAGTTCAATAAGCACTCAACGAGGCACACACAAGTCAATAGGCACTCAACGAGGCACACACAGTTCAATATACACTCAACGAGGCACACACAGTTTAATAGGCACTCAACGAGGCACACACAGTTCAATATACACTCAACGAGGCACACACAGTTCAATAAGCACTCAACGAGGCACACACAGTTCAATATACACTCAACGAGGCACACACAGTTCAATAAGCACTCAACGAGGCACACACAGTTCAATATACACTCAACGAGGCACACACAGTTTAATAGGCACTCAACGAGGCACA
Source organism: Mya arenaria (assembly GCF_026914265.1). Classification (NCBI taxonomy): domain Eukaryota; kingdom Metazoa; phylum Mollusca; class Bivalvia; order Myida; family Myidae; genus Mya; species Mya arenaria. Next base: position 36,122,767 of record NC_069137.1, on the reverse strand, counting down.
CACAGTTCAATATACACTCAACGAGGCACACACAGTTCAATAAGCACTCAACGAGGCACACACAGTTCAATAGATACTCAACGAGGCACACACAGTTCAATAGGCACTCAACGAGAAACACTCAGTTTAATAGACACTCAATGAGAAACACTCTGTTCAATCGGCACTCATTAAGAAACACTTGTAATCAGGAATGGAATTTTGTTCCGTAGTTATCACTTTGTTATTGATTATCGTTCTTATGTGACGATCTCCTCCAGATGCCACAAGCAGTGTTGATTGAATATTGGTGAACATAATGACACAAAACCACATTAATATTGTCTAAGGAATTCCGTAAAAACACAATTGGAATTTTAAGAAACCTCTGATGAAAGAAATATATTCGTATAATGAACTCTTTATTACACCAACGAAATGCTTGCCAAAATATGTACGTCAATACAAGAGGAAAAAAAAGAGTTTTAAAACCATTCGAATTTTTTATTTTGGCCTTTCCCAGCAGATAAGACCTTTTTAGCAATATTGATCATCATAAATCGACATACAATGTATAAGGTATCTACTTAGACAAGTTGCTTGCTGCGATAAATAGCCAATGTTTATTTTTCAGTTGGTGAAGGCGATATTTCCATCAATGATATCAGTAGTATACTAAGCTTTGATGCATCCCCCGAAACCGTTGACGATGACATTTACGGAAGCACCATCTGCCATAAGGGAATATGCAGAATGTGTAAAACTTACAAGCATCATGAAGGTAGCATACTTGATAGTATCGTACCACCGATGAACGTATCCTATGTAAAAGTATGTGAATAGTAAATGCCTGGGGCCGTTATCATGAAGCATCTTAGTGAAATGGCTAGATTTCGCGCAATACTGCATTTTTTCAAAGTTGAATTTAAAGAAAACGTTCAAAATATATACACCACAATTATGAAAATAAGCAAGAAAATGGTCTTAATGGTAAAAAGATATGAATTAATTTTATGAAAAGTAGCTAGTTTTTTGAAATAATCGATGTCAATCATTTTGGATTTTTTCACGTAGTTGAATTTGTGAATACGTCCACCGGTGACCTCATAATAATTTGGTCTTATTTGGGGTTTTATGAGCAGAGAAAGAATAAGATAATATTCAATCGAAAATTATGTTATGGCACTTATGGTTTGAAACAATTGCAAAACAGTCTATTTCACGTCCGTTCCATTTGAACTAAAAGAAAGAAAAATCACAGTACAATGACTTAAAACCTTGACTGCATTTTCTGTGATTAACATATAAGTTATCAGCGAGCACTTCTCGTTCAAATGCTACCAAAAGTATACGGGGTAACCGGGCATCAACATTTAACATTGTCGCCACTTGCTCGATAAACTGGCAAGCTTACTTGTGCATTGTAAACCGTAATTGATAAATGTTTCAAACGATCGTAATTTATTTCAAAGTCGGAAATTAGTAAAATAAAAAGAATGCACTAACATTAAGATACAGTTTATTATATGATACGCACGAATGATAAATATTCCGTTTGTTTTGTTCTTTTATCATTATTTACGTGTATGTATTCCACGATTTTTTTTCTGATACCACCAAATTTTCGCTATATTCAGCAGGTCATATGTATATCTTTGTTTATCTATTCAGCGTGTGTAATTGCAAAGGCCCTACACAACGGGATGGAAGTAAAAGTAGTTTCGAGCAAATTTGTTCTTGTCCAAGGGAAGATAACAAGTATGTTTATTTCATGTTATACTTAATTTTAATCTTTTTTGAGAAGTAAAATGCAGAAGCACATACGCATAATAATTTGCCATAAATTTTCATTGGCTGTACCATTTAGCTAGTCTGAAAACACGAAGACAATCAGCCTTCACCCTGACGACAATCAGTTTTCACGATCAAGACAACTAGCTGTCACCATGAAAACGGGTTAATACAAATTGACATCATATAAGTAGCATTTCCAGGGTTATACAAAACGCATAACTGCTAAATGTTGTATATTTTGCAACTATTAATAACTTGATTAATCGGTTAACGACAGCAATCGATCAGTATCTACTCTTTTAAACGAAGTACAATTTAGCTTACTAATTCTTAATCCATGTGCATGTGTTTGTCCAAGTTTGTCCTGTGACTAGCACATTTCTTCCATTGGATTAACAGTTATGAATATTTATATCAAGGTGTTTAATTTTGCGTCATGTTAATAAAATCAAACTTGTAAAATGTTCTGGCCTATTTGCCAGTTTAGGTTCCCTGTAAAAGAAATTAATATTATATGTACTCCTCCTCTTCATTATATATTCATTCGGATAACAAAGGGAGTGTGTTACCTCTATTATACAAAAAAAAAACGTAATACTTGTAATTCAACCATTTGGTTGACCTGTTATAAAAGTACGAGATTTAAAACGAAATTTCACCCTTAAATACGAATCCAATGAATCCAAGTGTTGTTTGTTTCTTTGTTTGAACGCCGACAAATTGTATATATTATACACTTTCTTTTTACTTGTACAAAAGCATAATGAAATTTAAAACTAAACATGAATATACGCAACAGAAATTTACTACTATTTGCAAATAACATTAGCAAAATTTACTTTTTCATTCCGGTAAACCAAGGGCTTGAAGGATTTGAGCGGAGTTAAAGCCAATATCATTCAAATGCTTTTGAATTTTGAAACGCTGAATTGATGTGCATAGAGAAATACATGTACCCTTCGTTTCATATTGTAAAATATCCCTATCGTTTTTCCCCAGACAATACGGATGTCTCCTTCTGTAAGCAGTACCCTGAACTCAAGGCCATTTGCATTGTTGCATGGAACATCAGTCTGAGAAATATGTCAGCCTGCGTCAACATCTCAGTTCAAGTATGATTTTTTCAATACATGTGTAGTGTATTTAAACGTATTAATGCAATGATTAATAAAAGTTTCATAGATAATTGTTGTTTTCTTCATTGATGTCAAAACCTTAATTATAATCCAAAATTAAGGTCAGTTAATAAAACACCATAATAACACCATAAAACGTGTCTGATGGCATGTTGTCTCCTATAACGTGTCACATGTAAGTGCACTGGACAACGTGTCAAACATTAAAGTACACCAGACAACGTTTCTGATGGCATGTTGTCTCCTATAACGTGTCATATATAAGTGCACTGGACAACGTGTCTGATGGCATGTTGTCTCCTATAACGTGTCATATGTAAGTACACCAGACAACGTGTATGATGGCATGTTTTCTCCTATAATGTGTCATATGTAAGTACACCAGACAACGTGTCTGATGGCATGTTGTCTCCTATAACGTGTCATATGTAAGTGCACTGGACAACGTGTCAAACATGTAAGTACACCAGACAACGTGTATGATGGCATGTTGTCTCCTATAACGTGTCATATGTAAGTGCACTGGATAACGTGTCAAACATGCAAGTACACCAGACAACGTGTATGATGGCATGTTGTCTCCTATAACGTGTCATATGTAAGTGCACTGGACAACGTGTCAAACATGCAAGTACACCAGACAACGTGTATGATGGCATGTTGTCTCCTATAACGTGTCATATGTAAGTGCACTGGACAACGTGTCAAACATGTAAGCACACCAGACAACGTGTATGATGGCATGTTGTCTCCTATAACGTGTCATATGTAAGTGCACTGGACAACGTGTCAAACATGTAAGTACACCAGACAATGTGTCTGATGGCATGTTGTCTCCTATAACGTGTCATACGTAAGTACACCAGACAACGTGTCTAATGGCATGTTGTCTCCTATAACGTGTCATATGTAAGTGCACTGGAAAACGTGTCAAACATGTAAGTATACCAGACTACGTGTATGATGGCATGTTGTCTCCTATAACGTGACATATGTAAGTGCACTGGACAACGTTTCAAACATGTAAGTACACCAGACAACGTGTCTGATGGCATGTTGTCTCCTATAACGTGTCATATGTAGGTGCACTGGACAACGTGTCTGATGGCATGTTGTCTCCTATAACGTGTCATATGTAAGTGCACTGGACAACGTTTCAAACATGTAAGTACACCAGACAACGTGTCTGATGGCATGTTGTCTCCTATAACGTGTCATATGCAAGTACACCAGACAACGTGTATGATGGCATGTTGTCTCCTATAACGTGTCACATGTAAGTGCACTGGACAACGTGTCAAACATGTAAGTACACTAGACAACGTGTATGATGGCATATTGTCTCCTATAACGTGTCATATGTAAGTGTACTGGACAACGTGTCAAACATGTAAGTACACCAGACAACGTGTCTGATGGCATATTGTCTCCTATAACGTGTCATATGTAAGTGCACTGGACAACGTGTCAAACATTAAAGTACACCAGACAACGTGTCTGATGGCATGTTGTCTCCTATAACGTGTCACATGTAAGTGTACTGGACAACGTGTCAAACATATAAGTACACCAGGCAAACGTGTCTGCTGGCATGTTGTCTCCTATAACGTGTCATATGTAAGTGCACTGGACAACGTGTCAAACATGCAAGTACACCAGACAACGTGTATGATGGCATGTTGTCTCCTATAACGTGTCATATGTAAGTGCACTGGACAACGTGTCAAACATGCAAGTACACCAGACAACGTGTATGATGGCATGTTGTCTCCTATAACGTGTCATATGTAAGTGCACTGGATAACGTGTCAAACATGTAATTACACCAGGCAACGTGTCTGATGGCATGTTGTCTCCTATAACGTGTCATATGTAAGTGCACTGGACAACGTGTCAAACATGCAATTACACCAGACAACGTGTATGATGGCATATTGTCTCCTATAACGTGTCATATGTAAGTGCACTGGACAACGTGTCAAACATGTAAGTACCCCAGACTACGTGTATGATGGCATGTTGTCTCCTATAACGTGTCATATGTAAGTGCACTGGACAACGTGTCAAACATGTAAGTACACCAGACAACGTGACTGATGGCATATTGTCTCCTATAACGTGTCATATGTAAGTGCACTGTACAACGTGTCAAACATTAAAGTACACAAGACAACGTGTCTGATGGCATGTTGTCTCCTATAACGTGTCATATGTAAGTGCACTGGACAACGTGTCAAACATGCAAGTACACCAGACAACGTGTATGATGGCATGTTGTCTCCTATAACGTGTCATATAAAAGTGCACTGGACAACGTGTCAAACATTAAAGTACACCAGACAACGTGTCTGATAGCATGTTGTCTAATATAACGTGTCACATGAAAGTGTACTGGACAACGTGTCAAACATTAAAGTACACCAGACAACGTGTATGATGGCATGTTGTCTCCTATAACGTGTCACATGTTAGTGTACTGGACAACGTGTCAAACATGTAAGCACACCAGACAACGTGTATGATGGCATGTTGTCCCCTATAACGTGTCATATGTAAGTGCACTGGACAACGTGTCAAACATTAAAGCACACCAGACAACGTGTATGATGGCATGTTGTCCCCTATAATGTGTCACATTTAAGTGCACTGGACAACGTGTCAAACATTAAAGTACACCAGACAACGTGTATGATGGCATGTTGTCTCCTATAACGTGTCACATGTAAGTGTACTGGACAACGTGTCAAACATGTAAGCACACCAGGCAACGTGTCTGATGGCATGTTGTCTCCTATAACGTGTCATATGTAAGTGTACTGGACAACGTGTCAAACATTAAAGTACACCAGACAACGTGTCTGATGGCATGTTTTCTCCTATAACGTGTCATATGTAAGTGCACTGGACAACGTGTCAAATATTAAAGTACACCAGACAACGTGTCTGATGGCATGTTGTCCCCTATAACGTGTCATATGTAAGTGTACTGGACAACGTGTCAAACATGTAAGCACACCAGACAACGTGTATGATGGCATATTGTCTCCTATAACGTGTCATATGTAAGTGTACTGGACAACGTGTCAAACATGTAAGTACACCAGACAACGTGTCTGATGGCATGTTGTCTCCTATAACGTGTCATATGTAAGTGCACTGGACAACGTGTCAAACATGTAAGTACACCAGACAACGTGTCTGATGGCATGTTGTCTCCTATAACGTGTCACATGTAAGTGCACTGGACAACGTGTCAAACATGTAAGTACACCAGACAACGTGTATGATGGCATATTGTCTCCTATAACGTGTCACATGTAAGTGCACTGGACAACGTGTCAAACATGTAAGTACACCAGACAACGTGTATGATGGCATGTTGTCTCCTATAACGTGTCATATGTAAGTGCACTGGATAACGTGTCAAACATGTAAGTACACCAGACAACGTGTATGATGGCATATTGTCTCCTATAACGTGTCATATGTAAGTGCACTGGACAACGTGTCAAACATAAAAGTACACCAGACAACGTGTCTGATGGCATGTTGTCTCCTATAACGTGTCACATGTAAGTGTACTGGACAACGTGTCAAACATGTAAGTACACCAGGCAACGTGTCTGATGGCATGTTGTCTCCTATAACGTGTCATATGTAAGTACACTGGACAACGTGTCAAACATGCAAGTACACCAGACAACGTGTATGATGGCATGTTGTCTCCTATAACGTGTCATATGTAAGTGCACTGGACAACGTGTCAAACATGTAAGTACACCAGACAACGTGTATGATGGCATGTTGTCTCCTATAACGTGTCATATGTAAGTGCACTGGACAACGTGTCAAACATGTAAGTACACCAGACAACGTGTATGATGGCATGTTGTCTCCTATAACGTGTCATATGTAAGTGCACTGGATAACGTGTCAAACATGTAAGTACACCAGACAACGTGTATGATGGCATATTGTCTCCTATAACGTGTCATATGTAAGTGCACTGAACAACGTGTCAAACATTAAAGTACACCAGACAACGTGTCTGATGGCATGTTTTCTCCTATAACGTGTCACATGTAAGTGTACTGGACAACGTGTCAAACATGTAAGTACACCAGGCAACGTGTCTGATGGCATGTTGTCTCCTATAACGTGTCATATGTAAGTGCACTGGACAACGTGTCAAACATGCAAGTACACCAGACAACGTGTATGATGGCATGTTGTCTCCTATAACGTGTCATATGTAAGTGCACTGGACAACGTGTCAAACATGCAAGTACACCAGACAACGTGTATGATGGCATGTTGTCTCCTATAACGTGTCATATGTAAGTGCACTGGACAACGTGTCAAACATGTAAGTACACCAGACTACGTGTATGATGGCATGTTGTCTCCTATAACGTGTCATATGTAAGTGCACTGGACAACGTGTCAAACATGCAAGTACACCAGACAACGTGTATGATGGCATGTTGTCTCCTATAACGTGTCATATGTAAGTGCACTGGACAACGTGTCAAACATTAAAGTACACCAGACAACGTGTATGATGGCATATTGTCTCCTATAACGTGTCATATGTAAGTGCACTGGACAACGTGTCAAACATGTAAGTACACCAGACAACGTGTATGATGGCATGTTGTCTCCTATAACGTGTCATATGTAAGTGCACTGGACAACGTGTCAAACATGTAAGTACACCAGACTACGTGTATGATGGCATGTTGTCTCCTATAACGTGTCATATGTAAGTGCACTGGACAACGTGTCAAACATGCAAGTACACCAGACAACGTGTATGATGGCATGTTGTCTCCTATAACGTGTCATATGTAAGTGCACTGGATAACGTGTCAAACATGTAAGTTCACCAGACAACGTGTCTGATGGCATATTGTCTCCTATAATGTGTCATATGTAAGTGCACTGGACAACGTGTCAAACATTAAAGTACACCAGACAACGTGTCTGATGGCATGTTGTCTCCTATAACGTGTCACATGTAAGTGTACTGGACAACGTGTCAAACATGTAAGTACACCAGGCAACGTGTCTGATGGCATGTTGTCTCCTATAACGTGTCATATGTAAGTGCACTGGACAACGTGTCAAACATGCAAGTACACCAGACAACGTGTATGATGGCATGTTGTCTCCTATAACGTGTCATATGTAAGTGCACTGGACAACGTGTCAAACATGCAAGTACACCAGACAACGTGTATGATGGCATGTTGTCTCCTATAACTTGTCATATGTAAGTGCACTGGACAACGTGTCAAACATGTAAGTACACCAGACAACGTGTATGATGGCATGTTTTCTCCTACAACGTGTCATATGTAAGTGCACTGGACAACGTGTCAAACATGTAAGTACATCAGACAACGTGTCTGATGGCATGTTGTCTCCTATAACGTGTCATATGTAAGTGCACTGGACAACGTGTCAAACATGCAAGTACACCAGACAACGTGTATGATGGCATGTTGTCTCCTATAACGTGTCATATGTAAGTGCACTGGACAACGTGTCAAACATTAAAGTACACCAGACAACGTGTCTGATGGCATGTTGTCTCCTATAACGTGTCACATGTAAGTGTACTGGACAACGTGTCAAACATGTAAGCACACCAGGCAACGTGTCTGATGGCATGTTGTCTCCTATAACGTGTCATATGTAAGTGTACTGGACAACGTGTCAAACATTAAAGTACACCAGACAACGTGTCTGATGCCATGTTGTCTCCTATAACGTGTCATATGTAAATGCACTGGACAACGTGTCAAACATTAAATTACACCAGACAACGTGTCTGATGGCATGTTGTCCCCTATAACGTGTCATATGTAAGTGCACTGGACAACGTGTCAAACATGTAAGTACACCAGACAACGTGTATGATGGCATATTGTCTCCTATAACGTGTCATATGTAAGTGCACTGGATAACGTGTCAAACATTAAAGTACACCAGACAACATGTCTGATGGCATGTTGTCTCCTATAACGTGTCACATGTAAGTGCACTGGACAACGTGTCAAACATTAAAGTACACCAGACAACGTTTCTGATGGCATGTTGTCTCCTATAACGTGTCATATGTAAGTGCACTGGACAACGTGTCTGATGGCATGTTGTCTCCTATAACGTGTCATATGTAAGTACACCAGACAACGTGTATGATGGCATGTTTTCTCCTATAACGTGTCATATGTAAGTACACCAGACAACGTGTCTGATGTCATGTTGTCTCCTATAACGTGTCATATGTAAGTGCACTGGACAACATGCCAAACATTAAAGTACACCAGACAACGTGTCTGATGGCATGTTGTCTCCTATAACGTGTCACATGTAAGTGTACTGGACAACGTGTCAAACATTAAAGTACACCATACAACGTGTATGATGGCATGTTGTCTCTTATAACGTGTCACATGTAAGTGTACTGGACAACGTGTCAAACATGTAAGCACACCAGACAACGTGTATGATGGCATGTTGTCTCCTATAACGTGTCAAACATGCAAGTACACCAGACAACGTGTATGATGGCATGTTGTCTCCTATAACGTGTCATATGTAAGTGCACTGGACAACGTGTCAAACATTAAAGTACACCAGACAACGTGTCTGATGGCATATTGTCTCCTATAACGTGTCACATGTAAGTGTACTGGACAACGTGTCAAACATGTAAGTACACCAGACAACGTGTATGATGGCATGTTGTCTCCTATAACGTGTCATATGTAAGTGCACTGGACAACGTGTCAAACATGTAAGTACACCAGACAACGTGTATGATGGCATGTTGTCTCCTATAACGTGTCATATGTAAGTGCACTGGATAACGTGTCAAACATGTAAGTACACCAGACAACGTGTATGATGGCATATTGTCTCCTATAACGTGTCATATGTAAGTGCACTGAACAACGTGTCAAACATTAAAGTACACCAGACAACGTGTCTGATGGCATGTTTTCTCCTATAACGTGTCACATGTAAGTGTACTGGACAACGTGTCAAACATGTAAGTACACCAGGCAACGTGTCTGATGGCATGTTGTCTCCTATAACGTGTCATATGTAAGTGCACTGGACAACGTGTCAAACATGTAAGTACACCAGACAACGTGTATGATGGCATGTTGTCTCCTATAACGTGTCATATGTAAGTGCACTGGATAACGTGTCAAACATGTAAGTACACCAGACAACGTGTATGATGGCATATTGTCTCCTATAACGTGTCATATGTAAGTGCACTGAACAACGTGTCAAACATTAAAGTACACCAGACAACGTGTCTGATGGCATGTTTTCTCCTATAACGTGTCACATGTAAGTGTACTGGACAACGTGTCAAACATGTAAGTACACCAGGCAACGTGTCTGATGGCATGTTGTCTCCTATAACGTGTCATATGTAAGTGCACTGGACAACGTGTCAAACATGCAAGTACACCAGACAACGTGTATGATGGCATGTTGTCTCCTATAACGTGTCATATGTAAGTGCACTGGACAACGTGTCAAACATGCAAGTACACCAGACAACGTGTATGATGGCATGTTGTCTCCTATAACGTGTCATATGTAAGTGCACTGGACAACGTGTCAAACATGTAAGTACACCAGACTACGTGTATGATGGCATGTTGTCTCCTATAACGTGTCATATGTAAGTGCACTGGACAACGTGTCAAACATGCAAGTACACCAGACAACGTGTATGATGGCATGTTGTCTCCTATAACGTGTCATATGTAAGTGCACTGGACAACGTGTCAAACATTAAAGTACACCAGACAACGTGTATGATGGCATATTGTCTCCTATAACGTGTCATATGTAAGTGCACTGGACAACGTGTCAAACATGTAAGTACACCAGACAACGTGTATGATGGCATGTTGTCTCCTATAACGTGTCATATGTAAGTGCACTGGACAACGTGTCAAACATGTAAGTACACCAGACTACGTGTATGATGGCATGTTGTCTCCTATAACGTGTCATATGTAAGTGCACTGGACAACGTGTCAAACATGCAAGTACACCAGACAACGTGTATGATGGCATGTTGTCTCCTATAACGTGTCATATGTAAGTGCACTGGATAACGTGTCAAACATGTAAGTTCACCAGACAACGTGTCTGATGGCATATTGTCTCCTATAATGTGTCATATGTAAGTGCACTGGACAACGTGTCAAACATTAAAGTACACCAGACAACGTGTCTGATGGCATGTTGTCTCCTATAACGTGTCACATGTAAGTGTACTGGACAACGTGTCAAACATGTAAGTACACCAGGCAACGTGTCTGATGGCATGTTGTCTCCTATAACGTGTCATATGTAAGTGCACTGGACAACGTGTCAAACATGCAAGTACACCAGACAACGTGTATGATGGCATGTTGTCTCCTATAACGTGTCATATGTAAGTGCACTGGACAACGTGTCAAACATGCAAGTACACCAGACAACGTGTATGATGGCATGTTGTCTCCTATAACTTGTCATATGTAAGTGCACTGGACAACGTGTCAAACATGTAAGTACACCAGACAACGTGTATGATGGCATGTTTTCTCCTACAACGTGTCATATGTAAGTGCACTGGACAACGTGTCAAACATGTAAGTACATCAGACAACGTGTCTGATGGCATGTTGTCTCCTATAACGTGTCATATGTAAGTGCACTGGACAACGTGTCAAACATGCAAGTACACCAGACAACGTGTATGATGGCATGTTGTCTCCTATAACGTGTCATATGTAAGTGCACTGGACAACGTGTCAAACATTAAAGTACACCAGACAACGTGTCTGATGGCATGTTGTCTCCTATAACGTGTCACATGTAAGTGTACTGGACAACGTGTCAAACATGTAAGCACACCAGGCAACGTGTCTGATGGCATGTTGTCTCCTATAACGTGTCATATGTAAGTGTACTGGACAACGTGTCAAACATTAAAGTACACCAGACAACGTGTCTGATGCCATGTTGTCTCCTATAACGTGTCATATGTAAATGCACTGGACAACGTGTCAAACATTAAATTACACCAGACAACGTGTCTGATGGCATGTTGTCCCCTATAACGTGTCATATGTAAGTGCACTGGACAACGTGTCAAACATGTAAGTACACCAGACAACGTGTATGATGGCATATTGTCTCCTATAACGTGTCATATGTAAGTGCACTGGATAACGTGTCAAACATTAAAGTACACCAGACAACATGTCTGATGGCATGTTGTCTCCTATAACGTGTCACATGTAAGTGCACTGGACAACGTGTCAAACATTAAAGTACACCAGACAACGTTTCTGATGGCATGTTGTCTCCTATAACGTGTCATATGTAAGTGCACTGGACAACGTGTCTGATGGCATGTTGTCTCCTATAACGTGTCATATGTAAGTACACCAGACAACGTGTATGATGGCATGTTTTCTCCTATAACGTGTCATATGTAAGTACACCAGACAACGTGTCTGATGTCATGTTGTCTCCTATAACGTGTCATATGTAAGTGCACTGGACAACATGCCAAACATTAAAGTACACCAGACAACGTGTCTGATGGCATGTTGTCTCCTATAACGTGTCACATGTAAGTGTACTGGACAACGTGTCAAACATTAAAGTACACCATACAACGTGTATGATGGCATGTTGTCTCTTATAACGTGTCACATGTAAGTGTACTGGACAACGTGTCAAACATGTAAGCACACCAGACAACGTGTATGATGGCATGTTGTCTCCTATAACGTGTCAAACATGCAAGTACACCAGACAACGTGTATGATGGCATGTTGTCTCCTATAACGTGTCATATGTAAGTGCACTGGACAACGTGTCAAACATTAAAGTACACCAGACAACGTGTCTGATGGCATATTGTCTCCTATAACGTGTCACATGTAAGTGTACTGGACAACGTGTCAAACATGTAAGCACACCAGGCAACGTGTCTGATGGCATGTTGTCTCCTATAACGTGTCATATGTAAGTGTACTGGACAACGTGTCAAACATGTAAGTACATCAGACAACGTGTCTGATGGCATGTTGTCTCCTATAACGTGTCATATGTAAGTGCACTGGACAACGTGTCAAACATGCAAGTACACCAGACAACGTGTATGATGGCATGTTGTCTCCTATAACGTGTCATATGTAAGTGCACTGGACAACGTGTCAAACATTAAAGTACACCAGACAACGTGTCTGATGGCATGTTGTCTCCTATAACGTGTCACATGTAAGTGTACTGGACAACGTGTCAAACATTAAAGTACACCAGACAACGTGTATGATGTCATGTTGTCTCCTATAACGTGTCACATGTAAGTGTACTGGACAACGTGCCAAACATGTAAGCACACCAGGCAACGTGTCTGATGGCATGTTGTCTCCTTTAACGTGTCATATGTAAGTGTACTGGACAACGTGTCAAACATTAAAGTACACCAGACAACGTGTCTGATGGCATGTTGTCTCCTATAACGTGTCATATGTAAATGAACTAGACAACGTGTCAAACATTAAATTACACCAGACAACGTGTCTGATGGCATGTTGTCCCCTATAACGTGTCATATGTAAGTGCACTGGACAACGTGTCAAACATGTAAGTACACCAGACAACGTGTATGATGGCATATTGTCTCCTATAACGTGTCATATGTAAGTGCACTGGATAACGTGTCAAACATTAAAGTACACCAGACAACGTGTCTGATGGCATGTTGTCTCCTATAACGTGTCACATGTAAGTGCACTGGACAACGTGTCAAACATTAAAGTACACCAGACAACGTTTCTGATGGCATGTTGTCTCCTATAACGTGTCATATGTAAGTGCACTGGACAACGTGTCTAATGGCATGTTGTCTCCTATAACGTGTCATATGTAAGTACACCAGACAACGTGTATGATGGCATGTTTTCTCCTATAACGTGTCATATGTAAATACACCAGACAACGTGTCTGATGGCATGTTGTCTCCTATAACGTGTCATATGTAAGTGCACTGGACAACGTGCCAAACATTAAAGTACACCAGACAACGTGTATGATGGCATGTTGTCTCCTATAACGTGTCACATGTAAGTGTACTGGACAACGTGTCAAACATTAAAGTACACCATACAACGTGTATGATGGCATGTTGTCTCCTATAACGTGTCACATGTAAGTGTACTGGACAACGTGTTAAATATGTAAGCACACCAGACAACGTGTATGATGGCATGTTGTCTCCTATAACGTGTCAAACATGCAAGTACACCAGACAACGTGTATGATGGCATGTTGTCTCCTATAACGTGTCATATGTAAGTGTACTGGACAACGTGTCAAACATGTAAGCACACCAGGCAACGTGTCTGATGGCATGTTGTCTCCTATAACGTGTCATATGTAAGTGTACTGGACAACGTGTCAAACATTAAAGTACACCAGACAACGTGTCTGATGGCATGTTGTCTCCTATAACGTGTCATATGTAAGTGCACTGGACAACGTGTCAAACATTAAAGTACACCAGACAACGTGTCTGATGGCATGTTGTCCCCTATAACGTGTCATATGTAAGTGCACTGGACAACGTGTCAAACATGTAAGTACACCAGACAACGTGTCTGATGGCATGTTGTCTCCTATAACGTGTCATATGTAAGTGCACTGGACAACGTGTCAAACATGCAAGTACACCAGACAACGTGTATGATGGTATGTTGTCTCCTGTAACGTGTCATATGTAATTGCACTGGACAACGTGTCAAACATGTAAGTACACCAGACAACGTGTCTGATGGCATGTTGTCTCCTATAACGTGTCATATGTAAGTGCACTGGACAACGTGTCAAACATTAAAGTACACCAGGCAACGTGTCAAACATTAAAGTACACCAGGCAACGTGTCTGATGGCATGTTGTCTCCTATAACGTGTCATATGTAAGTGCATTGGGCAACGTGTCAAACATGTAAGTACACCAGACTACGTGTATGATGGCATGTTGTCTCCTATAACGTGTCATATGTAAGTGCACTGGACAACGTGTCAAACATGCAAGTACACCAGTCTACGTGTATGATGGCATGTTGTCTCCTATAACGTGTCATATGTAAGTGCACTGGACAACGTGTCACACATGTAAGTACACCAGACTACGTGTATGATGGCATGTTGTCTCCTATAACGTGTCATATGTAAGTGCACTGGACAACGTGTCAAACATGTAAGTACACCAGACAACGTGTATGATGGCATGTTGTCTCCTATAACGTGTCATATGTAAGTGCACTGGACAACGTGTCAAACATTAAAGTACACCAGACAACGTGTCTGATGGCATGTTGTCTCCTATAACGTGTCATATGTAAGTGCACTGGACAACGTGTCAAACATGCAAGTACACCAGACAACGTGTATGATGGCATGTTGTCTCCTATAACGTGTCATATGTAAGTGCACTGGACAACGTGTCAAACATTAAAGTACACCAGACAACGTGTCTGATGGCATGTTGTCTCCTATAACGTGTCACATGTAAATGTACTGGACAACGTGTCAAACATGTAAGTACACCAGACAACGTGTATGATGGCATGTTGTCTCCTATAACGTGTCACATGTAAGTGTACTGGACAACGTGCCAAACATTAAAGTACACCAGACAACGTGTATGATGGCATGTTGTCTCCTATAACTTGTCACATGTAAGTGTACTGGACAACGTGTCAAACATGTAAGCACACCAGGCAACGTGTCTGATGGCATGTTGTCTCCTATAACGTGTCATATGTAAGTGTACTGGACAACGTGTCAAACATTAAAGTACACCAGACAACGTGTCTGATGGCATGTTGTCTCCTATAACGTGTCATATGTAATTGCACTGGACAACGTGTCAAACATTAAAGTACACCAGACAACGTGTCTGATGGCATGTTGTCCCCTATAACGTGGCATATGTAAGTGCACTGGACAACGTGTCAAACATGTAAGTACACCAGACAACGTGTATGATGGCATATTGTCCCCTATAACGTGTCACATGTAAGTGCACTGGACAACGTGTCAAACATGTAATTACACCAGACAACGTGTATGATGGCATGTTGTCTCCTATAACGTGTCATATGTAAGTGCACTGGACAACGTGTCAAACATGTAAGTACACCAGACAACGTGTCTGATGGCATGTTTCCTCCTATAACGTGTAATATGTAAGTGCACTGGACAACGTGTCAAACATGTAAGTACACCAGACAACGTGTCTGATGGCATGTTTCCTCCTATAACGTGTCATATGTAAGTGCACTGGACAACGTGTCAAACATTAATGTACACCAGACAACGTGTATAATGGCATATTGTCTCCTATAACGTGTCATATGTAAGTGCACTGGATAACGTGTCAAACATGTAATTACACCAGACAACGTGTATGATGGCATGTTGTCTCCTATAACGTGTCACATGTAAGTGCACTGGACAACGTGTCAAACATGTAATTACACCAGACAACGTGGATGATGGCATGTTGTCCCCTATAACGTGTCACATGTAAGTGCACTGGACAACGTGTCAAACATGTAATTACACCAGACAACGTGTATGATGGCATGTTGTCCCCTATAACGTGTCATATGTAAGTGCACTGGACAACGTGTCAAACATTAAAGTACACCAGACAACGTGTATGATGGCACATTGTCCCCTATAACGTGTCACATGTAAGTGCACTGGACAACGTGTCAAACATGTAATTACACCAGACAACGTGTCTTATGGCATGTTGTCTCCTATAACGTGTCATATGTAGGTGCACTGGACAACGTGTTGAATATGCATGTTAGTACACCGGGCAACATTTCTAATGGCGTATTGTCTCCTATCACGTGTCATTTGTAATTCACTGGACGACATGTCAAATATGTAAGCCACTAGATATACACACAGTGTGAACTGCAGACCAATACGCATGGATTAAGGTAAACCAACACTGTTATAAAAATAAAGACAGTGTATATGCAGGTACACAATAACTTCGAGCGCAGCAACAACATTCATGGTATTCAGAGACTATCAATGCATCCATCATTAATTTTTCTAATTAATATAACGAGTTATTAATTAAACTATTACGTATTTGAGGCGATATTGGAACAATCATAGTTCTAATACAATGTAGTTTATAATTGACGACAATATATGCCAAAACTCGGCCAATACGGTCGGCTAATACTGTTTCTGCCGTTTAGATTGGCTACTGAACTCGCCAAATACGGGATAAGAGGAATGGACTGTTTTCTTTGGCTGTCGAAACTCGCCCTAATACCTCGGAAAATAACTCGGCCAATATGAAGTCGCCTTATTAATAACATGATAGTAGATATATTAATTTTATACTATTTTGCTAGTAAAAGCATTATAGGTTATTAAAAGGTAGAGTTTAATAAAATTTTAAAGTTAAAGCTATTTGATATGAGGTTCCAAAACCGACAGTTGAGATTGAACAAACGGAGATAATCGCGGCATAATGTATGTGGCATCAACAAAACAAGTGACGTCATTGACGCTACCGCTGTTTAAACATCCGAATACATACTACGTTCAATATAATTTAGAAGCATGGTTTCTCGTCGTTGTAGTCATTTTGTGTTGTTCAATGTTTTCTAATTTTGTAAATACTGAGTATAGATATAAAGATTTAATATTATAGAATTGTTGTATATCGGTGTATAAAAATAACTCATCTGACAGTGCAATGACCAACTGTTTTTATACACCGATAAACCACAATGAAATCTTAAATCCTTAATAACACTATTTCAATAAGTTGTTCATCAAATATACAGGGAAACATTATTTAATGACTTCGACGACGCTTTTGACGTAATATCATTGATACGTTTTTCCAGCCTGCTTGGAATTTGACCTGTCGAGACACGCAAGCAGTGACGTCAACTACACCTACAACACTGTCAGCACGGTTGACGAGAGCGCATGCTTTCTGGAATGTTTTGACACATCATACTGCAGAACTTTCCGGTATTCAAGCGGCACGTGCTACATATACACATGCGGAAGTGATTGTGTAACATCATATTTGATTCCCGGTTCTTTCGACATATATCATCGAACGTGTTATGGTAAGTAGGAACATTTATGTATGGTCGTATCTCATTTATTTTGTTATTTTTTATGTATCTTTCTTAAGAATCAGTAACATATTAAAATAGCGGAATACACGCAAATAATGGCAAAAGAATTAATATGTTGTATTTATTTCAAATAAGTAAAATATAACTCGAATTCGATCTCAAAACCATGAGATCTTATACATGTATAATAAAACATAAACTGCTTACGTAATTGGTAAATGTATAGTTTTGTCTACGTAAGATTAACATTGCCGGATAACCTTTTTGAGCGTTTTCTGTCCATCCATGCATATTCATTTAAACGAGATTTTTTCAGTCAAGTGACCAACGGTATTTATGAGGTATAATGGACTTAAGTAATATGGTTACCGACGATGTCTGTCCATTTGCCAATATTCAGAATATTGCGCTTGCTTAAGATATTCCTGCTTATAATATATTTTTTGGAATTTAAGTTTATTTAAAGTATTTCCCAGTAATGTATGAGCCCAAATCAGATAAAACATGAACTCGAAATATGCGCACAAATCTTTTTTACTACTAGATGTGTATCAAAAGATGGAATGTAGTGTGCTTGTTAAATATTGAACATCACAACTAAAACAATGTTCAACGTTGTTTATTTTGATCCTTCAAACTTATATAGCCACAACGGATATACACAGTTACTAAGATCATAGTGCCTTTAAATAACCCACATTACTCAATATGTCCAAAATTAGCCAAAACTACTACATACACTGTACACTGAGACGACTAGGATCTTTTTTCAGAATGCCCTAGAATAGCCAACACCAGGGAATACACAGTAACACTGACGCGGATATGTTCCTTTTCAAAATGCCCTATAATAGTCAACACCACTGAATACACAGTACCACTGACACGGATATGTTCCTTTTCAGGATGACCTATAATAGCCAACACCACTGAATACACAGTACCACTGACACGTATATGTTCCTTTTCAGAATGACCTATAAAAGTCAACACCATTGAATACACAGTAACACTGACACGGATATGTTCCTTTTCAGAATGACCTATAAAAGTCAACACCATTGAATACACAGTAACACTGACGCGGATATGTTCCTTTTCAAAATGACCTATAAAAGTCAACACCATTGAATACACAGTAACACTGACGCGGATATGTTCCTTTTCAAAATGACCTATAAAAGTCAACACCATTGAATACACAGTAACACTGACGCGGATATGTTCCTTTTCAAAATGACCTATAAAAGTCAACACCATTGAATACACAGTAACACTGACACGGATATGGTTTTTTTTCAGAATGCCCTACAATAGCAAACACTAGGGAATGCACAGTACCACTGACACGGATATGTTCCTTTTCAAAATGCCCTACAATAGCCAACACCACTGAATACACAGTACCACTGACAGTATATGTTCCTTTTCAAAATGCCCTATAATAGTCAACATTACTGAATACACAGAAACACTGACACGGATATGTTGTTGTTTTTTCAGAATGTCCTACAATAGCCTAAACCACTGAATACACGGTACCACTGACACGGAAATGTTCCTTTCCAAAATGCCCTATAATAGTCAACATTACTGAATACACAGAAACACTGACACGGATATGTTCCTTTCCAAAATGCCCTACAATAGCCAACACCATTGAATACACAGTACCACTGACACGGAAATGTTCCTTTCCAAAATGCCCTACAATAGCCAACACCACTGAATACACAGTACCACTGACAAGGGTATGTTCCTTTTCAGAATGACCTACAATAGCCAACACCACTGAATACACAGTACCACTGACAAGGGTATGTTCCTTTTCAGAATTACCTACAATAGCCAACATCACTGACTACACAGTACTACTGACACGGAAATGTTCCTTTCCAAAATGCCCTACAATAGCCAACACCACTGAATACACAGTACCACTGACACGGAAATGTTCCTTTCCAAAATGCCCTACAATAGCCAACACCACTGAATACACAGTACCACTGACAAGGGTATGTTCCTTTTCAGAATGACCTACAATAGCCAACACCACTGAATACACAGTACCACTGACACGGATATGTTCCTTTTCAAAATGCCCTACAATAGCCAACACCACTGAATACACAGTACCACTGACAAGGGTATGTTCCTTTTCAGAATGACCTACAATAGCCAACACCACTGAATACACAGTACCACTGACACGGAAATGTTCCTTTCCAAAATGCCCTACAATAGCCAACACCACTGAATACACAGTACCACTGACAAGGGTATGTTCCTTTTCAGAATGACCTACAATAGCCAACACCACTGAATACACAGTACCACTGACAACGGTATGTTCCTTTTCAGAATGCCATACAATAGCCAACATCACTGAATACACAGTACCACTGACAAGGGTATGTTCCTTTTCAGAATGACCTACAATAGCCAACACCACTGAATACACAGTACCACTGACACGGGTATGTTCCTTTTCAGAATGGCCTATAATAGTCAACACCACTACATACAGAGTAACACTGACACGGATATGTTTCTTTTCAGAAAGCCATACAATAGCCAATACAACTGAATACACAGTACCACTGACACGTATATGTTCCATTTCAGAATGCCCTACAATAGCCAACACCGCTGAATACACAGTAACCCTCACCGGGCTATACTTGGGAGACACTTTGACAACAACTTGCAATTTCGGCTACGAACACTCCTCGGGGGATTTAATAAGGTTTTTCTTTTACAAATATTGGTTGTAATTTAAGTACATCGTCCGTACCCTGGTACTCGAATTCTCTTCACACTTCATTATGAACTTGTAAAAACTACTTTATTGAGACCCAAATGAACAAACGATGGTTTTGGTGATTAGAATCATTCTTAACAAACTTACTAAGACGTATGATTCCATATAGCGGTCAGAACAAGTGCAAAAGCCAGGGTTCTTATATCTGTATGTATGTCGATCTAAAGATCTCTCGTGATGCATTTTTTCAAATTTCCTCGGTATCTAGGACCTGCCAAGGAGGTTACGCGTGGGGCGGAGACACGGCCAGTTGTAGCCCAGTAGATTGCGACATACCTTCCACCATTGCGCATGCATCATTCACACTTACTTCAGGAACAACAACATACGGAAGCTTTGTAACGTATTCTTGCGAATCCGGATACATTCCAACAGGCGAAAATAGATTTGCCTGTGCCGACACCGGCCAATGGACTGGTTTGGGCTTTTCTTGCGAAGGATGCGGTTTTCCACCTAACGTTTCAAGTGCAACGTATACTTTGACGTCTGGTACAAACTACGATAGTGTTGCAAATTATGTTTGCGTTACAGGGTACGTATTTAGTGCGACATCTCAGCTCTTTTGTGACTTAAATACACAGGCCTGGTCGGGAACGCTTTCATCGTGCGTCCTGGTGGATTGCTTATTACCTCCAACTGAACCTCATGCGACGTACACATTAACGTCAGAGTCTACAACTTGGCAAAGTACTGTGGAATATGCCTGCGAAAATGGGTATAATCTAAACGGCGATCCCATTATGGAATGTTCGGCTGGCGGTGTTTGGGTTGGAAGTGGTTTTTCTTGTGAAGGATGTGGCAACCCCCCAATAATTTCCTATTCAACGTATTCTCTTACATTTGGTACGGGAGTTGGAAGCATTGCACAATACACCTGCAGTCCAGGCTATACCCTTGAAAGCTCATCTGAATTGATATGCATCTCAAATGGAACATGGGGTGGAATACTTCCTGTATGTAGCTTCATAGATTGTGGAAGTCCTCCTAATGTGACAAACGCGAGCTACATTTCATCACCTGACACAACATTAAACAGCTCAACGGTGTATTCCTGTAACACAGGATTTCAAATGACGGTAACCGGAACGCTCCTGTGTGAATCTGATGGTCAGTGGATTGGAATCCTTCCTGTCTGCATCGAGGTTTACTGTACAGAGCTAAACAATCCACCGAATGGATTTGTAAATTATGGATCAAACGTTTATAACTCAACAGCGAGTTTCAACTGCTCAGATGGGTACAATTTAGTTGGATCACCGTACATCATTTGCTCCGCTGATGGCTCTTGGAATGCTACTCAACCAATCTGCAGTCCAGCGGATTGTTTACCACTGTATGACCCACTGAATGGATACGTTAGTCATACTTCGGGAACTACATATATCCATGTCGCAAATTATACGTGTGAAATTGGGTATTATATAGACGGGGATTCCTTACGAATCTGTCAAGCTAATGCATCATGGAGTGGAAGCGAACCGTCCTGCATAATCGTGGATTGCAACCAGCCACCTATTCTTTTGAATGGAATATACCAGCTCCTAAATAATGGGACGAAATATTCGGATCATGCAACTTATTCTTGCAACCTGGGTTACACTATTTCTGGTGCCTTGCTGGTAACTTGCCTTGCAAATGGAAACTGGAATCTGCCACCACCTGCATGCACTATACTAGATTGTGGATCTATTGCACATCCGGTTAATGGATTGGCACTAACACCCGATGGTGAGGCTTTTTCCTATGTAAGATAGTTCTATATTTTACCGATTCAGCACCACCAGTTTTATTTAATAAGTGGTTTGGTGTTCGATTGACCTCTTAATGCAAAGTTTTGCGAAACGTTTACCGGATGACCTTATACCGAAAAAGACTTTCTTTCCAGCACTGTGGTCGATTACGGTTAACATACTATTAACATACAGAAATTATTACACTAGTTAATGTTAATTCCGTGTAGTTGACGTACATGTTCACAAAAATAATAATGGTAAACATTCATTAATTTAACAAATCAAAGAAAAATAAATATTCAGTATGTATTCCCGCTTGGCTTAATAATGGCGAGGCCGGAAGTATTTTGGCCGGTACTTGGAATATCGAGCCAACGGGTTTCGACTGTATATCTAATTTGAAAACCGATTGAGAGGTCTTGCTGAAATCTCATTAGAAGTGCATTTAGTGATATGAATATAAATAAGAATGTAAAATTTATTTCGCTCATTCCCGTTTCTTAGGAACGAAATTCGGGGCAACTGCAACATTCTACTGTAATCAAGTTTACACCATATCAGGTCCGACTTCAGCATTATGTAACAGTAGCGGAGAGTGGGACAGCGAACCGCCTACATGCGTATATACAGGTGATTGCAGTAGACTGGTGACAACTCGATGACGTTCAGGATTGACCATAAAGCTCGAGTTACCTAACGTTTTGAGTAATTGTACTATTGTCAATTCCAACATGCTTATATGATGTATATTTTATTATTCAACAATAACAATCAGTGCATGTATGCACATTTCGTCGCAAATTTTATGGATTACTTGAATTTAACGAGGTCCTATTTTCGCGATGTCCTTTTATGTTTTCAAATCTCGCGAGATACAAATTTCGATGTTATAATTTAATCAACAGAAGCTTTTTCAACATTTTCTTATGAGTTTTGAAGAAAAAGCGTGCATTGCCGAAGTGTTTCTTAAAATATCTGGAGATAAAATGATTCAGTAATTACATTGATTGCTTTATCACCAAAAGTCTCACAAGAAGCGCATACTCAATTCATTTTATGATCTAACTTAAAAATCGATAAAAAAAAGGATATAATCACCTTTACTTCAATTAACAGTCGAAATATAAAATTTGAGACAATAAAAGAAACTCAAATCCGAATAAAAAATATACGATCTTGAATGGTTAGCGGTTTTAAGGAATACATTTTTTTTCTCGTTGAAACTAAGACTTTTTGTATAAGCGGTTTTCATGATATGTTATACACCTTTTAGGGGGAGTGACAACGATACCAATGCTTAATAAGGCACTTTACTTCAAATCTTATAACAGTAAAGTTTTTTAACTTTCTTGTTTTGAATTACTTCCAGGAGAAGTAATAACGTCTTCTAGGCCTAATAACCCACGTTATACCATACCGTTTGACTGGTTCTGAACTACTTCAGGCGAAATAATAACGACACCTACGCCTAATAAGCCACTTTATATACTACCGCTTGACTCGTCCCGAACTACTTCAGGTGAAATAATAACGACACCTATGCCTAATAAGCCATTTTATATAATACCGCTTGGCTGTTTCTGGACTACTTCAGGCGAAATAATAACGACATATATGCCTAATAACCCACTCTATATAATTCCGTTTGACTGGTTTTGAACTACTTCAGGCGAAAAAATAACGACAACTATGCCTAATGAGCCAATTTGCGTCATACCGTAGAAAAAGCTTTTACTGTCTGGATTTGAACTACTTTCAGACGCCGGATTAACGACACCAACGACAAATAACCCACTTTACCTCATACAGTAGAACAAGCTTTAACAGTCTGATTTTAACTACTTTCAGGCGGAGTGATAACGACACCTAAGCCTATTAAGCCACTTTATATCATGCCCTGCATTTGCTACCCAAACAAAACCTTCGTTGGGATGACACAAGAAGAAATAATCCAACAACTGATCAAAGATACGAGAATTGAACGGAATAGCACTACTGCATCCATTAACAAGCTGAAATGTCGCGAAGATAATCGGCCGTTTTCGAGAATGACGGGATACATTAGTATTGCAGTTATTTCAGTTTTGCTTTTTGCGGTTGTTGCTTCGGATATGAGAATGCTTGTTATGCATGTGCGTAGGTATCATACAATATATAACTGAAACTTTAAATTGTAATACAATTGTTAAGACTGCTATATATAGCATTCATGACACAATTTGTGTTTCTGCTAGAGATATATGAATATAACACAGAGGAATAACTTACTTGTATGAACTGTTTCAATAATTTAATTTCAAATGGATTATGACGCAATACATAAACTCATATGTGTCAATGTTTTCTATATAGGCTCTGTCCTTCCTTGATTTTTTTCCGTTTAAGGTTAGAATCTCAATGTCCCGTGTACACATGATGTTGTTAGTGTATATGTAAGTGTGAAATAATATGTTTGTTTAAATGTGTTTTAATAAGGTTTACTTTTTTGTATGCATTTAGTGTGCACTGTTTTAATCAAATTGTGTGATATATTGGGAATAGTATGTAAGTCTATTGATCTGTGATGGAGTATTACTTCTAACTAAATCCGTAAAATTCACAATCGAGCTGAATGAAATCCATCCATCCATCAATATATCCATCCATCCGTCTTTTTCCATCCATCTACCTGTCCGTCCGTCCGTCCGTCCATCTATCAATCTATCCATCCATCCATCCATTCATCCATTCATTCATCCATCCATATTTTTCCATCAGTCCGTCCATCCGTCCATTCATCAATAAATCAATCATTTCATCCAAGATTGCACCCACCCACTGTAATCACACATCCATCCATCATTATTTTAAGATAAAGAAAGCTATACATGGGTTTTTCAAATTCAACATACAATCCAATGAAGTATACAAATTGTTGTGAATATTTCATATTTTAGCTCTGTATGCTCTCAATAAAATTAAAGTCATGAAACTTTTTGACATTGGCGACCCTATTTTCCAA
Organism: Mya arenaria; assembly: GCF_026914265.1. NCBI lineage: Eukaryota > Metazoa > Mollusca > Bivalvia > Myida > Myidae > Mya > Mya arenaria. The sequence continues at coordinate 36,097,073 of NC_069137.1, read as the reverse complement.
CCATTAAAATGCTTTATAAATTATGTGAAATTCGTGTTTGATTTCGAAATGATTCTACCAATGGCGTGTTTATATCAAGAGAATGAACAATTAAATTATCCTATGTAAAACTATTTTACATTTCTATGCCTGGTGACCTTGTATAGTTTTTTTAGTATCGTTTTATTGGTATGAAATAAATACGCAAGTACTACCTACGCGGTAAAAAATGCTACAAAAATCTAATTTTTACCTTCAGTTGAAGATTGTAAATTTAGTCATTTTACGACCGATTCCAGTTGAAAGAGGCACGAAAATACAAATCCTTATTACTTTGTCCATGAAACATTTCCTGTTATGACATTATTTTGTTTGAAACTGTGGTAAAATTCTTAAACTAAAACGTAGAACTATGATTAAATCATAGACCCGCCAAATATCAGTTTTAAGGACAAGCCCTTAAAATTGAAATTCAGTTACTTATTTCTTTATCCCATGAATACATATCGTTGTTATACATGCACGTTAGTTATCCTACTTAAGTACACACTATATACGTTGTTCGTTTGATTCACTCTTCGTGTTTGATGCTCTGTTATTGGTAATAAATGAATCATAAAAAATCACATTATGTTTTCGTTCATGTATTTGAATTAAAAAACAAAGACATATTTAAACTTACTGCAACCTTGAACAACTGTTAAGAACAAAGAACCAGCCTCTATATTCAAACGATCAAACTCCTTTGGTTGACGTATGGAATAGTATTGTATAGTATATTCTCTGGTATTGTATAGTATATTTCTCTAGTATTGTATAGTATATTTCTCTAGTATTGTATAGTATATTTTTCTAGTATTGTATAGTATATTTCTCTAGTATTGTATAGTATATTTCTCTAGTATTGTATAGTATATTTCTCTAGTATTGTATAGTATATTTCTCTAGTATTGTTAAGTATATTTTTCTAGTATTGTATAGTATATTTCTCTAGTATTGTATCGTATATTTCTCTAGTATTGTATAGTATATTTCTTTAGTATTGTACAGTATATTTCTCTAGTATTGTATAGTATATTTCTCTAGTATTGTTTAGTATATTTCTCTAGTATTGTATAGTATATTTCTCTAGTATTGTTTAGTATATTTCTCCAGTATTGTTTAGTATATTTCTCCAGTATTGTTTAGTATATTTCTCTAGTATTGTATAGTATATTTCTCTAGTATTGTTTAGTATATTTCTCCAGTATTGTTTAGTATATTTCTCCAGTATTGTTTAGTATATTTCTCCAGTATTGTTTAGTATATTTCTCTAGTATTGTATCGTATATTTCTCTAGTATTGTATAGTATATTTCTCTAGTATTGTATAGTATATTTCTCTAGTATTGTATAGTATATTTCTCTAGTATTGTTTAGTATATTTCTCTAGTATTGTATAGTATATTTCTCTAGTATTGTATAGTATATTTCTCTAGTATTGTATAGTATATTTCTCTAGTATTGTATAGTATATTTCTCTAGTATTGTTTAGTATATTTCTCTAGTATTGTATAGAATATTTCTCTAGTATTGTATAGTATATTTCTCTAGTATTGTATAGTATATTTCTCTAGTATTGTATAGTATATTTCTCCAGTATTGTTTAGTATATTTCTCTAGTATTGTATCGTATATTTCTCTAGTATTGTATAGTATATTTCTCTAGTATTGTATAGTATATTTCTCTAGTATTGTATAGTATATTTCTCTAGTATTGTTTAGTATATTTCTCTAGTATTGTATAGTATATTTCTCTAGTATTGTATAGTATATTTCTCTAGTATTGTTTAGTATATTTCTCCAGTATTGTTTAGTATATTTCTCCAGTATTGTTTAGTATATTTCTCCAGTATTGTTTAGTATATTTCTCTAGTATTGTATCGTATATTTCTCTAGTATTGTATAGTATATTTCTCTAGTATTGTATAGTATATTTCTCTAGTATTGTATAGTATATTTCTCTAGTATTGTTTAGTATATTTCTCTAGTATTGTATAGTATATTTCTCTAGTATTGTTTAGTATATTTCTCTAGTATTGTATAGTATATTTCTCTAGTATTGTATAGTATATTTCTCTAGTATTGTTTAGTATATTTCTCCAGTATTGTTTAGTATATTTCTCCAGTATTGTTTAGTATATTTCTCTAGTATTGTATCGTATATTTCTCTAGTATTGTATAGTATATTTCTCTAGTATTGTATAGTATATTTCTCTAGTATTGTATAGTATATATCTCTAGTATTGTTTAGTGTATTTCTCTAGTATTGTATAGTATATTTCTCTAGTATTGTTTAGTATATTTCTCTAGTATTGTATAGTATATTTCTCTAGTATTGTATAGTATATTTCTCTAGTATTGTATAGTATATTTCCTACTATTGTAGAGTATATTTTTCTTACCGAATGTCATAGATTACAGGTGTTAATGCATTCTTACACTGAGAGTGCGACCTTGTTAACTGCCGTTGTTCAAGTCATTGTGTTTTAAATGACGTTTGAGGTAAAATAAAACTTCCCACAAATAATTAAATGTGTACAGTGTAACTCAAATAAAGTAAGTTTTAATATTTAAGTATATTTTATTCTATCATACTGCTTTAAAATGTGATTATTTAAATAAATTACAAGTAAGCTCTAGCATACTTTTGTTTGGCGTGTTGTTGATCGTGACTCATGAGGTAAAATATACTTTTTAAGCACTCATCAAAGCAGAGGCATAAACATGTCCGGTTTGCAAAACATATTTGTTTGTCTAGGATTGTTTGTAAAACTAGCCCCAGGTAAATAAAAAAAATCCGAGAAAGTATTATTCGCGACATTTATCTTACAACTTACAACTCGTCAAACAACTTAATGGCTGAACGGCTGCCGTTGCTGTCGGTGTCTTGAACAATAGCGCGGTGATTGGTCCTGTGCTGGATGACTTGCTGTCGATGCTTGACTAGCAGCGCTTCTGTCGTCGTGGCTGTCGTTGTCTGTACTAATGGCGCAGTACCGTTCAAAAAGTGTTTGGCCCTGCGCTGAATTCCGTGCTGTCGCTGCTTGTCTAACAGCGCTTCTGTCGTGGCTGTCGTTGTCTGGATTCATAGCGCGGTAAAGTTGTGGAAGTGAATGGCCCTGTACTGAATGGTTTGCTGACGATGCTTGTTTAACAGCGCTTCTGTCGTGGCTGTCGTTGTCTGGATTCATAGCGCGGTAACGTAGATGTGAATGGTCCTGTGCTGTACGGCATACTGTCGATGTTTGTTTTGAAGCGCTTCTGTCGTGGTTGTCGTCTGGACTGATAGCGCGGTAACGTAGATGTGAATGGTCCTGTGCTGTACGGCATACTGTCGATGTTTGTTTTGAAGCGCTTCTGTCGTGGTTGTAATCTGGACTGATAGCGCGGTAACGTAGATGTGAATGGTCCTGTGCTGTACGGCATACTGTCGATGTTTGTTTTGAAGCGCTTCTGTCGTGGTTGTCGTCTGGACTGATAGCGCGGTAACGTAGATGTGAATGGTCCTGTGCTGTACGGCGTACTGTCGATGTTTGTTTTGTAGCGCTTCTGTCGTGGTTGTCGTCTGGACTGATAGCGCGGTAACGTAGATGTGAATGGTCCTGTGCTGTACGGCATACTGTCGATGTTTGTTTTGAAGCGCTTCTGTCGTGGTTGTCGTCTGGACTGATAGCGCGGTAACGTAGATGTGAATGGTCCTGTGCTGTACGGCATACTGTCGATGTTTGTTTTGAAGCGCTTCTGTCGTGGTTGTCGTCTGGACTGATAGCGCGGTAACGTAGATGTGAATGGTCCTGTGCTGTACGGCATACTGTCGATGTTTGTTTTGAAGCGCTTCTGTCGTGGTTGTCGTCTGGACTGATAGCGCGGTAACGTAGATGTGAATGGTCCTGTGCTGTACGGCATACTGTCGATGTTTGTTTTGAAGCGCTTCTGTCGTGGTTGTCGTCTGGACTGATAGCGCGGTAACGTAGATGTGAATGGTCCTGTGCTGTACGGCGTACTGTCGATGTTTGTTTTGAAGCGCTTCTGTCGTGGCGGTCGGTGTTTCGAGGGATATCGCGGTAAAGTTTTAGAAGTGAATGTATCTGAGCTAAATGGCTTGCTGTCGATGATTTTCTGATAGCGGTTGTGTCGTGAATGTCGGTGTCTGGACTGATATCGCTGGAACGTAGAAGTGAATGGTCCTGTGCTGAATGGCTTGCAGTTGGTGTTTGTCGAGCAGCGCTTCTGTCGTGGCTGCCGTTGCCTATAGCGATATCGCGGAAACGTTGTATAATGCACCGGTCCTGTTCTGAATGGCTTGCTGCCGATGCTTGTCTTACAGCGCTACTGTCATGGCTGTAGGTGGCTTGGGACATAGCGCGGGTACTCTGTGTAATTGATTGGTCAAGTACGGATTGCCGTGCTGACACGGATTGTCTAACAACCCCTCTGTAAAGACTGTCGGAGTTTCGGTCGATGAAAAATCTAAAATCATTTGTTCGTTGTGTACATGTTGTTTGACCATCATTTGCACCTGACCTATGTGATTCGATAGTGTCCGTCTCAAACAATGGACTATGTGTTTGCGGAGACACATATGATGAAGCTGACGGTTGATTCGTTTTGTTCCCATTACCCTTTGGATAAGGTGTCTCCTTATCTGATTCAGACCAAGCCAATTTACGACTGCTTCGCAGATCAGTTGGTACACTCACTGACTGTTTTCTATATGTATGTTTCATCTGTTCCTCTGGTATTGCCCTTATTCGCTTATCGGGTTCTAAATACCACCGCCCACCTGGGGGTCCTCTCACTCTTATATACACTCCACCGTTATTTGATGTCATTTTCCTCGATGGTATGTACCCGGCTATATGCACGGTGATCGTTTCTACTTTCCCGAGACGCTCTAGTTGTTTTACCACCCACAGTCGGCGGTTGTCCGCTGATATCCATTTTCCGGATACTGACACTACGGAAATTGTAGGTATCGACAGGACGCTGGTTCTGAAAAACATACGAATATATCAATACTTCATGTTTTCATCAAGCAGAAAATATAAACTCCGTAACTAGATCAAATTTCATGTACAGATCGTCGTTCTCCTATGCACGGGGCATGTCTTTCAAAAAACTAAAGCACAGTATAACTAATTTACTACAAATGTCCGGGGAATCATTGCCTTGAAGAAACTATGCTTGTAAATATAAATGCTAACCCAAAAATTTAAAGTATAGATTGGATTCGATACGAAAATTAGTAAACGTTTTATGGAGTTTATAAAAACGAACCTTGTCGAATTTATTTAATTTCGTGTTAAATGAACATTACATCGAAACTCTATTTACATATTACTCATATGAAGATTTATTGCGTTAAATACATAAAATGTCGTTAATTAGCGCGTACATTTACGCAATTTATTTGTGACGTCACGTCAAATGTAGGTACACTAGTTACACATTTACAATAAATAATTATGTCATTTCATGATGGCGATGGTATTAAGGATATAAAAAGTTATTATGTGATGTTAAATTCATAGTATGTTACTAAACAGCACTCGTACGATGATCATTCAAAAATTCGTAGGCAATGAACATACAACTTTTTAATAGAGTTAATTATTTGTTTTACATTTATCACAGATATCGTTGGAATCTTTTCACCTTATGTCCAAAATTTAATTCAGCTACATTATGATTGTCACATTTAGAGATTGTTGATGCAAAGCAAGACGGCGCAACCCAATAGCGTAAATTGACGTTGTTTTTATTTGTTCAAAAATACCATTTCTCAGCGATGAAATGTATATAGTAAATAACTAGATATTGACTACAGACTTATACGTGTCTTTACATCATTATCATTGAAAGTTAAATCTAGTTTGGATAACAAAATTATTATAAACACAAATGTTACTATTAAAGAATAGAATCGCTCTATAAAGAAAATCCTACATGTATTGAAAATTTATTTTTTAAGATAAGATAGCAATATTAAAAATGACGGACATAGAAAACAGTCTTGTGAATGCATGCTAGCACATTCTGAATGCAAACAAGCTATAAATAAAATGAAAATAAAAAAGGCCCTGGTTCGGATGGGTTAAGGGAAGAATTTTACAAGCATTTTTGGCAAGATCTAAAAGAACTCTGTTTAAAAAGCATTATTTTTCTTTTGAAACATGAAACCTCAGAACCCTTCAAAACCAAGGAATCAACTCATTGATACCGAAACAATGGAAAGCTGTAGAAAATCTAACAAACTGGAGATCTATAAGTTTATTAAATGCTGATTTCAAGATAGCAACAGAAGCTATTGCAAACAGACATAAAGTTCACCCAAATATAATACCAATAACTCAATCCTGTTTCTTCAAAACAGATATATTTTGTTGGAACTATCGGACTGATCCATGAGGTCATATATTTGAACGCAAATAATGCCCGTGCTTGTTATTTATGCCGACTTCGAAAATGCGTTTGATAGTATAAATAAAGGCGGTATAAAAGTTCTAAACATAGGGAGTTTGTCCTACCAAAAGCTTGCTGGATAAGGCGTTATATTGACGAATCCAACCAGTCCGTTGAAGGAAGTCCTTATTTAAAAAAGGCGGGAGTTTGATTTGTAAATGCAATTCGGACAATACTTTAAAAAAGAGCATTACAATAAAATATGTTTTATTCGATATATTTAATGCATGTAAACAACTTATAGAAAGTAATCATGAGTCTTAAGAGAGAAATGTGATCACCTGGAATAACGAGTCCATTAAACTTTACAACGAAATCCTATATCATAAATCTTGGTATGAAAGGGCAAATAAATTTATATGGCAACTTTTTGATTGTCGGTCAAAAACATTGTATGATTATAAAACATTTCAATCAATATATCATGTAAATCAATACGACTATCTAATATGTTCCTCCCTAATGACGAATGAAATAAAGATACACTTATCTAAAGGTAATAATCAAATCAAAAGTGTGAAATAAATGAACCAAATTTGTGCGTTTTTTGACAAACTCATATTAAAACACCGGATTATCTTCTGGGAATGCCCGAAAGTACAAGAACTATGGAATTGACTAAATCAGCTCTAAAAAGATAATCATATTAATTTAAACTTAACATTAAAAGATATCAGGAATATTCGGAATGGTCAGCAACAAAAACCACACCGCATTTACTAACTTCTTAACTGTGCTGATATACATCTACATTTTTGGTTCGGAGTATAGAAAAACAACGCCTTAATTCATTCAGTGCAGGCAACACATGATAAGGAGAAAGAAATTGCGCTGATAGATGATGAAATGAAGCAGCATTAGAATAAATGGAGTTATAGTCGTTATTATCTTAATCAACCATAATCATCCCATGCCCAAATCGCTTGGTGTTTTTATCCTTTTTTATACAAAAAAACCTATGATGATCTAAGTTCCTCATGTGTTCATATTTTAATCATGCAATGATCATGAAAAATCTAGTGTGAAGTGAGAAACAACTTTTAGTAAATGTATAACTAACACCATTTGCTAAATTCCATCTAAGGCCAAAAAAATAATACCTGTGTTTCCGGTAACACGGCGAAAAAAAATAGGGTCGGTCGGTCAGTATTTGTTTTTCTTTTTTTTTCTTTTTTTACAGTTTCCATTTCATGCAATTTTCTGTTGAATCAGATCAATTATTTCATATCTAAGCGTTTCGTAATTTACAAAAAGTCGGAGAAGAACAGCATTGTTTCATGTTTGAAATCATTTCTTTACCTTCGACGACCTTATTTTCCCGCCAATTTTGCCCATGAAATCTGGTGTGTTTTTTGTATACAATACTCGTTTATAAGTCGCGATCGGGTTTCAGAACAAATCCAACACTTCAATTTCTACGAATTTGTGATAATGTTCTACCCAAACAGTCAATTATCAACTCAATGTGTTAATTTCCTTGAGGAAAATCGCTGATATTCTTGTCAAATGTGAACTCCTTAAACAAGGCCTTCAAGTGGAGGTAGGTTAAAAATAGAACAAGTAAACGCGGATATGGATTTATTTAACTTATCTTATTTTCGTACAATCAAAGTTTCATTCATATTAATAGTGAATTCAAACATTTCGGTCATTGTTTTAAGATTCCTAACTATTGATTATTATTTTTTCGATCGTATGGTATTTTCTTAACAGCCTAGGCGAAATCCTGGCAATCAAATGACTGACCGAATTAAATACAAACCATAGTCACTCGCCTTTGATATTATCACCGCTCGTGCTCTGACGTCATTATTATGACGTTATTATTGTTATTATTATTATTATTATTATTATTATTATTATTATTATTATTATTATTATTATTTGTATAACTACCTTAATGTTTCTCTAAATGAATTAATATTCGTATAAAATGAAATGCAAAATTGATCTAACAAGCAACATAGAAGTTAGAAATGCCCAAAATCATTATAAATGCACAGGATTATACTTTGATTAGCGTCATTTACAAAGATGATTTTGTTTTATCTATACGTATATATATTTTGTGACCTTTATTTACATATCAAAAATTGAATCATATTTAATTAAAAATGTAACTCAAATCAACTTAGTTGTCTTATTCACTTATATGTCCAAACAAAATTTTAAGCAATTGTATATGCTTTGGATTTAAAACTTTACGCATAGGAAGGAGACAAATTTCAAAATAAAAATAAACCGCAAGATATCATCGATATTAAACACTAATACTCATAATGATATTTCTTGTTTAAGACTAACGAAAAATATACGTATATTATGTACGATTAATTTTAATGGTTGAAATAGTCTACTAAAATGTTTCCTGTTAAACAAATAAAAAATGCATAATTTGAGTAGCATTAAGGGAAAATGTCTGTATTTCGGATTTCCTCAACTGTCTTTATTATCTCTCAGTTATGCGAAACATAATTTGTGTTAAACAGCGTAATTACACTACTATTGATATGTGCAGGTTTACGGAGATCATGGCGGATAGCAACGGCAACTGATAAGCCCCGCCCCTTCTGGACACTGATTGGTCAGACAGGTATCGACCAGCTAGTTTGACTGACAGGCCGCGTCATGTTTATTGTTCATTGTTGTAACTCAATTAAAATAAAAACGGTGGGGTAATAGAAACTTGAAAAACTCGATTAAAATGTGAGATTGTTTTCAAAAGTGTGGAGTAATACTCAAATACATTGGAGAACTTATCTGTAACTCTGTATACAAGTTGTTTTGTACAAGAAAAAAACAATCAGCTGCTATCATGAACTCATTGAGTACAAAGAGTGAAATGGACAATGTCTGTATCCAAAAAGGTTTTCAGGCGCGTAGCTAGGGCCAATTTTGGATCGATGATTGACAGCATATTAACCCCTTCACCCACATCCCCCCTTTGGTTATTATTTCAAATTGCCATGGCTAATTTACATCTAAGGCATGGTACTCCTTTGTGAAGCCAATGTTAGATTCAGCCTCCTTCAAATACAAACTTTATTTATTTGTATTTAGACCATAAGCAGATTGTACTACATCAATTAACAAACACCTAGTATGTTTAAGCTACTCTCTCAGACCCGATATTTATTTGTTATTAAGTGTTAGCGGGTGGGGGTAGAATTTCCCCAATGTTTTGTAACAATTCAGTCCTATTTAAAACAATGCTGCATTTTGGAAGTGTTTTATTACTTTTTTCTCCTAAATTGAAATAAATATACGATCTTTTTTTTCTTTTCTTTTTTTTTTTGGGGGGGGGGGTGGGGGGGGTGGGGGTGGGTGCGCCCCCTCCCCCACCCCAATGCCATCCACCCTGTACCGCTTTTGACATGTACTTAACGTGAAACTTTCCAATCTTTTACATAAAAATGTAATAATTAGTTGTCAAATATGATTCAGTTCTAGACTACTTAAAGCAGATGAACGTGGATACCAACCACGCCCATGTTTATCTATACGGGATATAAGTAAATTCATTGCTATTCTTTTGAACATTTTAACAATGATCAAATTATGATGGATGACGTAATAAGTTGATTTGTTTGATTATGAAAAGGATAATATTATAGTTAACGAAACCTACCTCCCATCACAAATAGCATCCAGAGTTTCACCAATCTGTATGTTCCTGTGTTGTGAATTTCTATCAAATACATTGTTAATTGAATCCTGTGAGTAAAATATTTCAGATGGCTTTAAACAAAAAGTCATAATTATAGTTATGAAATAGAAACTACAGAGCAGGTAAACAAAATATAACACCTGTTCATATCATATATGCCTTTCTAGTAATCGATATCTGAAAGATTGTGTTTATCAGTTGTCATTTTCTGAAATTCAAAATCCTTTGTTTTGTGATTGTTTTGGCAAATCGTAATCAATCAGTTAACCATAATGATTTTTAAATCAAGGCTAATGTTAGTTGTAGTGGTGGTAGTGGTATTGGCTGAAGTTGTTGTTGTTGTAGTAGTAATAGTAGTAGTAGAAGTAGTAGTAGTAGTAGTGGTGGTGGTGGTGGTGGTGGTGGTGGTGGTAGTAGTAGTAGTAGCAGTAGCAGTAGCAGAAGCAGTAGCAGAAGCAGTAGCAGTAGCAGTAGCAGTAGTAGTAGTAGTAGTAGTAGTAGCAGTAGTAGTAGTAGTAGCAGCAGTAGCAGCATCAGAAGCAGCAACAGCAGCAGCAGCACCACCAGCACCAGCAGCAGTAGCAGTAGCAGTAGAAGTAGTAGTAGTAGTAGTAGTAGTAGTAGTAGTAGCAGCAGTAGCAGTAGCAGTAGCAGTAGCAGTAGCAGTAGTAGTAGTAGATCTTGATTATATTGCCTGTTATAGTTCATGGTCAATAAAATGATACAAATTTCAACTCATATTTAATTAATGTTTATTTTAAACAAAATGTATGTTTATAGAGATTTTATCAGTTGTTGACTATTCGTTATTTTCTAAAAATGGAATTCCTTCTTTCGATATCATTATTCTCGATTTTCAAAAAATGATGTTTAAATGTAAACCCGAATGAATCTGTACTTGATGCATGAAAGTTGCATCGTTCTCTAACGATAGTAAGGATTTAAAGTATGTATATACATACATACTCCATAATTAAAGGTTAACCTGGTAAATGCATGAACATATTTTCAACAATTATTAAACAAAACTAAGCCCGATGTAATGCACACGTATAAACAGTGTGTTTTATTTCAAAGAACAATAAGTAAAAAAAATATAAGAATTAATTAAACGGTGAAAATGTTGTTTTGTTTTTTTCTTTTTCATAATGGTGTTCTTTTGCCATTGTTCGTCATTCTTCATGAGCTTCATAGACACATTTATTTGGTCGCATATCTTATCTACAAAAATATTTAAACCACATTATTGCATGATGTAAACACGCTTAAGGGAGGTAAAAAGTGGTAGATTGTGTCGGATGGGGCATGTTACCACATTCATGAAAAATTGCAAGTGTCACTATTAACAATATTCACCTTGTTCATCAAGTATTTCTAAATTATTTGGTTAACAAAAAATTAGTAAATATCTTCGCATAACTTAAAGTTCATATCTTATTCTAACGATATCTTTCAAACACCACAATTTCATTTGCAATTTTTGCTTCAAAAATCTTAATTATAAGGGAGTTAACTCTTGTACCTCTAACCCCTTTCATTTCTTTTCGGTAATTCTACGCTTGATTACCTGTATTTGGCGCTCACATTCATTGTTAAAATTTAAGTCACGGGGACGGTCGTCTAATATTTTTATCCATGGCGGATTCGGGAGCTCGGCCGAAAACTTCGCGTTCGAAGAGGCCCTCGTCGCTGGACGAACAAATTTCGGAGTTGGAACGTGAGGAGGATAATAGTTTTTTGGATAATAGAATGAGCCAAAAATGAGCCCACGTGAGCCTTTTTTTTCCCACGTGAACCTAACCCCTTTTATTCCTTTGGATGCGCTTATTTTCAGACCGTAGCTAACTTCGCGTTCGTACAAGCCTCAAAACGGGTCATGCATATCAATTTCATTCTTATTACACTTTGCATTTAGTAAAATGTCTTGTCAACATATTTTGCAAAGAATACACAAACACATTGACATCTGTACTAAGTATTTAAAACATAGTTATGGATTTTAAATATTGCCAGAAGACAAGGTTTCCGACAGACGACAGTCTTCAACAAGGGAGGTAATTGTGTGATTACAATAAAAAATAAGTTCCATACGGTGTTGTTTTACTTTTGTCCGTGGGCGAGATAAAAAAATTCCAGCAGGGCCATTTTTTGGATCTACTTATCTGAATTGGGAGAGAAATATCGATAGGGACCCTTTGGTAATGAACATAGCTGTTCTCCATCCGAGAACTTCAAAAACACCAGAATACAATTTCGTATTTGGGGAGCATTTTATTAGTTGCCGCTTTGTCCGTCTAGCCCGATAGTGACGTTCACGTTGATTTTACTTATAATGTATGCACAAAGAATATCCTAATAAATATATGATACTAAATTTGACAAATATAATATTGATTTTTTTTCTAAATTTTCAAAGCGTTCCATAACACTTTTTCGAAAATGTATTAAGGGACATAATACGAAGTCAAATTAAAAAGAGGATAGTTGGTTGTTTAAGAGAAAGAACTCAATATATATTTATTTCCATGCTTTTTGGTTAACTATGGTGTTTTATCAGTGATATAACAACGATAACAAAAAATGATAACTTAACGGCAATGAAGGAGTGAAATATAAACTATAAGATCTACTTTTAAAATCAATAGTAGTTACTTCCCTTTAATAAAAACTAAAATAAACTAGCATTTAATATTTGATATTAAAATATCGAATATTTTTATAAAAAAATTAAATAAACACATCTCACCGTTTGTAAAGGAAATGGTTAACCCATTTTTTTTAAAGCTGTATGCTCGAGCATGAAAAACATTAGACGAAAACAAATGCTCTAACATCAGATCGATGTTATAACATCTACTGTCTGACTTGTAATTCGAAATTCAAACTCACACATCAATTTACTGATAATATCCAACCACACGTCGAATGTCAATAACCAAGTGTGGTGTTCTATTTAAAAGAATACAGTAACGAGATTCGAGTGTTTATGCAAACGACGTATTTTGAACGTCTACGAAAACTTGATATGTTCGTCAAAAAATTCATTAAAAGATGTTTGTAAACGATTTGTTTTAAAGTTTGTTGTTGTTCTATTTCTCTGTTTCCTTCTATGGTCGTACCAAAACGACCTTAACATTGATGTATACTATAGAAATCAATGATTGATTGTTTGCTCTCAAGAGAGAGCTTCAAAAACACAAATACAATGTCTATCGTATTCGGGGACATTACATATTAGTAATCGCACCGTCCGTCTAACTTGGTCAGATATTTACAGAGTATATACAGATACCAGCAATATCATGAATTTTTGCAAAAAATGTGTAAAATATTTTAAGCTATATATTTTATGCAACTTGCTAATTACTTTCAGTGTAATGCAATTAAGACGTTCTTTATTTTGTAAAGGGAAGTAATAAAGAAGCTTTACAATTTCGTGACTTGTGAGATTGTTTGAACCATTGATAAACCGGCATATTTTATGACATATCTGTGTCATATAATTTTCTCCAATACAGCGGATGGTTATTTCCTCTTATCAAGTTTAACTCAAAAGGAAACCTGTATTTTCAAGCCCACTTCGCCAGGTATGCATTGTATACTAACGAAAATATTAAATAACTTAATAGTTTGTATAAAAATAGAATTATTTAGATATCTAAAAGATTTCAAATGCTTGCCGCAGAACTGCGAGTTTCTAAACAGGAAATACTATGGCACGAGCTCATAAACCTTAAAGCAGTGGCAACTTTAAACATAAAACAAGTTCAATTTAACCCTTTTAGGTTAAGCAACAATAAGCAGTAAGAAAATTTCAGGAATACCTAGTCGATCATTAATGCAAAAATACGGGTAAAATTTCATTTTAAAGTTACAAAAAGTTATATTTTAAGAGTTTAAAAGCTTTTGCTTGGGCCTTTTTTATTTAGACATTATGTTTTTAAAGAAACAAATTAATAAAATTACTGTATTATAATAGCAGTTTTTTTTATTTTATTACCTCCCTTTCACAGAGCAGTTCATAATAATATCGTCATATTCGGTTTTATTAAAAAAATAACTACACCCGCCAATTCCTTTGTATAGATAACTCGAAGATCATATTGATGAACATACATACTCTAGAGAAAACTAGGTTAGTGCCGTGGATGGAGGCAGTTTGTGTACTTCCTTACGTTTGACGCTATATACACAGTATGGTAAGCTTTACTTTTCGGCCATGCCCCATTCGGATATATAAAAAAGGCTTTTCAAACTTTACATTTATGTAAGCTTATTAAAACAATAATTAATTATAAAGTACATTATGAGCTGTAACAGTGCGTGTATATACCACGTGATAAGTGACGTCATCAATGTTACATGGGAAGGCAACCTTTTTTTTAAAAATGAAGACTTAAAACAAAGTTAACTTTTCTTTTACTACATCATTTAAATGAAACAAAGGGCAGTCTATGTCTTTAAAAGAGCCCCGCCTTCGTTTTATTACCGTAATTTCATAAGGTTAGTTTCATCAAACACTTGTCTTCGACAAACCTGTTTTAAAAATATTGTTTTGACAGTGCTACGTCAGACGGCCGTTCTGTGAAAAGGTTTGTCGAAGTGTTTTAAGAAACTAAACTCTCAATCAAAATTTGGTAAAATACCGAAGGCGGGTCTCTGTAAGTGGCGTGGACTGCGCTAGGTTTCATTTAAAATGGTAAACAAATAATATTAATGTTATCTTTGTTTAAAGTCTTCATTCGAGGCAAAATAGTGCCTAAAGACGAAGCATTTATGACGCAATTTATCACGTGGTATACACACACTTTGTAATGTTGTAGTGGAAAAAGATAACGTGCATAAAATTACGCATTATGCTATTTCTGCTGATTATTATGTATAAAAGTGTCCGTGTAAAAAGGTGACATTTCATTGGACAATATAAGGTCTTAAAGAATGTTCACATGCACATTTTCACAACCCTTTAATATCCATTCCGGTAAAGTCTCTATGAAGTTGTGTTTGAATTAATATTTTATAACGTTACTTTTTTAATGTCTGTTTTGCATAGCATTTATTTTTCTAGCGTACTTTGACCAAGTTTCCAAGTTTATTTTAACATCCCTCATGTCATAAGTACATGACAAAAGAGCATAATTACATGTAAAAGTCCACAAATGTGGCATTACAGAATGTATTGGCCATAATGATAATACAGATTTTCTAAATATAAATATGTTTATGCTATTAAAACTTTAATATCAAACATATATTAATAAATGTGGAGGAGAACATAATCTTAGATTTTTATACTAAATTTGTTAACAATACACTTGAGGAATTTACATAATTTTATGAATTTTATTTCACCATTGGGATGTTATTCATAATTTCTTTAAATTCCAAACATAAGGATATCGGTATAATTGTCTGTCAATAAATCTTATTCTATATTCGGCAAAATAGCTACATTCAATAAATAATGAAATTCATCACCAATACTGTTTTTTATCAAAAAGTTCGCATTTTTTTATCATTCAGTTCTACATTAGTCCAGCTTCCTACTTCGATTGGTAGTCTATTATTTCTTGTCCTGAATTTTACTAAATAGTTTTTAAAAAAAATAGGTTTTTTAACTAAATATTTTTCGAATTAAAAATTCTCTTTAAACAGTATAAAGCAACATTTTCTTGACGTATTTAAAGATGAATACACTCGTTTTTTAAATAGATGAGATAATTCCATAAGGACATTTTAAGCCATAATGTGTCATGACTTTCTCATACCAACCCAG
This sequence comes from Mya arenaria, assembly GCF_026914265.1. NCBI lineage: Eukaryota > Metazoa > Mollusca > Bivalvia > Myida > Myidae > Mya > Mya arenaria. Next base: position 36,081,148 of record NC_069137.1, on the reverse strand, counting down.
TTGCGTTCATATCCCCAATAATTACATCAATTTCGCATTTCATTATTTATATTTACACCTATAGTTCATTATTCCATTTAAGAATTGTTAAAAAATGCATCATTCCATTTAAGAAAACTTCATTCTGTAAATAGAACTGAAACCGGAAACAATTTATCAAATGACGTCACAATAATGCGGAAAAGAACAACCACTTGAAATATTTTTTAAACGTAAAATTGAAACACTAAATGCAAAAGTATATAACACGTATCATGAATAAACACTTCCGAAGCGAATGTTGATTTATTTTTACGGGACCTGCTGACACAATACAAACAATAACAAGATAAACAATTTCCATGTACATTGTTATACGATGATTCACGATCCTCATATATCCGAAGATGTTGCGTTCATCGGATGATAATCGCATTTGCCGAAAGGCCTGATCATAGAAAAACAAGACAGCGGTTGAACAAATTCGCCACTCGTTAAAATATGTTTTTCTATGACACTCGTGAAATAAAATACGCTCTTCTGTTCTGATAAGTCGAACCCCGTTGGCTCGAACTCGCTTGACTCGATTTCCATGTTGATTCGAACTGGATGTAAACGACCGATATTGTTCTACCGAATGTAAGCATGCCCCTTTGGCTCGAATTACCCAAGGCTTGAGGTATTTAAGTTCGTCCCTGGGTGTTCGAGTTAACGGGGTTCGACTGTTGTAGGTAAAATATATTATTTGGCAAATATCAGGCTATCCAGGTCAATTGTCTAATAATTCAACCCTAGGAAAGATAACCACATTTTCTTATCCTTTGGTTTATTATCGACAATAAAGGTACGTTTGAACTTTTCGTTGTGTTCTAATGAATACATTCCCTTCCAAACAATATATACTTGAAAACCGCCTTGTTTTTGACATTTTTTCTAAACTGCCATTTAAACCAATATTCCGATTTTCGACAGAATGAAATTGGCTCTGATAAATGTGAACGTTGACTTCAGCGTGTAGTTGGTCGACAACCGGATATAATATGAGAATGTCGTACCTTTAATTTGATAGCAGCCACTATTTAAAGCTGCACTCTCACAGACTGAACGTTTTGACAACTTTTTTATTGTTTGTCTTGGAACGAGCCGTTTTTTGCGAAAATCCATGGAAACCAGTTATATAAGACTGCTGACAAAAAGTTAGATTTCGCAGATTTTTATATTTAAGTTCCAAAATTGATGTTTTATGCATTTTTCTTAAACCGTTAGTAACGGTTTAAGCCATAAAACGTGAATTTTGGAATGAAAATATGAAAATCTGCGATCTGATTTTTTGTCAGCAGTCTTTTATCACTGGTTTGCAGATATTTACCAAAATTTTGCTCATTCAAAGATAAAAAAAATAATAAAAGTTGGAAAACAGTAGATCTGTGAAAGTGCAGCTTTAAGCAAATAAATCCAACTCAACCAATGTTTTCTTGTCTTATATGCAATAGATAAGTATTACGGCAGCGTTGCGTTGACAATCCAACAGGGGCGTAGCTTCCTATAGGCCGTGTAGGCCGCGGCCTACACAATTTTCAGAAAAAAAATGCCAAATCTGCCATAAAAACTTAATTAATATATCGGAAACCAGGTATTTCAAATCTATCGTTTTCCTTTTCACTAAAATACACATGCATACGACATTAATGTTACGTATATGATTTGTCGAAATGTGCATACCAGTAGTCTGCACTTTGACGCTGTTCATTACATAAAACATTTATTAAAGGTAAAACATATTGATATCGTTACTCTCATTAATGTTTTTACAACAAAGAAATATACGCTAAAACGCACCCAAGACCACCTAGCTAAAACGAAATCCCGGGGATGCATGCCCTCGTGACCCCCCCCCCTCCTCCTCAGAAAGTGACCTACACATATACTTTCGTCAAGCTACGCCCCTGTCCAAGAAGCCTTAACATTTAAACAAGACCCTGTTAATAATATTTATGTGAAAAGCTACAGAAACAAGCTCAGTAGCAAAAAGTTTAAACATAAACCCGGTTTAATGGCACTGGGTAAACGCCAAAGACATATAACATAAAATCACAAACAAGGAACATGGAAGAACAGCACAAAACTCCACAAGCAGCACAGTGCATACATACTCTATATGTACAAAACTAGGTATGTTTATCAAGGATTGTTAGGTACCGCCTTGGAACGGTCAGTAAAGTGTAACTTTACTGGGGGTTTAAACCAGTTTGTGTGCACAACCTCACTTTTATCCCAACAATCCTGAATAAAGTAAAAACGTAATCTGATCAAGATTTGCATAAACTTGCGGAAACATAAAATCCGTATAATTGCACATGGTAAACCCCAAAGACAAAGAACACTAAAACAAGCAATCACAAACCAGAAACATAATAAGCCACACTTATCAAGGACAAACAAACACTAAAGGAGACACACACAATGTCACAACGAACATATAACACACATATCGAATTTCCATAACTAGTAACTGTCGGGGTAAGCGCCTTCACAGGGTCAGTGAAATTTTAGTACGCTCACTGAGAGTTTAAACCAATAAGGGAGTGATAGGGTGTCAAGTAGCACACACGCAAAAAAGACTTCACACACAAGAACCACGACAATACGACAATGGAATACTAGCGCAAACCAGAGAAGAATCATTGAAATGAAGAGTAGCTACTTATATAAGGTAAGAAATAAATTCAATAGAGCCCAATGCTGTAAAATGTGCGAGACTGAAGGAGGTGCTATACTCATTGGGACAGAGCTCCGTCTTTTGTGATGACTTAGCTGAAGATAAAAAAGTTCCAATCTGGAGCATTTTTTTCGCAAATTCAATTGGGCAAGCCAATCAAACCATCTCGACTATCGCCTACAACCCAATCATCATGGTCAAACAACAGATTACAGCACCGTATACACAACACTTCTTCGGGCCAAAGAGGTTATGCATGAGTTAGGACAGAATCATATCCCTGTAATTTTTGACATGGGACTGCTGTCAAAAGCTTGTGAAATTGTATGGAGTCAAGACATTTCTCTGGAAGGTGTTATTCCCGTCAAAGGTGGGATGCACCTTCTCATGTCTATTTTTGCTGGAATAGGCTACTTGTACGGGGAAGCAGGTCTGAAGCATCTTTTAACCGATGCTGGAACATATGCCCAAGCTTCAGCAGCCAACATCATGACTGGGAAAAATTTCGCATTGACAGCCTTCAAGTTGATTGACGAAGTGTTATACAGCCGTCTGCTCATTAACTTTGAAAGCTGGTGTATAAACAACAACAAACATCTACATCATGACGTTATATCGGTCTTGTCAACACTCAGATGTATGAATGATGATTCTTACCCAGAGCCTGAAATAGAAAGTTTCTGCCAAGCTATTGCGACTCATGTGGTGCGTCTGCTCGACGAATTCCGAGAGGAGAGTCGGAAAGTATCCCCAACGTTCCAGGTATGGAACAATTATTTATCAAGAGTATCAACACCCCTTAAACTTCTCCTGGCTTCTACAAGGTCTCCAAGTTGGACAGTATATCAACATGCAAAATTACAGCTTATGCCTCTACTGTTCGCTTCCAATCATACAATTTATGCTACGTTTATGTCAATTCAAATTCTGACTATGAACAGGCTACCGACGGAAGTCGAAGAGGGATTTCTTGCATGTCTTTTCACGAAAACGGTAACACGAAAATACAGAGGTGATTGTAGCAGTTGTAGAATTGTTGATGTCCGGGGTGAGCTTAAAGTATCGAAGGACTGGAAAATGTTTTTGAGTAACGGGCAGAATAAGGAGAGACTGATCCAGTTTTACAGTGGATACATGGCCGAACATGCATGTACTAAATTAAAACCGCAGGAAGTCCTGTTGATCAATGGTGGTAAAAGTACACCATGCGTTATTGTCACCACAAATGGGTGTTGCAATCAACCCATACTCGATACTAACCAAGAGGAAGCAGACACTGTAATGATACTTCATGCCAAGTATGAGGCGGATAGAGGGTCAACTTGTATAGCAATCCACTCTCCAGACACAGATGCTCTTGTGCTCTTGCTGCATCATTATCGATATATAGGCGCTGCCCATCTGTGTATGTCAACTGGAAGGGTTACTCTTCACACGGATGGTAGACGATTTATTCCAGTCCACCAGTTGATCAACAAACTGACTAAAGACCAATTAAATATTCTGCTGTCAGTGTACTGTATCACAGGATGTGATACTACCAGCGGTTTTTTCGGAAAGGGAAAGCGAAGAGTATTCAAATTGCTGACGGAGCGCACGTCAAACTACCAACCTCTCTTGAACTTGGGCGAAGAATAACTGCTTTCCGACCTTCAAAGAACAGCATGCACTAGGTTTGTTATCAGTTTGTACGGGGGAAACGACGTGCAAACTCTTCATTCACCAGTTACGATGCATCAAAGCAAAGTCTTCTGTTCATCCCAGGAACATTCCCCCAACCGCTGACAGTCTCAATCTTCATCTGCAAAGATGTGTGATCCAGTTGTGGATATGGAGACACGCCACTACAGCACAACACGATCTTCCTCCATTTACCTACTTTGGATATGAAATAGACGGAGATGGTTTGACACCAAAAATGATGAGTCAGCCAGCCGCTGCACCGGAACTCTTGAACGACCTCGTTTGCGAATGCGAAATATGTAGCGAAACATGTGTTTGCTTTGCAAACAGACAACCATGCACAGTGGCTTGTTCTTGCACAAGAAACACTAACACAGACGAAATGATGTGCACGAACGTTTACACACTTGAATCCGTCTTTGTCGAGGACACCGAAAGCTCCGACGATGAATAAAGAGAATGCCATCACTTGTTTCCAGTGTAATATAACTATGACGCATTTCTTAAATAACACGCATTATTTATAACACATTGTCCTGCAGTTAGTACTAAATTAATTTAAAACGTGAAATTTACTCATATACTGCCATGTGATCAATTAAATCTGACTTTCGCTGTCATTTCATACACATTTATTCAACATTTGTTCAGGAAAACATCATACATGCATACCCATATTCTGTATTGTCATTTAAACAGAAAAAACAAATGTTTTTTTCAGTCAACATATAGAGGTGCTAACTCAAACCCCTATTTTGCGCATATTTAAGCATATTTTAGCTTAATAAATAAACAAAAACGCCAAAAATAGTAATAAAATACACTTATCTTGCATTATTTATATTCCTACTAACATATGAGTAGATATATGTCAGTGAAAACTTAAATGTAGTAATGGAAATAGGCAAATACGAATACTTTCTAAATGTTTTTGATTTGGCGGCCATCTTGGACGCCATCTTGGATTTCTCAGCTCTGCATCGGTCTTGACACAAACGATTAACTTTTCCAAAAACTACATATCATTGCGAACATATTGGTATATGAAACTCCTTGTTGGCAGACATAGACCAGTTACTCCTCTAAATATTCGTGTAATGTGATCTGATTTGCAGCACTAGTATGTATTCTTATATTATTGATTTAAAATATGTTTCTTTTAATATACTTTTGTGCTGTAAACAGCAAAATGTAGAAGTCATAAAGATAACTTACAGGTCACATATCTTGAGACAAGTGCGTAAATTAAGATAACTATATACGGCACATGACGGAAGTACTTGTAAACAAAGATTGGACAATGATAACAAAAAGAGAGTGGAGAACCATCAAAAAGGATTGGTAACTTCTGTTATGTCTTCCTATTCATCTTCATAGCTTTATAAATTTCCAATTTATTATTGAATGACAACGTAGATCTAGTTAGATGTTATTTCTATTTCCATTTCAGCGATGCTGTTAAAACTTCTCTTATTTGGTTGTCTTTCGTCAGGTAAGCAATTAGTTAGCGATTGGAATTTCTTTTATTTATCTGTATAGTCTTTATTTATAAGAGTGGTTAAGGGATGGAGTTCAGACATGAATTTATCTAATCCTGAAGGCCAGGGATCATATTGACTAACGTATTAAGTCTGAGTTTGATCTTCAAGACTCAAAACTACAGATTTGAAATTAATTGTAAAATTGCTAATTGAAGCAAAGCATTATTTACACAGAATTGGAAGAAAAATGGCATTACGTAATACAAAATGACGTCAAAAATGGTGTCAAATAATGTACGCGATTGATATTGTACAATGGGAAAACGACTGAACCCCGGAAGCCATCGTGATTCTTCTGTTAAACATGCCATGAAAACCTTGCTCACACACATGAGCAACGTATTTTTCTCTGTCCTTTTTACGTTTGTTTTGTGTATCCTTTAATTGCATTTAGAGTATACATAATGGTGGTGAATATGGAATTGACACAGTATGGTCGTTTTAGCTCAATTCGTATGATGATTTTCGCGGACACCGTTTTCAGCCGGATTTCGCACCAACATTGCTACAAACAATAGATATTTCCAGATAGTTTGAATCCACGATGTCTTTGTTTTGAACACCGTCGGCAACCAGGAAACTGTCTTTCGTTATACTTTATACATACCGTGGACAAATTGACAGACACATTCTCATTTACATAAGTACGCATGAGGCCAGGGAGACAATTCACCTACCAATGAAATCGCATGTTACAATTAAATACTATTCGATAACCCTGTTTTATCAGATTTCCCTGCAGGCTTAGTGGTATGTTTAAAAATTCGTTTTGATCTGGCGAACAGAGTTCAATTCTCACTTTTGCCAAACTATTTTTCTAAGGAAAATATGAGTCTTAGTGTCTGTGCACATTTCTTCATTGGCTCCTTGGAACCAATGAAACTGCCTCATTAATAATAAATAATCATTATTACGAGTTGTTCCTAGTCAAATCGCCAACTGTACAAAACAAAGCATAGCGCATTAGCGTATCGTGGGTATCCGACGATGTGTTTTGAATTAGGAGCTTTTTGAATTAACTGTCTAGATGAAACTACGCAATGTGAAATGCGGCATAAGGCGTTATCCGCGACAAAGACCATGCTAATACGTGTACCGTTTTCTTTCAGTATGTTCGGCCCTACTCTGCTACTCTTGCAGCAATCTGAAAACCAACGAACAATGTTTCAACGTCACTAAGTGTACTTACCATGAGGTAAATTTATGATGACTTCCAAACGAGTATTTTAATTAAAATTAGATTATTATAAAACTGTGAATACAGATGTAAACTAGTATATGTTTTACTGTCAGATAGAAAGGTAAAAATTACAAAATTGTGAATACAGATGTAATCTGGTACAAGGTAGAAATTACAACAAAGTCCGTGCCCAGGCCAATGTTTCTCGAGGAACTCTGAAGACTAAGGAACAAATTATTTGGTTTCTCATCGGGTTGCTATAATTTTTGTTTATCGGATTATAAATTTCAAATGGGAAGATATTTTCACGTCTAAGATATTTGTAAAACCGTTCTCTTTTTGCATTTTTTACGCTTGATTTAGATTTATACTCATTAAAAATGTATCGTAGCACTAGGGAATGCTTTTTAGTATTAAAGTTTGTCTTTTTATAGACGTTCAGGTCATCTCTTCAGCTTCGAATCAAAGCACGATATTTCTAAAATCGTTAGAAACTAATTATAATAGTGTATCTCTTGAATTAGAAAAGTGTTTTTTTGTGGTTTGTTTCAGCATTGCTTTGGTCGCTCAGACGGTCAGTTGGATGGAAAGGTGACACATACTACAGGATGTACCTCTGATTTGGTGAATATGCAGAGCTTCTAATGTGTTCTTGGTAATATTTAATGCGGATATTAATTGAGTATCCTAACAACAGTCAAACATTTAAAAAAAATGTGTGTGTTTTATACCAGACCATATTATTTTGATATCATTTGAAAAGGTTTGATAAGAGAAATATGTTTAAATAAGATACAAAATCCTTAAAAGGTGGCAAAAGATGCAAGTTCAAACCCGATCTCAGTTAAAACAATTGAAACAATTACTAACTAAAATAACTTAAGCTGTTATGCGTTTTCATTCATTAATTTTTATTAGTAATCAGCATAATTGATATCAATTTTATGCGGGTTCGCCTGGCATAAACCATTAGCAATACCAATAATTAATGAATGACGACAAGCTTATTTGTTCTTCGGATACCTCACCCAATACTATGGCATTTTGGTGAGATGGTGTTGCCTTGTATCGTTTTTGGCTCTATTTGGGCTTGCTGTTATATTCCATGTGATCTCATTCTACAAAACAAAGCATAGCTTTTTAGTTATAATTTGTAATTTTTTACACTACAAATACCGTATTTTAACGACATAAGGGTATTCTGATTTTAACAGTTTAGTTTGTGAGAATTTAACCTACATCTTAAGACAATGACATTGCAGATTGGCAATCATTAAGTACTATTCCTAATCATTAATATTTCACTTTTCGCGGGTGTTTAAAAGTCCGCCTATTGCCACACACTCCCTGAGTCAGTTTTGCGTTGACAATGTGTCATCCAATGACGTCGTATTCAAGCTCTCTCATTCATAATCATTAAGAGTTTACTTCGTGACTTCTAACAATTGTTAAGACCATATATAAATGGGTTGGTAAGATTGTCTGATGCCGCTCTGCCGCTACGACGATGCGGTAACACAGTCGAATAATGTATTATTTAGTGTTAGTGTCGTAAAGATTCATTCCTGTAATGTTCAGCACTGTCCAATACGTATTAACGCGAAGTGAATTCATTAAGTATTTTGAAACGCCATGAAAAATTGATCGTATGAATGACCTGCTAATCAAATGAATAACGAATGCTTTAGCTGAAAATTTCAATCGTTTAATGTTAGTAAATGTGTTAAACATAACAGGTAGCTCCCAAAAACAATGGCAGTTCCGGATTTACCTTCTGTGCCAGGACGTGTACCGACAATCTTTGCAACCTTTACAGTTGTATGGGAGGTAACTCCGATTACGTTTGTACTGTTTTTAACACGCTCATGATTATTTGCGAGGCACTCTGTTCGTAGTTCAACGTTTATCTTATTTTGTAAATGGATGACGTATTTATATGTCTATATAAAATAAAAAAGCACGGCGTAAATAGTATATACTAATTTACTTTAGCTCAATTGTGACGAAAGCAACTACCTTATAGAACCACCCTCGAATTTGTTTCCTGGGCAGAAACCAGTACTGAGTCCTTTTTGAGAGGCCATGGTGGGGATCGAAAATACAACCTGTAGGGTGAGGGGCGGACACCTATACCACTAGACCACTCCTCTCACCCACTTGTAAATCGTAACTTTGCAAATAACCAAAACAACATGGATATCTTTTACTAGATGTTGATACAAAACAATAATACACATTCTATAGATGTAAACTTTTTTTCTTTTTTTTAAGAAAATGTCACGCGGCCGGTTCGGTGTTTGGAATGTGACATGGCAGCAAGTCCTGATGATTGCACAACTGTAAAACAGTGTGGGTCGAATGAGGTACGCGACTGTTTCGGGGTGTTTAAACTATCGTCTTTATCTAAAAGGCCTAGTTCAAGGAATGTTTGGCATGACAATCACCTGCTGTGCATCTCCTGCTAATTGCACTGATGTGACAGTAGGGGCCAATTTCCTGTTTATTTGTTTATTGGCTCAGGGTCATTTAGGGTCAATTTCTATAATAAAACCTCCAAAACTGCACAGCAGGATACTCAGATGGTAGATCTGATAAGACATTTAAGCAATTACATTGAGATCAATACACAGAGGTTGTGTACGGGGTTTTATTTTTTTATTATTTTTTTGTTTTATTTTTATTTTTTATTTTTTTTATTTTTTCGGGGGGGGGGGTCACTTATAGAAGGATTAAACTAGGCATTTAAGAATCTTAATAGACTTTTGATTGTAACTCAAGAATACCCCCATCTTGTAACATAAAAGATGATGTATGTTGTTGTTTTTTAAATAATATAATGAAGACTATATGGACAAGCCCGGAAGTAAACATTTGATATAACGCCGACTGGTATTATTCATTATCGTTCACCAGCTGATGTTATGCGTATGCCTTTTTTATAATCAAACGTCTAATGAATGGGAATGGTATTATTAAAAACATTGGATTTGATTTTAGAAACAGTTACATTAAATATGTGTTTATTTAAGGAATTAATTGCGGGGTTAATGTCATTATCGGGGTATGAACGCAATTGGGCTGGGCAAAGTGTTTGAAGTCCGAAGGACTCCACGCGTACTTGACCAGCCCAATTGCGTTCATATCCCCGATAATGACATCAAACCCGCAATTCATAACTTATATTTACACTGATAGTTCATTATTTCATTCAATAATTGTTGAAAAAATACTTAATTTCATTTATAAAATTTACATTCTGTAAATAGAACGACCCGACTGTAACCGGAAGCATTTTTTTCAAATGAGGTCACAATATCGCGGGAAAAGATCAACCACTTGAAATCACTTTTAAACGTAAAATGCAAACAGTTATGGCAACTATACATTTAAAATTAAAAAAAAAACACTTTCTAAAATGTTGATATATATTTTACGGGACCTTCTGACACAATACAAACAATAACAAGATAAATAATGTCCATGTATATTGTTATGCAATGAAATGAGATCCGAACATATCCGAAGATGTTGCGTTCATCGATTGAACGCAATTGCCAAAAGGCAGTTCATTTAAGGAATGGAAGTTGAGGTCTAAATATTCTGAAATGTTTAATAGCTAAATATCAAACATCTCATTGTGTATGCATAATTACAGGTCTGCTTTGCACAAAAGTTCCATACCTTTGGAAACATCAGATACAGAATGGGATGCATGGATAAACAGGTACCGAGTTTTAAATTCATCAATTTTCAGACGAGAAAAAAAGTTGTTACATGTAAAATGGTTTAAATCCATTACTTTATTTTCTTACATTGCCAGTATTGCGATACGCACCCACGAGCACATGTCCAAACTTTAGTCGGAAGAAGAGCAACGGACGACTCAGACTGTGATGTTTGTTGTATGCAAGATCATTGCAATATTGATTCATGTTCTCAAGCAGGTAATTATCATGGTCTTTATGAGGTGTATTTTTGTTTTATCTAGTTCGTTGTTCAAAACTTCAATGATGGTGGTACATAACACGTTTTCAATGGCAACGTGTAGATGTAAAGCAAGTCGATTCACACACCGACGTTTGAATTATAATGAAAAAGCCTTTGTTTATATAGTAATTAAATTTGTTGTTTTTAAAGAAAAAATGCCAATAAATTATAAGACTTTATTTGGCAAGACAGTCATTTTCAAACATTTCTGAGCCGGTATTTACAAACAAACAAAAACTGTTTAGTCAAGTAAGTCCACTTCCTAAAATGGAATTGTCTAATTAATACAAAAGTAAATTGTTTTTTGGCATTAAGTATAATTATTTATTGATATCAATTAAAGTAAAACATCAACGATAAAATCATGTTATTACTAGTATATCATACTATATCGTGAGATACTTTACCTAAGATAATGTCTTAAGTTAAGAAATTACGTAAGAAGGTCCTGGATGGCTACACAACTCTCATCAAAACCAAATTTATAAGAAGTTTTGCATCGAATTGACATTGCAGCATCGACAACGACCTATCAATTGAACTCCCTGTCTCCAAACAATGGTTGTCAAGACAAGGATGAAACGATTTGTGCTACCTTCGGACGACTGAGCCCAGAAAGTTGTAAAGAAACGAGTGTTGTAAATAATTGCCCAAAATCGTGCGATATTTGTGGTAAATTGTGTCCTTGTTTAGTCAATAACAATACCTTGATTGTCACATAGTCATTCTTAAATACTATTTGTTCGTGTGCCCTGTTATTTGTTCCTAAAATCAATATCACCCAAACACATTGCTGTAAATAAAGCGATATACTAGTACCTTATACACATTACAAACCAAATGTACATAACTTAAAATGCATTTGTTTTATTTTGAAGACCATGTCGGGTGGTCTTCTTGGCAGTCCTGGGGAAAATGTTCATCCTCATGTGGACCGGGAACAAAACATAGAACTAGAAATTGCATTCATAGGGTCGGAATAGCCGCCGGATTGACCTGCACAGGGTCACATTCAGACAGCAGTGGATGCAACGACCTTCATTGCCCGAGTATTCTAAATTCCATTCAAATTACATGCATAGTCTGGACGACATTTATCGTTTAGTTTTGCCTATATCATAGTATTTCCGTTGTGAGTTTATCTCACTTTTTTCGCAATATCATGGATAATAAATAATAATCCTTTATAGAGTATATTCATCGTATGTCGACTTCGTCGCTTAATGCGCGTCGTCAATTAGAACATTTATACTTTTATTTCAGTTCATGGCGGGTGGTGTTATCAGGAGGAAAAGTACAACTGTAGACAGGTTACTATAGCATATTCCACGTGTGACACAAGAACTGTGAAAACGACCTGTGGTTGCCCAAGACCACAATACGGCGGCAATTGCTTTTAAGTGTTATTTTCAGAAAGAGATTCAAGAAATAAAAATGGGCAATGATAAGTCAATTAAAGGAAGCAATCGCTCAAATCATTAAATAATAAAATATAAATTCATGTTGTATTACATTTTGTTGTGTCTTTTCACATTATATTTTGTTGCAAAACACATTTTATGATAAGAACATACTTTACAAGACTGGTTTAATTTTAAACATTTTATGTATATTTCAAAAATTAACATGCTAACAAAGCAAACTAAAGTATATTAACTTATGGCTTACTTTCATGTTTTAAGTAGATAGATATATTAAATAATGTTTAAAAAAGAAGCAAATTTCATATTACAGTTTTCTTAAAAACACATTAGCAAACATAAACACTTTACGACATAGTAGATTACTTAAGTAATTGAATCTTCATTCTTGTATTCAACAAATGGTACAACAAATTATTTTAATTTTGTAAACACAGAAAATGCAAAAGATAAGAAAACTTTCCAAAAATTAACAAAAACAACATGATTGATACCCATAACACTCTAAATAAACATATTTATTAAACATATATCAATTAAATGAAGCCAACTGGCAAAACATTTTAACATAATTACTGATGGGTCAATGAAATGACAAGCTTATTTTTGCCTTGGTTACCTTTATACCGTGGCACTTTGATAAAGTGTTGCCTTTAATCGTGTGTTGCCCTATTTGGCTTGCGACGCATGACATTTGAGCTCATAGTGCAAAACAAAACAAAAATGATTCAGTTATAAACCATTTTTAGAGATATAATACTATTCTGATGTGAACAGTTTATTAATAGTAGTATGTAACAATGGGGTGGTGAGATTGCCTAATGTCGTGCTACCACTGTGACGCCACGATAATGAAATCGAACAGTCTACAAGACCTTTTTTGATGCACCAAAGACGACGACTCTTGCCATGTTTGAGGTACCTCGATACAAGCATTCATAAGTTATAGAACGAAAGCACATTTTCAACTCAAGGTCACAACGACCTTGACCTTTGACCAACTTACGTCCTGTGCCATGTTCGAGGTCTCTATGCCTAATCATTTTTCAATTTGTAAAAGGAAACTGCATATTTTCAGCTTACGGTCACGGTGAACTCTTTACCCACCTACCTCAAAATCAATAGGGTTCATATGTTGGTCATGACCAACCTGCCTACAAAGTTTGAGGCCCCTGGACCATATTGTTCCGATATTGATCGGATCACCGGTTTTACGCTTAAGGTCATCACCAACTTGACCTTATTACACTGACGTCAAAAGTATCATGGTTCATCTGCTGGTCATGTACAAACATACTTCCATGTGTGCGGTCCCGTAGCCAAAGCGTGCTTCAGATATTGAATGCAAACAGATTTTCAACTGAAGGTTACCATGAACTTGACCTTAGACATACTGACCTCAAATTCAATTCCAGTTCATATCATGGCCATGACCAACGTACCTAGAGAGTTTAATATGTGCTTAAGCGTTCTACATATATCGATCGACAAATATCCTTTATGTTTTATGCACTAGTCCCAGTACATTTAAGTAATGTAAACTTATCAAAATGTATATATAATCAAATGGCTACTCTTAACCCTTTTTACATCTTTTTACTTCCTTCATTCAAAGAAATACCATATTGCATGTTATACTTATGATTTTCATATTTTAACAAAAAAGTAATCCGTTTAAAAATATTTTAAACAAAATATGCGATTTGCGCAGACGACGCGTATGTACACATTGACTAAGGTCGTCCTATTTTTTTTATTTCAATTGCTTTATATTTCAAACTAGTATATGCAAAATTATAAATGCTCCTTTTTCGTATTAGAAATTTATTTCCAATAATGGGCAAAAATTTATGGACAAAAAATATAGATTTTAGTATTCAACTTCTAGGATTTGGAGAGATGGTTGAGAGGGTAATCAAACACACCACTGGAACATAATGAGGTGTTTATAGTTGTTTATATTTCAATACTAAACAAATCCATTTAAAATCACATCCGGGAGACTTAAAATGGACGACATGAAATCTTTTACATATTTTAAGAGAATTATCCACCTTCCATAGATGTAATGTCCACAAATGCATTGGGTGAGGTTATTGAGAGCAAAGACTGTTAACGGACTATCTCATAAGCAGGTAAACCTTAGTGCAAGCAGCTTTGCCAAGAAATATCAAATCGCCCCTTCAATTGATTTAGTCGTAAATATACACCATCATTTTTGTACAAAGTTTCTGTTTGATACCCTGAGTAGGTTAGGATTTTGATCATCATACGTAGGAGTTCAAGGATTCGAGAATGCGCAGCAGTGAGTGAAAGACCTTTATTGTATGGAAACAATAACCAGTTTGTTCAGTTTATTTGTGATAGTGATGATCATACTTCTTGTAATATCGATGGCCACAACAGATTTCATGGCAGGCGGATCATTGCTACCGTGACCACAAATAGGGATCACAAACGTGTTGTTCCTTTGGACGTCTTTTCACGTCAAGACCTTATCAAATTAGGAAAAATATCAATCATTTTTTTGTTTAAATAATTGGATAATAAATGGAACTGTTCTTTTATACATGAGGATGAACACAGCTCTGAAGAAGACTTGGGGTTCATGAATATAATTGCTGATCCTTTGAGACCTGAGGCTCTCGGCTCTCGACTGGTCGGTGTCATACAATGAGTTCAACAGGTAAACACCTGCAGTAAAAAAGTGAGCACTGCGAAAACGACTCATCAAAAACAGACTTTGCTACCAACAAAGGCAGCTACTGAGTACCATAGTTATAGAGCATATTAAACGCAAAAATGAACTGATGAAAGAGATGCAACATTAGAGTGGGGATGCTACAGACATGATGAAAATGTTTTTCCTTTGAAATGTGACTTTTCATGGGCACCAAACAGACTGTTGGGAGTAATACGCTGAATCTGCAAAGTGAATTGCAACACAATGCGATGTAGCGTTTGAAAACACGGATTTACATGCTCTGTATGTTGTTGTCACTGTAAAGTTGAAGCAACATTGACCGTCTGGAAGACATTTACAATATGAAGATTTAATGAGCTAGTATGTTGCTCTTTACTTCGCCTGTGCAGGAACTTATTTAAAAGCACGATATGTTATGGAACTATTTTTTAGTTAAACTAAAATAAAGACAACAATTCATCCGTAATTCGAACATACCGAAAAACATACCTCGTTCGACGCACACTATTAAACAGTTTCGCAATCATCATGACTTTCTTTCATGTCACATTCCACACACCGAACAGGCCGTGTGGCGTTTTCTTGAATTATGAAAGAAGTTTATTTCTATCGAATATGTTTTTACTGAATTGTATCACCAAGATCTCCGTGCTATTTTATTTTATATAAAACTTAAAATACGAATGCAATTACAAAATGAGATAATGGTTAAACTACGAAAAGACTTTGATAAGAGTGACATGCAAATAATAATACTTAAACGGCCCTGTCGCCTCTACAACTGTAAAGATTGCAATAATTGTCGGTGCAAGTTCTCAAACAGAAGGTCAATCCGGACCTGCCATTGTTTCTGCAGGCTTCCTGTTATATGTAACAACGTTACCGACATTAAACGACTTAAAAGATAAGCTTTAGCTGTGTTATTAATGTATTAGCTCAGTCACTATTGAGTGATTCGTCATGGCGTTGCGAATATACTCGAATGCTTTCTTATGACGTTAATACAGGAATGTAATAAATAGAAATCATTGGCACCTCTTATATTTATATTTATTATATTCCTGTATTAACGTCATAATAAGCATGAGATAGGTAATAATAAATAAGTATTATGATATAAATAATGAATATTTTTCTTTCAGTATGCTATCATGTTATTAACAGCAAACTATAGAAGGCATAAAGAGGATTATCAGGTCACATAAATTGAGTCAAGTGCGTACATTAAGATAACGGAATACGGTGCATGACAGTCAAGGAGTGGAGAACTGTCAACAAGAATGGGTAATTTCTATAATTTCTTGTTATTTCTTCATAGCTATCAAACCAAAACAAATTTCCATATCATTATTTAATGACAACGTCGATTAAGTTGGATTGTTTTCCATTTCAGCAATGCTGTTAAACCTTGTGTTATTTAGTTGCTTATGGTCAGGTAAGCCTTTATTAAAGCAGTAAAATTATCTTAAATTGTCAATAGAAAACAGAAATGGCATGGTTTGGAGTACAGACTATAAATAAATTATGTCTCAGTGATTAAAACCGACGAGTGCGAACGATTACCAATGTAATTTTCATCGATTTAGCACGAACACGTACAAAAGATCTACTATTCCAACACTTGTCGATTTTGCAAAACACTTTTTATACAGCACGTATATTAAAATAACGTCACGTTATACAAATAACGTCAAAATATGCGATTGATATTGAACGAGAATAGTGTTCACGAACTTTTTAGCCATCTTGATAATACAGCTTAAAGCTGCACTCTCACAGATTGAAGGTTTTGACAACCTTTTTTTTGTCTTTGAACGAGCATTTTTTTTCAGAAAACACATGGAAGGCAGTGATATAAGACTGCGCTGACAAAAAATAAGATCGAAGATTTTCATATTTAAGTTCAAAAATTAATGTTTTATGTATTTTTCTTAAACCGTTAGTAACGAAATAAGCTATAAAACATTGATTTTCGAATGAAAATATGCAAATCTGCGATCCGATCTTTTGTCAGAAATCTTTTATCATTGGTTTACAGATATTTAGGCAAAAAATTGCTCTTTCCATGTCAAAAAATAACACAGTTGTAAAAACGGTAAATCTGTGAGAGTGCACCCTACCAAAGCTGACACAATTGACATTATGACGATTTACTATGTGCTAAAATTAGTTTTTTGCTCTTTGAATTGTATTAAGAATCTTAATTAAAGTGATGGATATGGAAATGATACAGTATGGACAAGCTCCATGTCATTTCAGCTCATTTTGTAAACTATTTTTTGCAGACATCGTTTTTTACGAATCTCGCATTAAAAACGCTACAAAGACGATCAAAAACAAGATCTTTTGAATCCACGTTGTTATTGTTTTGAATTTTGAGCTGAACTATCCTTTTTAAAATATGCAGTGTGAAATTCGAAATGTGCCGTATCCGCGACAAAGACTATGCCAATACATGTCTTGTTTTTCAGAATGTTCGGCGCTCCTCTGCTACTCTTGCAGCAATTTGAAAACCAACGAACAATGTTTTAACGTCACTAAGTGTCCTGACTATGAGGTACATGTATTTCTCCCACCTTAGATAAGCAGATCCATTAATTTAACCATGCTAGAAATTCTTATCTTGCCCACGGGCGAAGATAAAATGCCCGTATGGAACTTCTTTTAATGGTCACCACATTGTAATTACCTCCCTTGTTAAACACCGTCGTCTGTAGCGCATCATGGAAACCTTGTCTTGTGGCTATTGTTAGAACGCTAGTAAATTATTTCTCGCTTCAAATGTCACCAGAAAACAGTTTTTACGCACCTTTCAAGAAATAATGCTTCACGCTTCTAAGAACAATTTAAAGACCGCTCAGACCATTTACATACGCTGAACCACTGCGCGAATATCCATGACAACCACGAATTATCACATATCCGTACGCAATATTTTCACTAAGCACAAAAGAGTTCCAGCAAACAAAATACATTTTTACTTAATTTTGTTTAACTGAGGTGGGAGGAAAAGCATCTACCATAGCCGCTCGTGTAAGATAGGTTCTCCCGACCCTCGCGCAGGGTGTTTTGCGGAAACTCGGAAAACCTCGTTTCCGAAAAACACCCTACGCTGGGGTCGGAATGAACCTATCTTACACTCTCGGCCATGTAAGATACTTATAATCTTCCAAGCGTGTATTTTATCTTCTTTATTTTTACTCAATTGTTAAAACAGATGATAGGAGATTTATAACGTTCAAGTCTGTTCCAAGGGTAAAAAATACAACGGATTCCAGGCTCAGGCCCTGGAAGTACTTTGAACGCTAAGCAACGCCTGTTCTTCTGTCTGATTCGATTGTTATTATTGCTGTCTTATCTTATCAATTCCAAATGGGAAGATATTTTCACATCATAGTTCAAACGTGAAACCGAATTCTATTGAACATTTACAAGCGGGCGTTTTAAATAAAAGCATTAGTTAAGGTTTTAGGTATTGAATCTCGTTTTTTATAAGCTTTGCACCTTTAAAAGATGACGTCGTCACCTTAGTGCAAGAACTCAATATCTGCTTCTATTTCTATATGCAGTTATTGAGTTCTTGCACTAAGGTGACGACGTGCAAACAGGGTATTTCTTAAATCTTTAGCAACTAATGCTAAATGTGTATCTCTTTAATTAGAAATAAAGTGCATGGATTGTTTCAGCACTGCTTTGGTCGCACAGATGGTCAGTTGGACGGAAAAGTGACGCATACTACAGGATGTACCAATGATTTGGTAATTTTTTATAATTATTGCTGTCTAGATAATGATGTAATGCGGATATTTGTGAAGGAATCCAATATAGCATGTGTGTTTTGATGCCTGATGACCTCATTTTATGTCGGTATCATTTGATTTGTTTTTAAAGGGATGAACAGTAACGTGTGAAAACAATCACCGAAAAAGAAATATTGCAATGTAGGTCATTTCACACCAGATTTCAGTTGCAATTGATTACAAAAATTACTAATTGAAATAACCTTTTTATGATGCTTCGACTTTATTTCTCTCATATATAAGTAAGCTGCAAAATATGCGTTTCAAATTTTACCAAAGGAGAACAACTAGTATAAAATTTCAACACTATTACCATTTGATCAATAGTATGAGGTCAACTGGTCTAATGATAGCGCTGAAATGTTGAAAGTTATTAGGCTCGATAAGCGCGATTTTACTTTTTTTCACAGGCAATAACCATCACAACCAAAAAAATTATGAATGGTCTCCAACTTTAACCAATCACCGTGTCTGTCATCACCTAAGAATAGGTGATATTAAGTGAAGATATGTTACTGATAAACCTATATGTTCTAGCATATAGGAACATTGTTTCCATCTCGCAGTTTATTGCTAGTGTAAAGTTAATTAAATCAAACTCGATATTGGCTTAGTACGTTTTGATTATTTATCTAGGTATTGTAATGCAGGGTCATTTAGTCAACACATTTCTATTTTCTACGTAATTATCTATAATTATTTATTCCCTCGGTTCCTCGCCAACATTTGAAAATTTTCCAAAATCATTATGAGAACACCTGTGTTAAATACAACAGCAGCCAAATGAATAAAATGGTTACCCTTTTTGTTTTGTGTTATGCTTTTCTTGCTTTTGCCAGAGTAAGAATTGTGTTTGTATTGTCAATATGTATCCAATATTTTTTTCTAACCAAACAAATATATCATTTAAGTGTGCAAACTAGCCTGAAGACCTGTGGACAAACTTATCCAAGTGTTTTACAATTGGTTGCAGGTAGCTCCCAGAACAAATGGCAGTTCCGGATTGACCTTCTGTGCGAAGACGTGTACCGACAATATGTGCAATCTTTACAGTTGTATGGGGGGTAACTCTATTTACGTTTGTACTGTTTTTAACAAGCCCATGATTATTTGCAAGGCATCATTTTAATGATATTTATAAGTTACCTTTAATATTGTAAAAGTCTGTCATATTTATAGTTGAGAAGTATAGCAAAAGTTTTGATCATGCAAATATACTCTGCAATATTTGCACTGAACAATATTCTATCCTTATTTCGATACATTGAAGTGAAATATTTTGGTAGAAATAAACATATTCTATACTTTCAGAAAACGCTACGCGGCCTGTTCGGTGTCTTGAATGTGATTTTGTAGCTAGTCCCGATGATTGCACGACAGTAAAATTGTGTGCGTCGAACGAGGTACGTGATTGTTGTACACAATGGTTACAATTGGTTTGGAAAGTTTGTGTTAATTTATTATTTGGTTGCAACCAATTCTCTTTTCTTTTTACTGACAAAGTAAGATCTGTATTTCAAATTTAGCTCAATGTTTTGTTGACGTTTAATATTTAAAAAACAAACGACAATGCAGTTACGTTGACGCCCGCGAAGGACTGAAACTAATGTTGTTATAACTTCGAGCCCTACCCATTTGTTTTCTTTGTGTGATATGTATGTATACCTTTATAATTTTGTATGTCTGGTTATTGACAACAAAATATATCAAATTAGATATTAATAAAACTTAACTAGAATAAGCTTAACTGAAGTAAACTAAACTTAACTTCATTTAACTAAACCTATTACGTTTCAAAATTTCAAAATGTTCCTGATAAACTATTGTCTTTATGTAATGGAATTTATTATGTCTTTCTATTGGTACAACAATGCACTACGCGATGCTTTTTTAAATTATTCTTTTTCATATTAAAAATACTGTGAAAATTATTGAGACAAGCCTGGAAGAGAACACGTGGGATTAAAGCTCATTACCGACGAGACACATTATAAGAAGCGAACGGATTGTATTTCAGAACGCTAGTAGCTTTTATTTATACTGCAGTGATACTGATATGTTAAGTGGCTAATTATCACATACATTTTATCCTTTTGCAGGTCTGCTTTTCACAAAAGTTCCATACCTATGGAAACATTAGATACAGAATGGGTTGCATGGATAGAAAGGTATTTCCGCAAAATTATATTACTGTTTAACACAATAAATAAAAGGTTCTGCTTCGTACGAATTTGTTATTCCTTTGCTTTTAGGCATAATTATGTATTGTAAGTGTGTGCATCATGTGTAATGTGACATCCAAAGTTATGTGCGTGCATCATGTAAAATGCGACATTTAAATTGTAAGTTTGTGCTTCAAGTGTTGTGTCAAAAACAAAGTATACGTGGTTTGTGATATCTAAAGTGCGTGCATCATGTATTTTGTGAAGTCAGTATTGAACGTGCGTAAGTCATGTATTGTGTGACGTCAGAAGTGTACGTGAGTGCATCATGTAGTGTGTGAGGTCCGTAGTGAACGTGCGTACATCTTGTATTGTGGGAAGTCCGTAGTGAAAGTGCGTGCATCATGTAGTGTGTGAAGTCCGTAGTGAACGTGCGTACATCTTGTATTGTGTGACGTAAGCAGTGTACGTGCGTACATCTTGTATTGTGTGAAGTCCGTAGTGAACGTGCATACATCTTTTATTGTGTGAAGTCCGTAGTGAACGTGCGTACATCATGTATAGTGTGACGTCAGCAATGTACGTGAGTGCATCATGTATTGAGTGACTTCAGCAACGAACGAGTGTGCATCATGTATTGTGTGGCATCAGTAATGAACGAGTGTGCATCATGTATTGTGTGGCATCAGTAATGAACGAGTGTGCATCATGTATTGTGTGGCATCAGTAATGACCGAGTGTGCATCATGAATTGTGTGACATTAGTAATGAACGAGTGTGCATCATGTATTGTGTGGCATCAGTAATGAACGAGTGTGCATCATGTATTGTGTGGCATTAGTAATGAACGAGTGTGCATCATGTATTGTGTGGCATTAGTAATGGCCGAGTGTGCATCATGAATTGTGTAGCGTTAGTAATGAACGAGCGTGCATCATGTATTGTGTGGCATTAGTAATGACCGATTGTGCATCATGAATTGTGTGGCATTAGTAATGAACGAGTGTGAATCATGTATTGTGTGACATTAGTAATGACCGAGTGTGCATCATGAATTGTGTGGCATCAGTAATGAACGAGTGTGCATCATGTATTGTGTGGCATTAGTAATGACCGAGTGTGCATCATGAATTGTGTGGCATCAGTAATGAACGAGTGTGCATCATGTATTGTGTGGCATTAGTAATGACCGATTGTGCATCATGTATTGTGTGGCATCAGTAATGAACATGTGTACGTCATGTATTGTGTGGCATCAGTAATAACATGTGTGCATCATGTATTGTGTGGCATTAGTAATGACCGAGTGTGCATCATGAATTGTGTGGCATTAGTAATGAACGAGTGTGCATCATGTATTGTGTGGCATTAGTAATGACCGATTGTGCATCATGTATTGTGTGGCATCAGTAATGAACATGTGTACGTCATGTATTGTGTGGCATCAGTAATGAACATGTGTGCATCATGTATTATGTGGCATAAGTATTGAACATGTGTGCATCATGTATTGTGTGGCATGATAATGACCGATTGTGCATCATGTATTGTGTGGCATTAGTAATGACCGATTGTGCATCATGTATTGTGTGGCATCACCAATTAACGTGTGTGCATCATGAATTGCGTGGCATTAGTAGTGGCCGAGTGTGCATCATGCATTGTGTTACATTAGCAATGAACGTGTGTACATCATGAATCGCGTGGTATTAGCAATGAACGTGTGTGCATCGTGCATTGTGTTACATAAGCAATGAACGTGTGTGCATCGTGTATTGTGTTACATAAGCAATGAACGTGTGTGCATCGTGCATTGTGTTACATACGCAATGAACTAGTGTGCATCGTGCATTGTGTTACATAAGCAATGAACGTGTGTGCATCGTGCATGGTGTAACATTAGCAATGAACGTGTGTGCATCGTGCATTGTGTTACATAAGCAATGAACGTGTGTGCATCGTGCGTTGTGTTACATTAGCAATGAACGTGTGTGCATCGTGCATTGTGTTACATTAGCAATGAACGTGTGTGCATCGTGTATTGTGTTACATAAGCAATGAACGTGTGTGCAACGGGCATTGTGTTACATTAGCAACGAACGTGTGTGCATCGTGCATTGTGTTACATTAGCAACGAACGTGTGTGCATCATGTATTGTGTGGCATTAGCAATGAACGTGTGTGCATCATGCTTGTGTTACATTAGCAATGAAGGTGTGTTCATCGTGCATTGTGTTACATAAGCAATGAACGTGTGTGCATCGTGCATTGTGTTACATTAGCAACGAACGTGTGTGCATCATGTATTGTGTGGCATTAGCAATGAACGTGTGTGCATCATGTATTGTTTTGCATTAGCAATAAACCTGTGTGCATCATGTATTGTGTGGCATTAGCAATGAACGTGTGTGCATCATGCATTATGTTACATTAGCAATGAACGTGTGTGCATCATGTATTGTGTGGCATTAGCAATGAACGTGTGTGCATCATGTATTGTGTTACATTAGCAATGAACGTGTGTGCATCGTGCATTGTGTTACATTAGCAATGAACGTGTGTGCATCGTGCATTGTGTTACATTAGCAATGAACGCGTGTGCATCGTGCATTGTGTTACATTAGCAATGAACGTGTGTGCAACGGGCATTGTGTTACATTAGCAATGAACGTGTGGTCATGTTGCAATGTGTCGCCAAAACAATGAACGTGTGTGCATCGTGCATTGTGTTACATTAGCAATGAACGTGTGTGCATCGTGCATTGTGTTACATTAGCAATGAACGTGTGTGCATCGTGCATTGTGTTACATTAGCAATGAACGTGTGTGCATCATGTATTGTGTGACATTAGTAACGTAAGTGTGTATATCATGTATTATGTGACTGCAAAAGCAACCAAAGCTTGAATGATGAATTTGCTGAAGCCTGTTATAAAAAAAAAAGAAACCGATCGTCATCTGTGATATTAAATCCGTTCTATTCTGATGGGATTGGGGGGGGGGTAATTTATTCAACTAATAAACAGATAAGTTTTCATAGTATAAGATTAATATTTTATATTCAGCTTCTGGGTGCATAATAACCATGTGTGTATTTAATTGTTTCATTCAGAAGGTATGATCTCTCATTTATTTTAAATGTACTGTACATTGCCAGCATTGCGACACGCACCCACGAACACATGTCCAAACTTTAGTAGGAAAAAGAGCAACGGACGACTCAGACTGTGATGCTTGTTGTATGCAGGATCATTGCAATATTGATGCATGTTCCCGGTCAGGTACTTAGCAATCATGTTAAGTGTTTGTTTATTTTCCGTAAATCGTTTTGAACTTGTTTGATCTTTGGTAAAAGTTCCCAAATATGTTTTACAGTTATTCAATTATTTACTATAACCGCCGTGCAAATGTAAGCCGTTAACACAAATAACGAAACCGCTTATCGGTTAGGCTATAACGAGACCTTGTATATTTGTTTCAAATACCATTAAGCATATCTATGGTATATAGTGTATCAATTTCTATCACTCTAGGTTCGAGATTTTTAAGTATTGGTATTTAGAGGTTTTATCACCTGAACAAGACCAAAGATTTATTAAATTTAACACGAGAAAATCAGTGACAGTCTTGAAATTTACACAAGAACTACCCAAAAACCATATTAATTCATAGAAGTAGTTGTATGAAACTTCAGCCTCAACAACGACCTATCAGCTGAACTCCATGTCTCCCAGTGTATGTAACGATAATGATGTTGCGCTCTGTACTACTCTTGGAAGGCTGAATCCTGATTGTTGCAAAGAGGACTATATTGTTAAAATCTGTCCAAAATCGTGCGATATGTGTGGTATGTACTTCATGATAATTTACAGTAAGTCTATATGACAGTTTTCATTGTGCTTATTATATACGAATAGTAACCACTTATTTTGAAATAGGAAACCGCTAAATGTCATTGTGCAAAAATGTAACCAATTAAACTGGTGCATACTTCAGTGCATACCAATATATAAATTAATTTATTAATTCATTTAATATTTACTTAGATCGTAATGTATCATATTCTTTTTCAAAGATCACGTTGGTTGGTCTTCATGGCAGCCATGGGGACGTTGTGGAACAACATGTGATCCAGGGAAAAGAACGAGGACAAGACAATGTCTTCATCGGTTACGAAAAGCAGATGGCATAAACTGCACTGGTCCACAGACAGAAAGCGGGGATTGCAACACCGATAACTATTGTCCAAGTAAATTCTTGAAAGTGCATACTCTATTTAATTCTTAGCGCCATGTTGGTAGGTTTCTCTCGTGTTTTTCATTCGAACCTAGACCTTTGGTCACCAAAGCTGTCAATGTAGAGCCCATCGCCGAACACAAAATAACAACATGAAACAGTTCTGAGAAAGATTTTTAGATTGAATATCAAAGTGTTTTCATTAGTTTTGCCTAATAATGAATGTGTGAACAAAACAACTGCATGTAAAGTGTGAGATACATGATCTAGCAAATTCGTTTAACCTAAGTTAAACGTTAGAAATTTAAATGACGACCTTATGTCACCGATGCATGCTGATAGTATTTTCACAAAGTGAAACCTGGTTATTAAAATGATATTTTGTTGTTAGGTCGGGCGGGCGGCGTCAAATTCACCTATGGAACTGAATAACTGTAATTAGGGTTGACATATTGTGAACAAACGGCATATAAAGAAAGCGTTTATGGAGACCTTTCATGAGGGTCAATGGCAAAACCAAGTGTTAATCAAAATAGAAAACGGTATGAAGTAATAGTTGACATATATAATGGGTGACATAGTGTCCCCAAAAGTGGTACGTAGGAATAGTTTATGGGTTTTATGGGATTGCCATAGCATACACACAACACGCAACAAATTGTCAGCTAACGTAGTAATTTCATTACAAAGTTCGTCTGCCAATTATTAAATACCTGGTGTCGTCGCATTGCGGCGTTTCAGAGTGGTTTTTATAATAAAGAAACAACAACAATAAAAATGGGTTTAAAATTTCAAATATTATGACATATTGGGATTATAATGCCAAGTATTCTCTAAAACGAAACAAATATAGAAAATTATAATCATCAATGTGTCATAAGAACTATACTAAAAAATGTTTTGTATTAATACTTATGTGAAAAACTACAGAAACAAGCTCACCAGCCAAAAGTTTAAACATAAACCCCGTTTGATGGCACTTTTTAAATGCCAAAGACATAGAACACAAAAAGGAAACATCACTTGATAGAAAAGAACTATAGACAATATTTTACCATAAATGACTGTTATGGCTGTTCGAAGACTATAAAAATGCCCTTGGTGAGAACAAATATATGCCGTTCTGATGGACTTCTCAAACGCATTCGATTGCCTGTCCCATGAGCTCACCTTATAAAAAGGTTAATGCATATGGTACGACAGCCTCAGCATATTACACTTATGCACAGCTATCTTACAAACGGAAACAACGGGTCAAACTTGGTCAAACTACCATTGAGAGTGTCCTGAGAGGCATGCCACAACGATTAACATCTAGTCATCAACATCTTTCTCAATGACATCCTCTTATTTATTTATGTATTATTAACCTCTGTCGAACGCCCACGACTACTTGTATCGTTTTTATCGGCGAGTATTTGTTAAGGTGTTATGATTTGGAAATTTTAATTATCATTGTCAGGACGGTGGTCGGGCTGAGATGTGGATACTTACCTGAAGGTAGCGATTGACCCAATCGTAGAAGAAACCATGCCTTATTACGCTACTGTTTTGATGATATCAGCAAAATCTAGTAGTATACAAATTACATGTTAAATTAAGTTCCTCTTCTTTGCAATACTATACCAGCAATACGTTTCTACCTAGATAAATTAATTATAACATTTTTACCAACTACACACCACTGTACCTAGCTGTAGTTTACATAATGCTACTTACAATTTTGCTGTTTTAAATGAATACGATTATCATTAATGTATACTTTAAAAAAAAACACTATTTTACAACGGTCAACTAGAGAAATCGTGCGCGTACAGCCGGGAAAGCTTGTTGATGTTGTCGCTCTATGTATACAGTGCTCTGATCCATCATAATTTTTGTAATTGTATGCATGAAAATAATAAGACACGGCTTTGGAAAATACTTTTTCCTAATAGTGTACCTATTTTAAATTGCATGCTTTTATTTCCAGGTCAGCGGCTCTTTGTTAAGTTGTGATATGTTATGCATGTTTGTTATTACTGTCGGAAAAAAGCTCATTGAGCTAATGTTTCTTGTTAGCATATACCCGATATATATATATATATATATATATATATATATATATATATATATATATATATATATATATATATATATATATATATATATATATAGGGCTTTACTCCGTATGATGAAAAAAGAAGAAAATTGTCGAAAACTGACATAAACTTATGATCGATGTGTACAATACACTATGCATTGAAACTTACTAACCGAAGTACCACATAGTTTACATTTAATTTATTTCTCGCAGTTTTTCGTATTTTTCCATTAAATAAGATTACTATGTATGTATACCAAGTAGAATTCATTCTTATGCATGATTGGCTTGTCGCTGTTATCACGTGATATTACCAAGTTAGGTATATAGATTAAATATTCCAAATGGTTAGAGTAAACTTTGGTATTGTTTTACAATTATGATATCAAAGAGTAAAACATTTTATCAAATAATTGTCCTGAGATTTGTTACAGAAAAAACCTTGTTGGTGCCAATCTGGTGTATAGTCCCTTTAAATAAAGGTTATTGTATCTTGTGTCTTAACTCTACGTTTGAGATTCGGAAAAGCAAGATCTTAATGTTCTTAGAGAAAGGATGGTAAAAATGCTCTATTTGTCACAAATAAATTGTAAAACGTAAAAAAAAGGGTGATATAAATCGCATGTATGCGGAACCACTCAAAATAATAAGTGGTCTTAGAGTGATGCTGCACCTGAAAGTTGTGGACATTCTCAGTTATTTGACTACCGTTTTCAATAATGCAGGTATCATTTTACAGTTTCTGTAAAGGCTTTGATTAAAAAATATATATATATATATACATATTTGAATATTTTATACCAAAGACCTTGTTGTGTTTTTTTAATCATAAAACAACACGTCACATGTTTTATGCTTATGCTATTTCTATTCCTAACTATGCTTGTGAAGTCTTTGGACATGTTAAAAACAAAGAATAAGAGGAAATTTATATTGATTGTTGTAAATCATTACTGCATGTAAATAAGTCTTCTTCTACAGTTGCTGTTGCTGTTGACGAGGGGGGGGGGGGTGTTACAGATTACAATTGTATGTTAATAATGTTTTAACATGTCAAAATGGTTAAAAAACTGTTGATATTCTGTTAACAGTAAAATATGGTTTAGCTCTCTGTTAAAGTAGTTATCATATGATTCATCTCGTCAAAACTGTTAAATCTTTGTTCGACAGTTCTAGTTAATATGCATATGTTTGGTTAACCCTTCTAGCATGGATTTTGAAGAATATCCATAGTACTTTTGAACAATGGCTGGTACAATTCTGTCCAACTAGTTTAAGTTTATAAAATCTGATTTGGAATGTTTAACCCTTGACGGTGCAAGTACCAACCATTGAATCTCATCGTTTCGGTAATACTCGTACTCGATTTGGGAATTCAGAACGGTCCGTGTATAAACCGTATTTTCGTTTTTCGTTTTTACAATTAAAAGTAAAAAACAAAAAGGGACATACAAATCCTTCTTCGTTAAAAACGGTATTAATGAATCAATTTCTTGTCTTGATTTCTGTTGAATTTGAAGTTGAATTGAAATCATGGAAAATAGATAGCCTATCAATTTTGGTCTTCTATTCTAATCAGTCATAAGAAAAACGAAAAATGATTTTCATGTTTCTTTTTTGTCTTTTTCTTTTAATCATAAAACACAAAAAACGGTATAAACAGTATATATATAAGATAGTTTGTTTTTTGTTTTACACTTTTGTAAAACGAAAACAACTAAAACAGTATAATTAAATAGTTTCCTTGTTTTGTATTCCGTGGTTATAATAAAAAACGGAAAAGGACAAAAACTATCAATCTTGTTTTTTTTCTAATTCAATCATTAGAAAAACGAAAAAGGATTTGTATATTCCTTTTTCGTTCTTTATTTTCAATTGTAAAAAATGAAAAAGGAAAAGAAGGTGTATACACGGACCATAAAACCAATGTATTTTTGTTACTTTCAATGTATCAAAAAGTAAAATAATGAATTATTTATAAGTGCCTTCAGGAGTATAACATAGAACTTATTTTTATCTTAAAACATGAGCGAGTGCCTTTAAATATATTTAATTCAAACGTTCTTCCTCTGAAACAAAGTTTGGAAAAAGGTCCATTCACGTAATAAATTGCGGGATTGATGTCATTATCGGGGTATGAATGCAATTGGGCTGGCCAAGTGTGCGGAGTCCGAGGAACTCCACGCGTACTTTGACCAGCACAATTGCGTTCATAGCCCCGATAATGACATACATATTTATATTTATTTTATGTACACCAATAGTTCATTATTTCATCCAATAACTGTTTACAAAAAAACTTCATTTCATCGAAGACAACCTTTAATTTATCCTTTCCCACCCATTCTTTAAATGGTACGACCCGACTGTAACCGGAAACATATTATCAAATGACGTCACAATAACGAGGAAAAAAATTAACTACTTACAAAATACAAGATACAAGAATCTTTATTTAAAGTAGGGTATGTGTTAACAAAAAACAATAGCTCAATGAGCTATTTCCTTTCTTCAAATCACTTTTCAACGTAAAATTGAAACCTTTATGGCAACAATACATTTAACATATCATAAATTAACACTTTCTAAAATGTTGATTTATATTTAACGGGACATGCTGACACAAAAATAACAGTAACAAAAACCGTCTCCGTGTCCAAAAGGTTAAATAACCGCTTACGGAGCGAGAGGTCGTGGGTTCGATCCCAGTCCGCGTCATACCAATAGACGTTAAAAGTTGGTACAAGTAGAGCTCCCTTGCTTGGCACTCGGCATTTAAAGGGTAACGCTTGGAAAAGTGGTGTACTCAGTACTGGTTTAACCCAGAAAGTTGTACCCAGTGCTTTACACCGAACACGTAAAAGAACCAAGCGGTCTCTCCGAAAAAGAGCTAGGGTATCGTACCCGAAGTTCCTTGTATCCCACCACTGTCTCTTCTGCGTGTTGTTCCTTCAGCAAAAATTGGAAATAAGTGCTTGCACTTTCACGGGTTATCCTTGACCGCAAGGTTTAAAATAATACATACATACATATACATAAACTAACAATTTATGTATGTTGTTATGCGATGAATTGCGATTCGAAAGTATGTATCCACATGATATCCGAAGATGATGCGTTCGTCGAATAATAACCGCAATTGCCAAAAGGCAGTTCAATTAAGAAATGGAACTTGATGTGTAAATATTAAAGAATAATCTAGTACTGACTGAACTACAAAAATGTTTTTGATTGCTACTTTGGACCAATCTTATGACAATTATACACGATTTTGATTAATTCAAACCTTCTTTGTAAACACTATGTGAGTTTAGTAAAATCTGAGACACATGCATCCGTGACACTAGGGTGATGTTCGACTATCAACATTATTTTCTAGCACTGGTATTTCAATGTAAACGACGAATGGGAAGTTGATAAACAAAATAAATGAAAGCATGCATGTTCATCTGATGATGTTAAACTTGTAACAAACTTGTTTTACGACACTGTGAACTTTAGAAAATTTTCCTTTTCAGTATAGACATCAGATGATAATTATTATATCGAGATATTAGTCGAAAACTTTGAAGCTCCAGTTTTTAGAATAAAGCACTATTCATTTTATATGTCAATTAATATTTTAGTTAATGGAGGATGGTGTACTAAACCGAGGGAAACATGTCAATACGTATACCAGTATGGTAACAACTGCGTTACAGTTTTCGACAGAATCTCCTGTTCGTGTCCGGCTCCTAAGTACGGGGGAAGAGGTTGTGACTAAAGCACGAGCAGTACTGTGAAACTGTAAAATAAAAGTCGAGTTTTGTTCTGTACAAAATACAGTATAAAAATGGTTGCACTTAATACCTTTCTTCATTGTATTCATTTGCATGTAGTTTCGTTGTTTGCAACGAAAGTAGGTGCAATTCCGTCTATATTTGACTTAATATAAAAAAATGAAGACATATGAACGAAAAATATCATAATTAACAATTACTTCTAAACTATTTGTTTGCTTTAGTTTCCGTTATCAGACTGATAATGTACGTCCGTCCGTACCTTTAACTGGGTCTTGCAATATCTTGTATACATGTAGGCTAAGATTATGAAACTTAGTACTTTATAAAATGGAGAACAAGGAGATTATGGCCATCACTTTTTCCTTCAGTCTGACTAAGCCTGCTATGGCAACAAAATAGTAAAAAGATAACACCTTTTGTCAATTGATAATTCGTAAAACTCAAAAGAAGTTAAGCTAGAAGTATGATTGTTGTCATTATTTCATAGTATTTTTGTTACCTGTGGAAGTTCCTTTTTGCACCATTGGCACCCGAACATGTTATTTCAACGCGGATGTCCTTCATGGCAGCACATGTGCTGCCATTTGTCCTAGGTTAACGGGGAAAATATGGCTTGGGAAGCCGATGGAAAGAGGAAGAAGGAATTTTAACTCATTTCATCAGGTTTTATTATAATAAAATTGTTTCAATTCATGTTTCGTTTTGTTGCAAAACTCCTAGATATTAATTATATAATTGGCTGTTTCCAAACATGTGTAACGGTCCGCTGTAGGAGGCGGATGTGCGTTCGTAGTATAACATTATAGACGGAAGTACGTTCATATCACGTATATTTACTTGGTTAGTAATATGCAAATTAGCAAAGCCCGGGTTCTGTGTGGATAGAGAATCTACTGTATATAAAGCCCAGCAGACCCCTTCAGGGTCGAGCATGACCTTCTCTGAAAGGATCTGCTGGTGTTTGTTTGACGTCGAACGATACACATGTTATGAAAATAATAAAAAAAACATGTCAACATAAGTGGTTTAAGTAATGCGATACACATATTTATGTTCTAAACAATTGTATGTCTATTTCACGCAACAGTTTTCAAAAGGAAAAAATTACAAATTTTTACAATAATATATAGTAATTTCAATTATACTTAATAGTAAGGGTTCATTCTCTTAATTTAAAGAAGTACATTTAGTTTGTCTGAGTGTGTGAAAACTATTGGTAAGTATAAAATTATTTCAAACGTAAAGCTGCCCTCTCACAGATTGACCGTTTGACAACCTTTTTGTATTTTGTCTTTGCAATTCTTTTATAAATGTCTGTTAACCAATTTAACAAGACTGCTGACAAATATCGGATTCAGTGTGGACATACCACGTGGCTTGTGACGTCACATTCGGTTATAACAAATATTGCATAACGTTAAGATTCCCAAGAGTTACGTCATCAAGTGTAATTGCTAAATAAAATTACTACCGCATCTACTTGCAGAGGACTTAAACGTACCACTTTTTGAGTGTGTAAACCGTCATAATACATCCGAGGTTGTTGTTTTTTATAACAAGAGGCACATGAGAGTCTATGCTCTACTGGCATGGCTTTTGTGGTCATTTTTAATCCAGAGCATGTATGTATGAGTAATAACATATAGTTCACGTTTGGGTTGTTTGGGTTATCTAAAAACATTGCATGTTCAACATCTGAGGACAGAAAGTGTTGTAAGCAGATAAGTTACATGAACTATTTTAATATGTGCCAAGTTAAGGTCATCTGACAAAAGAATGCTTTCAAAACTGTACTCATGGTCAAAAATTCATTTCTGTAGCTTTAAAAATGTAAAAAGTTGGTCAAAAGGTCAAAGTCAAGGTCATCAGAGGACAACATTGACGCTCGTTTGCAAAACTGTACACACGGTCCAAATATCATTGTTGTAGCTTTAAAAAATATTTTAAAGGTGATCAAAAGGGGTGGGGCCAGCTTTGGTCCCAGGGGCAAAATTTCAACTGTTTTGCAAGACAGTCACCATGTGATGCTCCACATCAAATATCAAAGGTATGAACCTTGTGGTTTGAAACTAGAAGATTTTGAAAGTATTTCTTAAATCAGTATCTAGGAAACTTGTGACCCCAAAGGCAGTGCAAGGTTTGACCCCTTGAACAACCATGGTAGCAGACCACCAAATTAGGCCTTATTCAAAATAGCAAGTGTCTGAATAGCTGGTTCAGACAAAAAATGTTCAAACATTCCCAATTTAAGTACACCAAACCTGTGAACCCCGAGGGATGGCCAGTAATGACCCCAGGGTCATAATTTAAAACAATAGGCCCAAAAGGGCGTATGCTCTACTGGCATGGCTCTTGTGGTCATTTCCAATCGGAGCAGGTATTTATCAACAAAGTTGACCAAAACCAATTTAATCTTGACACCATACTCTTCCTAAACCTGAATAAGGCGACGCTTTCTTATCTTTATTTCCATGTAACACATTAAATTTCTTAAACGAAGAAAAACAACTTAGCTGTCCATTTCTTTACATTTATTTTTGTTCATTTAAATTTAAACGGTTTGGAATGTTTGGCGAGACTCCCCTTTCACATATATAAATATCTGGGCCAAATTGATCACAGCACAAATTATTTAAGCCCAAATGGCCATAGCGCAAAAACTAATTTGGGCCCACTTGACCCCAAATGAATTTTGAAAAAAAATGGTCCGAAAATATTGACCCGATTAAAGGCCAACTGGTCACCTGCCAAACTTTGGCGTCTTCCATGGCGACCTACCCCCAAAGCCTCGGGGTTGAAAATAAGCAATCAATTATTGCACTGCAATCACTTATTGCAGCAGTTAAACAATACAATTTAGTTCAGCTCAGCAAATATGCAAATCAGTATCAAATATCAATTACAAGTATTCATTCTTTAGCAAATGTAAGTGAATTCCGTCACGGAAAAGCAATGTTCGGAAAGCACTTTAAAATGGTGAATGATTAATTTGCTTAAGATTTGGATAGAAAGGTGCTGCCGAGCGCTAACCAATAGAAGTATGGCGTATTAAGTACAATAGGTATTGACGCGGTGTTTAACCCTTTGAACAAAAGCAAGGTATCATGATAATTTACACATTCTGCTTAGGAGACACAAAAAAACAGTTTTTCATATAGTCTATATGGGAGCCTCGCCGGACTTGGATTCTTCGGGGTATACGTCTGGCGACTTCTAATGGCCGTTGCGCACATTTAACTTTATGCACTGGTTCGCCAGCTTCCCCGGTTTTACGTCATTCAATAGAGCGATGGTAATGGCATAACTAAAATTTTCGAACAACACAACAGAAGAGAGCAACTATTTACATCGAAAATGATAATACAATGCGTTTCATGCTAATGTTTGTGTATAACGCGTACAGCTCGGCTGCCTTAAATATGCAGGGGGGTAGGTTTTTTTTTGAATGACGATGAAATTAATTCCATAACTTTAAGCACATCTTGTATTGACGATGGCTTGATTCGAAAGAAAGCTTTACCACAAAGGATTAATACTTATAAAGCGAGAATTTACTTGACCAATAGAAATTTAGAAGAGCAATAAACAACTCATGCGAATTGACCCTACGTTGACCTTCGGTTAATAACAACTAACATTCCATTTGTTGATGACCTCGGTTACTCGACATGAGTAACCGGAAGTATGGGTAAAAGGCAACTTACATGTAGTTCACGATTTGTGTTTGGGTTACCTGAAAACGTTGCACGTTCAACATCTGAGCCCAGAAAGTATTGTAAGCAGATTAGTTGCATGAACTATTTTAATATGTGCCAAGTAAAAGTCCTCTGACAAAAAAATGCTTTCAAAACTGTACTCATCGTGAAAATTTCTGTAGTTTTAAAAATTAAAAAAGTTGGTCAAAAGGTCAAAGTCAAGGGCATCCGAGGACAACATTGATCATTTTGAACAAACATTCACAAGCAATTGTGCTAAGATGGATGCACAAACACACAAAAAGATTTTCAAACCTTTCCCAATTTAAGTTTACCAAACCTGTGCACCCTGGGCGTGGCCAGTAATGACACCATGTGCATAACTTGAACAAACATTCACAACCAATTTCGTTAAGATGAATGAGCAAACTACACTTAGAGCTAAAAAATGGCCTTGGGGCTTTCAACAAGAACAAGGCAGAGTTATTCACAAAATCAACTGCAGAACCAAATCAAAGCGCTGAAAGCGCTGCAAGACTGTCGGTGACGTAACTGAAGCAAGCAAACACTACCGCAAAGTTCTTTCAAATGAAACGTGATCAAATGATTTCATACAAATGATGAACACTCTTTAAGGTAGATGAAGAAGGATAAATGTGATTATAATAAGCACAAATATATTGGGCCTACTTAATCATGTATTCAATGGCCTACAAGATTCTTAATTCAAATTTCCTAATTTTGAACCGCTTTAAATTAGTTAAATGCATATTCATAATGTTAAAATTGCTTCAATTTATGACGTCGCTTATAACAGTTTCAGTAAGCAATTACATTCCTTCATTTCATTAGGGTCTGTTGAAGCCAATGTCTTTAAAATGCAAATACAATACAAACTATACCCAAGATTCAAGGGACATAATAAAAATATAACTTTAAAATGATGCTCTTTCAAGCCTAAAAATGCCTCCCAGAATTTCTATCAACAGAGTCCACATATCTACAAAATTTGTGCTCCAGTTTCTTTGATATAAAAGTGAAAACAAATCTGCATGGTGCTGTGGCATCATACCATGAAAAAAACTAATATCTTTAAAATTTGTTTTCTAGTTTGTTTTTATTATAAAAGTGTTAATAAATCTGCATGGTGCTGAAGAAAAAAAACTAATGTCTTAAATTTCAAACCTGCAGCATTAATTAGCGCCATGTTGTCAAGAATATCTGGACAATTGAATGAAATATGCATGGACCGAAATGACAGCTGGTTTTTCATTGACAAAAGATGCCTTTGAGGCAGTTTTAAGATTATGCTATTCAAAGTATGAGGGTAGTTGGTACAGTTTTCACTCATATTCAGATGATGGCTGATATTTGCTGATAAACATGTATCCTTTTAGCAGCAGGGAATAAGTAAATGACATAGTTTTAATGACCGATATTGGAGATGTGACCTTGACCTCCAAATCCAAAGGGGTCATCTGCTGGTCACCCCAAACCTAAATTTCAAGTTTGAAGGCCATGGGTGCAGACTTTGTCGAGTTGTCACACAGGCAAGCTTTTTGCGTTCAATGGTCTGTGACAAATCAATAGGGCTCACTTACTGGTCAGGCCCAACCCCAAAGTCAAGTTGTTCAAGGGCCATGGGTGCAGGCTTTGTCCAGTCATTATTAGTACAACCTTTTAGCATTCAAGGTGACTGTGACCTTGACTTTTGACCCAATGGCCCCTTAAATCAATAGGATCTTCTAATAGTCAGACTTAGCCTCCATGTTGAGTTTGAGGGCCATAGGTGCAGGCATTGTCAACTTATCAGTCAGATGTATGGTTTGACACCTTCCTGTTCAAGGTCACTGTGACCTTTGACCATATTACCCCTAAAATCAAAAGGGGTCATCTACTGGTTAAACCAAACTTTCATGTCAAGTTTGACAATAGGTCTAGGAATTGTAGAGTTATCACCCGGAAAAGCTTTGGGTACTGTCAGACAGACGGACGTAGCGGCCAACATGTGCAAAGCAATATACTCCTCTTCTTTGAAAGGGGCATAATAAATTGAAATTGATTAAATATTTTTGTCTATTACGTTAATTAACTTACACTACATACAACAAGTACCATTTTGATATTTTCGAATGCTCATTTGGGCATGTACATGGGTTTTGATCTGACTATGAACATGAAACTACATAGTGATGTTCCCTCCTATCAATTCTAAATTTAAATAACCATGAGAAAAAAAGAATGTTTTCACTGCACCATGAATAAATATGTCAAACAACATCAATGTCAAGTTATTCAAGATTAATTTAACACTGTTCTTTTGATGATTTCCATGCATTCCTGACTGCAGGTTTTTCCCATTTTCCCACACAGTTATTTCATATTGGCCTTACAAGGTCAGATCTTGAGTTGGGTCTTCATTGCTGGA
Source organism: Mya arenaria (assembly GCF_026914265.1). Taxonomy (NCBI): domain Eukaryota; kingdom Metazoa; phylum Mollusca; class Bivalvia; order Myida; family Myidae; genus Mya; species Mya arenaria. The sequence continues at coordinate 36,043,748 of NC_069137.1, read as the reverse complement.
CACTATCTTTATCTCCCCACACAGTTATTTCATATTGGCCTTACACAGTTATTTCATATTGGCCATACAAGGTCAGATCTTGAGTTGGGTCTTCATTGCTGGACACTATCTCTTTATCTCCACAGAAAACACACTGGTGCAAGTTTCACTGCAACAACTGCAAAAAAAGTTATATTATATTCTAACTGAACTCTGCATCAATATTCAATTATTTTTTATTGGATTTAGGAAATGTCTTTGTTTGAAAGGGTTCATATAAATTAATGATTTTTTTCAATTTAATGCATTATCATGCTGGACTCTTTGACATTGATGGTTAAAACAAAGAAGGCATATGATTTGTGTACAGATTAAACAGTATTAATTATAAATGTGTTCTTTAATTAATAGACAAGTGGCAACAATTTCCCCAGTTAAAAAAGCTTACATTTGTATATCTGCAGATTAATCATTTGCATTTCTTTTGCTTAGATCATTTAAGTCAAATGAGTTAGACATGATAATGCATTAAAATAAGAAATATATTTTTTGGCATCAATCTATAGTGTGTGCCTTCAATCTAGAAATAAATTTCTTCTCAACAGATGCTAAATTATAAAAAAAATATATAAACCAAGATTTTGATTATGACACCTGCATAGTTAGTGGTCTCCATAACTGCTCAGAAATGCTCCCTATGACAAACTAAGTGCTGGTGTATGGCTGGGTAATAGTGCTGCTCCAACCAATAGCGCAATTCTTCCTACAAGTGGACCAGCTCCTCAATATGGTTTCTGTCATGGCAGTGATAACAGTATGTAACATGCCCTTTTCTACTTTCCAGAGAATGAATCTTCCAATCTAAATTACAAATTTAAGAACAAATTTATACATATGCATGTGTAATGTTGTTAAAAACATACCATTTAGGTGCAACAAAACTATAAGATTTTAGGTGAAAATTGAGCCAAATCAAAACATTTAGTCATTTAAAGCTGCACTCTCACAGATTTACTCGTTACTGTTTTTACTTTTGTCTTTTTTGTCTTGGAATGACCTATTTTTTTGCTAAAATATCTGCAAACCAGTGATATAAGACTACTGACAAAATATTAGATTGCAGACTTCCATATTTCAGGTCGAAAACAAAGGTTTTATGGCTTAAAGCGTTACTAACGATTTAAGAAAAATGCATAAAACATTTTGAACTTAAATATAAACATTTTCTGACAAATTTATTGTCAGCAATCTTATATGAATGGTTAACATGCATTTTCACATAAACTGGCCCGTTCCAAGACAAAAAATAAATAAAGTAGTCAAAACATTCAATCTGTAAGAAAGCTGCACTCTCAGTCACAGATTAAAGGTTTTGACAACTTCTTTTACTTTTTGGCTTGGAATAAGCTAATGAAAAGCAGTATGAAAACTGATGAAATAAGACTGCTGACAAAAGATAAGATCATGTTTTTTATATTTACATTTGTAACTATTGGTTTTATGGTTAAATCTCATTATTAGTAAAGCGTTAGTAATGCTTTTAACTTAAAAGCATTACTAACGCTTTACTAATAATGAGATTTTTGGCACAGAACATCATCTTTTGACCGTATTAAAATAAGAAAACAGCGTTCCAATATTTTCAGTTGTCTTTTTTGACTGAATTAATATAAGAAAGCAGCGATCCCCTTTTTCCAGTTGTTTGTTATGTCCAGTGTTCAGAAATTCGCATAAAATAATTCATTACAAGACCAAGAAATAAAAAAAAGAGTTGGTAAAACAGACAATCTGTGAGAGTGCAGCTTAAACATATGATATGCATTATCAGACCTACTCACATCCTGGCTACACAACCAGTACATTCATCAGCTTTACTGATTCGAACCAGGCACATTTATATTGGTAGACTAGCATTTTACCATTCTGTGCTGGCCAGTAAAGTTCTCATTTGAATTAGAATTCAAAATGTATATACCTTTGTTCATTTTTTTTGCCAACTCTGTTTCAACTGAACTTTTTAAATGAATGAGAAGTTTCAAAAAATAATTACAATATCTCAGTAAATACCTGCATTTATGTGTTTCTTGTGCAATCTGTCAGCTTTGGTAAGCTCAGGTTTCATTTTGTCCACCTCAATACTTGTAATCTTCTAGTCTGATGTACTGCCATCCAATTTTTAAGTCAGGTCAGGCAGCCATTTCAGCTTTGTTCCAGTTGATTGTATCAGATGATGTTAACAATACTAGCCTTGTATCCAGGCACTTCTCAATCTGAAAGTTTACAAAAGAACATGGCCTGTAATATTTAATAAAAAAATCATAATTGTTTACTCCTGGATGATGGGTTCTAAAGTAAACCTTTGAGAAAAGATGCTACTGGTATGGTGCTTGAACCCACGACCATGTGAACACTTGCATGGAGATCTGTCAAACTGAGCTAACTGGGTAACTGATTTTTAGGCAGCTCCCAGCTTGGCTCTACAATTGACAAGTGCATTATACATTATAGAGACAATAAATCAAACACTTGAAGCACTAGTCCAAATAATAGTAACTTAACTGATCTTTTTACAAATTTTGAAATGGCATATCCTCCACATACAATTTTTTTGTACCAAAAGTGGGTAGCTATTCCGATTGGGATTCCAGGTCAGATAATTATATATATCTAAAATATGAGTTATGTACACAAAAAATAAAAGCTGACGAATTATTATGAGTTTGATGAGTGTTTTTCTTCATTTCATACTGTCAAAACATAATGATATAAACTGTTATACATGAAGATCACCTGCAAGGCTGCAGTGCATAGATTTACATACCCCGGTAGATGTAAAATGGTTTTGTTTAAATGCTTGTTTTGTGAAAAAAATCTTTGCACTTACATGGTAATAACTAAAATACGAATATAAACCTTTAATATCTATTTCAAACATATAATACTTATCTAACTACGATTTCAATATCTTTCAACCGCCACCCTGTTTTGCACAAACCCGATTAGACGTAAGGGATTGGAAGAATCCCATATAACACGTCTATTTTTTTAGACTATTGAAGCATATATGTTCTTTTTTGATGGTTGAGACGTTTCAGGTTAAACAACAATTAAAAATGCGAAATAATTTTAGTGAATAATCAACTCTGAATTGAAAGTAACATGAAGATGTTGTAGTGAAGGATTTGCCATATATATATATATATACATTTTTTTTTAATCGTAAAAAGAGTCCGTCAAAGTACAAATATTTAGACTAAGGGATGTAGATCAGCTAGATGTACCTTCTAGTCCAAATAATTGTACGTTGACAGATTTTTTTATGATTTTTGATACAGCAAATCCTTCACGTACAAATTGTTTTGTACGAAAAGTGGGTAGTTATTCCGATCGGGATTCCGGGTTAAAGCATATTGCATCTATAACATATCATAAAAACAAGAAATATTACCAGATAATGTTATTTTATAAAAATTCCGTAACCAAAAAGTAATATCAAGCAAATAATTATGAGTTTGATGGTTTTTTTCTTCATTTCATTCTGTCAAAACATAACAATATATACATGAAGGGCACCTGCAAGGCTGCAGTTCACAATTTTACAACAATCGGAACATTTCGGCCATCAATTGTAACAACTCGCCATCTTTGGTAAGCTTCGAGATAGTCAATCCCTATTGGATACTGGCTGAGGTGTTCAGATTGTTCGGCCAAGGCTGAGTTGTTACGATTGTATTATCTCGAAGCTTGTCGGAGGTGGCCGAATTATTACGATTGGGTCAAGTTGTTCCACTTGGCATAATTGTTGTCTGTGTCAGTCAACTTTCCTTTTAATGAAAAGGTGAATAATGTGTTTTAATGCATTAAATGCTTGTTTTTTGCAAAATAGCTTTGCACTTCCATGGTAAAATATGAATATAAATCTTTACTTTATTATCCATTTCAACCATAAAATATTTCACTTAATACAATTTCAATATTTTTCAAACACCCCCGATTTTTGCACAAAACCGTTTAGACGTTAGGGATTGGAAGAATCCCGTATAACACGTCTATTATTTCAGACTAATGTACATGTACCTTCGTGTCCGAAATCGATCACTTCCTGGCAGCTCATTTCTGGATTGTCTCCATCTAAATTTAACATTTTTAGACGCATACATTGATGCCATTTTTGCTTCGATTGATGTTAAAGCAATAGCACTAAATACAGGTAGGTTATTTTGTAGAAGAACGTGTTCGAAGTAACATTCAATTTCATTTCCGCATAATCGCCGCCATATTGTGTATGACTTTAAAAACTACACCCTATAGTTCAAAATAACAATAGGCATAACGTTGACACACTGTGATAGGTATAATCCAAATAATTTACTCAAACAAATACAATAGTTCGATTGCTGCTGAAAAAAATCATTTGAAACATAAAAGCTATTTCACAAAATATTACATGACATGAACTCTTTAACCGCGTATGATTTATTTCTTAATAGCTTTCATTCATAAAATAAGTTCTTTGCCGGGTCAGTCTTGAATGCCGGGATATGTGTGACGTCACACGGGGTGCAAACATGTGGTGTAGCTTACTATTGGATGTAGGGTAAAATGACTTCGTATGTAAATGCTATACTTTCATTATTTTGTTCAATAAAACTCACCAAATTGCAACGGTACAACTATACTAAGAGTAACACGCAATGTTTTTCATAAAAAAGGCAATAACGCGTTAAATACACATAAGCAGGTACTTGACGCCCCACATTCACGTAAGTAGTTCTGTTGCTACGCAGGTGGTGTGTATTAATATATTCATGTTCAATATGTCGTGTCAGGCGACTAGTCGCGTTTCTGAAATACCGCTCTCTAAAGACTGTCGGCTTGCAGCCGACAGTCTAAAAACTGGGCTAAAAATAGAATTCGCTCATGCAGACTTGGCTAAAATAGGTTAACTAAAAACAGCATTTCTTTAAAACATTTAAGGCCCATAATCTAGGCATGAATGGGCGGATATGGCTGGTTATCGAATGGAACCAAGCTCTATTTGACATCTAAATACTGTACAAGTTTCATCGAGATACAATCAAAACTGAAGACTGTATCGCGTTAACAAGAAATTGTTTACAGACGCACGGACTCACATACTACGTACACATTACCATCACATCACCTCTTTTGGCCTTTGGCCAGTAGAGCTAAAACATTCACAAGCAATTGTGCTTAGAGGGATGCGCAAACACTCCAAAAGATTTTCAAACATTTCCCAATTTAAATATACCAAACCTGTGAACCCACAAGCAATTGTTTACAGTCGAACTGACGCATGCACGGACGCACATATTACGTACACATTACCATCGCATAAGCTCTTCTTGCCTTTGGCTAGTAGGTCAAAAGGGTCAGGGCCAGCTTTTTCCCAATGGGTATAATTTCAACTGTTTTGCTAGACCGTCATCATATGATGCTCCACAACAAATATCAAAGGTATGAGCCGTGTGGTTTGAAACATGAAGATTTTAAAAATATTTCTTAAATACATATAAGTCTCTAGGAAACTTGTGACCCCCGGGGCAGTGACAGTTTTGACCACAGGGGCATAATTTAAACAACCATGGTAGCGGAACACTAAATTAGGCTTTATTAAAAAAGCAAGGGTCTACATAGCTGTGTTAGACAAAAAGATTTTCAAACATTTCCAAATTTAAGTATACCAAACCTGTTACCCAGGGGCATGGCCAAAAATGACCCCAGGGTCATAATTTGAACACACATTCACAAGCAATTGTGACTTTATATGTAAACTTGGCCAAAAATAAACTTCGCTCATATAGACTTGGCTAAAATTAGACTAAGCTAAAAATAAAATTTTCATATACTTTCAAGGCCCATAATCCAGGCATGCATGGGCTGATATGGCAATTGTTTACAGACGCACGGATACTTTTAAGGCTTTCGAAAGGAACCGAGCTCTAATGGATATATAAATACTGTACAAGTTTCATCGAGATACAATCAAAAATGAAGACTGTATCGTGTACACAAGCAGTTGTTTAAAGACGCAAATAGCATTTTATTTACTTTAAAGACCCATAATCTAGGCATGCATGGGTGGATCTGGCTGGTGTTCAAAGAGAACCAAGCTTAAATGGATATCTAAATACTGTACAAGTTTCATTGAGATCAAATTAAAACTGAAGACTGTATCATGTTCACAAGCAATTGTTTACAGACGCACGGACGTACACACTACGTACACATTACCATCGCATAAGCTCTTCTGGGCTTTGGCCAGTAAAGCTAAAAATGGCCGAGGAGCTCCGAATGATCCGCCATCTAATGCATGCTGCTTTATGACATTTCTCATCTTTGTTTGCAAGGGCATTTGCCTATGTGTACACCATTAAGTTACCTTCAATTAATTGCTTAGTGCCTACTTTAAATGGGGAGTGGCATATGACAAGTGTTTACTTTTAATTGACTACTGTATATTTAAAAATACACAACCTCAATTACTTCTAACTATTAAAATATTAATATACTGTTAAAATACCATAGAAAGCTAACTTAATTATACATCAATAGCAGTATGCATTTGCCAGTAAGCATCTAGATGAACACAACTCAACAATGGAATTAAAATGGTATAAAACCAATAATTATTGGTATCCTGCGACTACAAACCAATTTTTTGCTGTTACCCTTCTTATCCACAGGAAAGCACTCTTGTGACTTTTACAATGGAACCAGACAACAACTATATTGGAAACAAGAGGCCCAAAAGGGCCTAAGCTCTACTGGCATGGCTCTTGTGGTCATTTTCAATCCAGAGCATGTACGTTTGAGTAATAGGCAACAAATATATAGTTCACTTTTAGTGTTTGGGTTAGCTGAAAACGCTGCACGTTCAACATCTGAGGACAGGAAGTGTTGTAAGCAGATTAGTTGCATGAACTATTTTAATATGTGCCAAGTAAAGGTAATCTGAGAGTAAAACATATTTGCCTTCAAAACTGTACTCATCGTCAAATTTTCATTTCTGTAGCTTTAGAAATAAAGTCGGTCAAAGGTAAAAGCAAGGACATCCGAGGACAACATTAATGCTTGTTTGCAAAACTGTTCACATGGTCAAAATTTCATTACTGTAGCTTTAAAAATTAATAAGTTAGTCAAAAGGGGTGGGGCCAACTTTTGCCCAAGGGGCATTATTTCAAATATTTTCAATTGCATCATATGATACTCCACAACAAATATCAAAGGTATGGGCCTTGTGGTTTGAAACAAGAAGATTTTGAAAATATTTCTTAAATAAGTCTCTATGAAAATTGTGACACCCAGGGCAGTGCCAGTTTTGACCCAAGGGGCATAATTTGAACAACCATGGTAGTGGACCACTAAATAAAGCCTTGTTCAAAATAGCAAGGATTTGCATAGTGGTTTCAGACAAAAAGGTTTTTAACATATCCCAATTTAAGGGGGGGGGGGGTCCGTCCCTTACAAAGAAAAGAGAACTCTTCGCTGGGCCTCCGCCAACGTTGCCTAGGTCTTTTGCATTTGCCGAGGTCGTTTGCATTTGCCGCACTGGTCCCTTGCAAGACAATCTCCGTGTGTGTGTGGGGGGGGGGGAGTAATGACCCCCAGGGCATAATTTGAACAAACCTTCACAAGCAATTGTGACTTTACATGTTAACTTGTCTAAGTTTCATCGAGATACAATCAAAACTGAAGACTGTTTCGTGTTCACAAGCTAGTGTTTACACTATAGCATTTTTTATACTATCAAGGGCCATGATCTAGGCATGCATGGGCAGATCTGGCTGGTTTTCGAAAGGAACCGAGCTCTAATGGATATCTAAATACTGTACACGTTTCATCGAGATACAATCAAAACTGAAGACTGTTTCGTGTTCACAAGCTAGTGTTTACACAATAGCATTTTTTATACTATCAAGGGCCCTAATCTAGGCATGCATGGGCGGATCTGGCTGGTTTTCGAAAGGAACCGAGCTCTAATGGATATCTAGATACTGTACAAGTTTCATCGAGATACAATCAAAAATGAAGACTGTATCGTGTTCACAACCAATTGTTTACACAATAGCTTTTTTTTATACTATCAAGGGCCATAATCTAGGCATGCATGGGCGGGTATGGCTGGTTTTCGAAAGGAACCGAGCTCTAATAGATATCTAGATACTGTACAAGTTTCATCGAGATACAATCAAAAATGAAGACTGTATCGTGTTCACAAGCAATTGTTTACAGACGCACGGATGCACATACTACGTACACATTACCATCGCATAAGCTCTTCTGGCCTTTGGCCAGTAGAGCTAAAAAACTACCTACATGGATTTGCCATTTGCCCTTTTCACCCTGTCCCTCTTCAGCTCCACACTGTACTTTTTAAGACCTGGCAAAAACTATGCATGTGTACTGAGAAATTGTACCTCTTGTGGGCGATAATCAGTCGTATTATTAACTGAAGCTCTGGGCGGGATTGAACCTAAATACGCTTTGATCCTGAGCATGATATAGCTAAACCATTTGGCCATTGCCAATGATCATTGGTGGTCAACATTATATTTTGTCCAATGAGAAGGCAGTATTTCTCCACAATACACTTATTTGAGTAAATCAGCAGTCAGCTGTTAATGATTTTTATTGGGAGAAATGTTGGATACTAACAGTGGCTGGCCCAGTAAGTTGGTAGTGTAAAAAATAGAATGTAGACCACTGAAAAAAAAACTTAAAAGACAGATAGTATGTACACAAAATAAATGGTGATGCAACAATCTTCAAGTGTTCTTAAAGGTTGGTTATAAAATATATAAGAGAGATCACATTTTGGTCTTTACATTTTATTATTGTGTCATTACTCATTTAGTTTTGTTGCAAAACATTTAGATGATAATTATATAATAGTTCACAACACTGGCTATTTTCAAACATTTTAATGTATATTACATAGAAACAAAATCATGTATATATTTTCACAAAGCACAATTAAGTGAATACACTAATTGCTAACTGTCATGTTGTAAGTTAAGGGATACATTTTATCTATGTTTTTAATAATTGTAAGCAAATAATCAGTTATCTTTCAATGGAAAATAGCCAATTTGAAATAGTAACTTATATACTAATTACATAGCAATAATTATACCCAACAATAAGGATTTACTTTCTTGTATTTAAATACGCCAAATTTAGAATATTCTTTGTATATTAAACTACTGATAAATTTGGGAACTATTTCAAATTATGCCAGGTTAAAGATTCATTCAAAAACAAAGTCAATTTTAAACATAATTGTTCAATAATTATTGTATTCAAAATCAATCAATGTCAAAACAGGGGAATAAATAACTTCTTTTGAGCATTAAAAATAGAAAAAAGTCAGTAAATATGGTGTAATTCACTAAATAAAAATGCAATTTGCTTTTTTCCAAACAAATTATTTCAGTACCGGTAATGTAATGAAAAGAAAATACAAAATTTAAGAGAACTTTCCCAACAGAAACAAGAAACATAATAATTGTTATCCTTAAGACAATAAATAAACAACTAAATGATTAAACACTTAAAAGAACCAGATTTAAAACAAAATAAAGAATCAAAAATGAAAATCCTGAGTGAACCTGAATACGCTAGATGTGACATGACTAAGACATAGGAAAATAAAACAAACAGAAGATCTAGGGCAAAAGTACAAACATTTGTAGACATACATGTTGTAGTAGACATAAGATAATGAAACAAACAGAAGATCTTGAGTAGAGTACAAATGTTTGTAGACTTAAGATGATAAAAACATCAGAAGATCTAGGGGAAAAGTACAAACGTTTGTAGACGTAAAATAATAAAAACATCGGAAGTTCTAGGGGAAAAGTAGAAATGTTTGTAGTCATAAGATAAAAGAACAAACAGAAGATCTAAAGAAAAAGTACAAACGTTTGTCGACATAAGATGTTAAGAAAATCAGATTTAGAGAAAAGTACAAACGTTTGTCGACATAAGATGTTAAGACAATCAGATCTAGAGAAAAAGTACAAACGTTTGTCGACATAAGATGTTAAGACAATCAGATCTTGAGAAAAAGTACAAATGTTTGTCGACATAAGATGTTAAGACAATCAGATCTAGAGAAAAGTACAAATGTTTGTCGACATAAGATGTTAAGACAATCAGATCTAGAGAAAAGTACAAAAGTTTGTTGACATAAGATGTTAAGACAATCAGATCTAGAGAAAAGTACAAACGTTTGTCGACATATTAAGATGTTAAGACAATCAGATCTAGAGAAAAGTACAAAAGTTTGTTGACATCAGATAAAAAAACAAACAGAAGATCTAGGGAAAAAGGTACAAACATTTGTAAAATGATATCAAATTAAAACACAACCTAAAACATGACAACAGATCTGTTTGCATTAAAGTAAAAAACGTCTAGAAATTCTATAAAAAGTCTGTAAAATACAATGTTAAAGGTTTCATGGCACTGTGTAAAGGTAAGCGTTACAAACATTATGTTAACGAACATTATGTGATTTTAGTTTTTATTACAGATCAATACTTCACCTTGTTGTGAGAAGACAATAAAAGCCATTGGAATGCACTGCACTTATTATCTTCTTGCACCAAGGTGGCGATTTATATCTTAATAACCTTGAACAAGAGCACAGCAGAGCAAGCATGAATGCTCGTCTGTTATCTATGAGAAACTGTTTCATACTTTTGCATGAATTTATAATTATTTTTTTAATGATATTTGCTTTCCTTTTAAATAAGTGTGTCAGTCCTTTATCTTTTCTTCAGGTACCTCCGAAAATAATGTAAATGGTTTTATATTTATCAACAATCATATTCCTATTCGTAAAAAAAAATGTATTGGTAAAAAAACTTTTTTATTTTTAAAAATCTAGTTATTTTATCATAATTATCATTTTCATACTCAAAAAGTGTAGTTTCCACTTGAGCAGTTCCCACTTATGTATCTACTCTGCATAATTGATTTTAGGTGAGTTGTGGTACAAATAATTACATGAAGTCATGATTTTAACTCTTTTATCACCCTTAGCTGGAATTGTTTCTTAAATGTTCCCTTAAAGCTGCACTCTCACAGATTGAACGTTTTGACAACTTTTTTATTTTTTATCTTGGAACGAGCCAATTTTTGCGATTTTGCATGGAAACCAGTTATATAAGACTGCTGACAAAAAAAAGATCGCAGATTTTAATATTTGAGTAAAAATTTTGATGTTTAATGCATTTTTCTTAAACCGTTAGTAGCGATTTAAGCCATAAAACATTAATTTTCGAACGAAAATATGAAAAACCTATGATCTGATTTGTTGTCGGCAATCTTATATCATTGATTTGAAGATGTTAACGCCAAAATTTGCTCTTTCAAAGACAAACAAAAAAAGTTTTAAAAATGGTATATCTGTTAGAGTGCAGCTTTAAAAATGATAATAAAACTTCTTGCTGGTATGAATAATCAAGCAATCTTGTACAATAATCTACACCGTTCAATATTACAAAATAATGTAAATGAGTGTTAAAACATTCAGTCTATAAATAGTATATACACATGACAGGCATTATTATGCTAAAAGCACACAAAGTACATACAAAGCACATCGCACATAGCATACTATTATACATTATGAAGGTAGCCATTAGCCACATTTTTTTTATAAATATACAAAAACAATTAACATTATAACTCAACTATCTTTCAACAGATTTAAAAAAACTTAAAAGTATCAAAGCCCAAACTTCTCAAATAATCTCAAGTCCATCATAACAGGATTAAGCTTAGCTCACTTTTTTTCATTTCAATGTTTACATTGTGTTATTTTCTTTTTCTTTTAGAGAGTTTTAAACGATTTTATTTATTAGACACTGTCACAAAGAACTATTTTTTTTATTTCTAAAATCAAGTATAAGTAATTTGGTGAAATGAAATCAGGGCTGGTATTCAATATAAAAACTAAAATTAATTTAAGGGTCATGCATCATTGACTTCATTCACTCTATTGGTCAGTTATAAATAGCATGTAATCTGATTAGCTACATCATTCTAAGCTCCAATTATGACCAATATTGAATACCAGCCAAGATCTGAAAGCATGTTTGTATTAAGATTTTTCAAGGAATTTGGACCTGAATGTCCAAATCAAATAGTCAGAACTGGAATGAAAGTATTCTTATATTTAACTTAACAAAAACTAGTTACATTTTGATACAGAATAAAACACAAAAATCACAATTGAAACTTTTTTTCAAAAATATCATCAACTACAACAATACAAACTTATCCACTATTTTTGATACATAGCAAACATATTAACAATGAATTTTCAACACTGGAATGGAAAGTTATTTTTTTAAATAAATATTCATAGCACAAACCATTCTTTTTTGAATTTCTTCGTTATGGTTCAACAAAATGAAACATACAAAAAAACAGACATCATAAAATTTTCTTTCTTACATTTTTAATGATTTTATTCAAAATACGTTTGACATGGTTTTAATTGATCATTGAAAATGTCATCAAGGACTTATTTCAATGAATCTCCAGTAACATAAAAAACATAACTTTTTTTTGAAAATAAGGACACATATCCTGTTTTTAAATTTTATGATTTCTAAACATGACAAACTTAAGGAAATTACTTAAATTGTTTTATTAATACATGTACCTGCCTATGTTTATTTAAGTACAAAGTTGAAAGACAATACCTGAACGTACCGAAGACCACAATTAAGCCTCAAGTTACATTAAATCTTAACGCGTTGACAACAAAGTTCTCGTCAAATGCAATATTTACATGACATTCATTTGATTGAAGTCTCATAAAATACAATATAGGAAGACTGTAAGAACATTGTCAGCTTACAGTGGCACACAGGCAGACTATTTCAGTGGGTGGCTTGATAAGTCAGGAACTATAGTTTGTGGACTAGGTGATGAAGCAACATTATTAAAACGACAATCTCATGGTGAGAACGCCGATTATCATCAGCTTTTATTTATATTTAGTACAAAAAGGGTCATTACTCAATATCTATTAAAGCAAGAGTTATAAGCCTTGCAATTCATATGTGCCTTAAGAAGCTGGCAAGATGTGTACCCTGTTTCATTTGAATATCTTGAATGCTTTTTAAGTTATAGCCAAGGTTTAAGTTTTACCACGACGATGATGCAGTGGATGACACAAAGGCTAATATAATAGCACAAGTTTTTTTTCTTTAAAATAAGACAAGCTAAAAAGCAAGAAAAAAAATACAAATGTCAATTAATTTTTCGCATATATTCCAACTGGGCCTTGTAATTATTGAGTCAGGGCATTCTTTGCAACTAAATTTGGCTTTGCCAAACCAATGTTTTTCTGAGAACAGCCTTAGTAACAAAAATATAAAAGCAATGTGAATGAGTTTTATACATGAAAATAAACCAACAACAACGCAGCCAACAAAAACAATAAATATTGCACAGAGTTTATCGTTGAAATCACAAAATTTGGTTTTGAACATAAACAGCAAAAGCATTGTCGATAATATAAAGGTGTAAGTTTACTTATGTGTATATATCACTGTTACATTCTACACACAATATGTGTAAGTTTACATGTACATGTGTATATCAATGCCACATTCTAAACACAATATATAACATACATACTAAGTATGTACACTACACTTTCGGTAAAAATATTAACAACTCGAATGAAAATTGTGTACGCATCAGAACTTTGTCCACACAGATAGTAATAATATTAACAGACAAATAGAACAGGTTTTAGCTCAACAGATATAGAAGGGTGCTGCATCCCAGGGCTTTCATTAAAGGAAATTTGGAAGTACATAACTCCCTAGAAATTGGCTTAAACTTCTAAAATTGATTCCTTGGAAGTACAAAATTTCCTATACTTTTTTAAAAAACTTCTAAAAGTTGAAGGCTTGGAAGTTCAAAATATCAAAACCTGGTCTCATTTTCAATTCCGTTTTAAAGTAAAATGAATTATTTTAATATAAATCTGTAATTGGCATAATAGTTGAAAAATAGTGGAACAAATTGTAGTGTTTGAAAAACTAAAACTTCCAATATTGATGGTAAGGAAGTTCATAAATTCAGTTTCAAATTATTAATGGAAGCCCTGTAGAGCACCCTGCAATTCTTGGCAGTACCCTTCGGCCCTGATTGTGACCAGCATGTGCACCCTTCTGTCTTTTTAAAACTGAATGCTTTAGAAAATAAAATAATTCCTTAATTTTGTATACATGTATGATTATAAACCCATACAAACTTAATATATCTGGCAGTTAAAACATACTTCAATTAAACACATATCAAACATTTTTTTGTCAAATTTATTACATTAAAGTTCTTAACAGCCCAATACAAGGTGTCCATTTCACCCTTACAACCCTGTCCCTTTTCTGCAGCACCCTGACCCTTTTTAAAACCTTACTAAAACCCTGTCAGAAAACTGGTATTATCTGTGTGAAAACTTATCATCTTACAAGTCCTTTTACATATAAGGTGTTCCAACTCTTTAAACATACAACATTAAGAGTCAACGTATAGATAGTACATTACGAGTTCACAGTTCATGCAATATTATAACATGGAAAAAGGCGTTATGAATTCATGGCCTACAATGTAAGTAAGGAGCAGTCTCGATGGATCAACCTATAATCGATATTACACCGACACCCAACCCGATATTAATATTCAAAACTGTAAAATCAATTCCAGAGAAATTTACTTATTTCTAGTCACATGATTACCCTGGACAAAAAATACACCATAACTTAGATCCAATAAACAAAGTAGGTAATTATGGTACCGGTATTCGAGGGTGGTGTAAATCTTATTTAGTGTCTGATCAATGAATTGAATTGTATGAGTTCCAATCCATCCACAGGTTTTTGCATGAATTTTCAATGCAGGTTCAGGCAATGGTATTTTAATATGAATATGCCCAATAGCAATACCTACATGTAGAAAAAGATCTTCATTGAAGAACAATGTACTTTTTTGCATCTAATGGAAGCAATGAATTCATTGAGGCATGAGGTTAAGACTAGAAACTCTTATTATTAACATGCCGCAAAACAGGATTTTTGGCACAAAGTCAATAATTCATCCCCAAAAAGCTGTTGTTTATTTATATGTTTTGTTATACTAAAAATAAAGATTTTCTGACTTTGGTGCCAAAAATCCTCTAATGCGACACAAATTCAGGTAGAAACTTCAGTTCTTTGCAGACAGACCCAGTTGTGGGCCTTATTCTAATTTGCAGTTTCTGTGGCAGCAGCATGGCACCGTATACATTCCAACAAGCTACCCGCACTCGCTTTCAACAAAAACTTCATACGGTAAAAATCCCGAATGTTACATCGAGAGCCCTTCTGAACACGTTTTGCGAAATCATGAATCAATGCAGCACGCTCTTTTTCTAACCACATGGATAACTTTGGTTCAATATTGCTTTGTTGATCATTGTCATATTCTGGATTATTTTCACCGGGACCCCAAAGTATAAATTCAATGTAGCTCCGTACTACTGGCAAGCATTCTAACACACCCGCTTCCAGTAAATCTGTCATTTTCTGAATTCCTGTGTACGTATAAAATGCGGAATCGTCAAGTACCGCTGACGCATCACATTTCGCGCACATATCTTGTAGGAATTTTTCTAAAAATAGACAAACACGATCGATTCTTTGGTCCTCGGGTGAGCGAACTTGTGGCAAAAATGAGACAGTTTCGCCTAGACAATATGGATTTGATATCAAATACAAATCATGAAAATCACACTCGGAAATTGGATGTCCTTCTTCAAGACAATGTGACATTGCGCTTAACAATTGGAGAACAAAAAATAACACTTTTCGCAGAAAGTCTTTTTGATTCTCGCAAACTGTTTCCAACGAGCCCATATGGTAATTCAAGCTCTCAGTAATGTCAAAAATTCCTACTGCAATGTAACATTTGGCCATGTTCGCGAGTGTCTGGCTTGCGCCTGTTTCCAATATTTGACTAGTTTTGATAAACTCCTCTGTAAGATAGGAGAATGGAACATGGTCTGTGAATATGCACGTAGGTTTAAGAAGACTTGGGTGATTGGCTGCAGTAATCTCAGGCCTGGAGTGAAGAAGCTGAAATGGACCAATCAAATCACGGGTTACAAAATAATTCATGTACTATGGACATAGCATATAAATATCAATTGCTATGAAGTTTTTATCCATCCATGTAAAAGTAATGCTGAATTGATGAACCCAGTTCATCGAAAGTGATTAAAAAAATTTTACCCAAGTATATTTTGACTATAAAATCAATAAAATAATTATGGAACTTTTTGTTATGATGTCTTACGTGCCATTGCCTGTATAAAACTACCTTGTCAATCATCATTACTTTTCTGTAATGTCTCATGTGATAATTTTAAATACTACTCCTGTGCAGTTTAAAAATAGATTTCTTGCTTTCTCAGAGTCAAGCGCCTGGGCATAATAGGTGCTTATAAAATATTATTGAAAATCCATGTTAATAGACACAAAAATCTAAAAATAGGAATTTAAATACACTTGAAACAGTCATAATAATTAGGAAACAAGTAATCGCTTCTTAGTTGAAATGCAGCCGAAACCGGTGTAAACAATATCTGTTTGGTATGATAAAATAGATATCAGATGCCATGGAGGGTGATAGTTTATCATGTTAAACCTCATAACATTAATGTCAATTTTTGATAATTCCCCGTTTTCATTAACATTCTCGAGTTAACATTAAATGCTATCACCCTCCTTAGCATCAGATAATTATATTATAACACTGTTATAAACAAAAAAAAACTAACCATAACTTGACAAGTTGACATGGTGGTCCTCATTTTTGCATTATAAATAATGCTTCGGTCTGACGTATGAATTGGTTTTCCATAGATATCAAAGTCGTGCCATTTAAGCGGTCCGAAGGATCCCAGTTGTATATTTTCTTTCATGAAACATTTCTCATGCTGTGTGTAAATTTCCCGAATCGTCCCTAAATTCATGCTCGTAATTTGACCCAACATATCACGTAATTGTTCTTCATTCAAAAACACTGTCGCACCCGGTCGATTCATCGCAACATATTGCTCAAATCCCGATCCAATTGGTCTTGGCCGCCGTCTTGGAATCGGTCTTGGTCGAGATAAACTGTTGCTCGCAGATGACAGTTCCGATTCTGAAGAAAATGAGTCTTTCTTTTTCAAGGAAGTCGGTAGTTGAGTAATATTTATAGCTTGTGACTGATCATTCACACCATAAACATGTCCATGTTGGTTTTCTTCTTGTTTGTTATCACTCATGTTTGATTCAATTTTGCCATAACCATTTGTTATTTCTTCATAAATAGGTTGGTTAGCCAACAAGTCTCTCCTTTCTGGTGAAATATCAGCCTGTGCATTTTGAATACCATCAGGTTTGTCATGAGCCATTTCATTGGTTGATGTAGTCTTGTGATCCTTGTCAGCCATATTGGTTGCTATGCTACCTAGACTGGTCACTGTTTCTGCCACAGAGAGGCTGACTGGTTCCTGGTGTAACTGGTTTGCGCGGACTGGTTCTAAGTAGCCCTGTGAATGTACAAATCAGCATGTTACAAGGCACAAATTCATGAGTAAACATATATAGTATTTCATACATTATGCTTAGTCCATCTATATCTGTAATAAATGCATTCCATTAAACCTCACTCCTTTTGTTTCCTATCCATTAACAAAGCAATCTTCAGTGGGCAACCATTTTCTCTGTTACCCCTCTCTGTAACCCACAAGCACACAGTAACCCGATGATGTCATAGTATGACGTGATAATAGTTCACCTTTAAACGTTTGTCTATACCATTCAGGTGCTTTGTTTATATTTTGTTATCAGACAACAATGACTTTGTTAAAAAAAAATCACAAAAGAAAGTAATAATGTAAGTTTTGTCCAGTATAAAAAATTAATATTTCCCCTCTTGAGGGGACCAGTGCATCTTGTCAACCCTCGGCAAACACTGGCAACCTCAGGTGAAGCCACTGTCGAAAGTGTTGCCTCGGGTTAACATGACACACTGTTTCCCTCAAGGGAGGCAATATTTATATACATTGTAATATCACCATTTCTTATGAAATCACTAGAGGTGTATTAAATATAATTCATAGACATTTTCGGAGTTCCTGCAATAAGGTGACGAAAATAATTAAAGAATGTTTATATCCTCAAAACATGGTCACTGCTAAAGGCAAGGCAATGGTTACTATACAGGATGTTTATAATCTTATAACAAAGCCTTTAACAGGCATTTTCCCCTACTGCTTAAGTTTCATTCCTCTAACAAGGAGTCAGAAAAAGAGGAGCTGGAAAAACCCTGTCCTTATTGCAGAAAATGTTCAATAAATCAGAATGCCGCAGAGCGAACACCTGAAACGCTTGACAATTGTTGCTTTAAGTCCAACAAGGGTCATAACTCAAACATTTGTAAAAGCCAGAGTTATGGGCCTTTTTAAACATGTCTGATTAATACTGGTAATAAAAATGATTTACTGCCAATATTAAAGTATCTTTCAGATTTCATATATGGCCAGGGCGCCATGTACCCAGTAATTATCATTCCCGGCAAAATATGAAATAAAGTTCATCTCAAAGCCCCTAAGGGGGCGTAACTCCAATTCATTATACGGTTGAACTTGGTGAATAACAATTACACTGTAACAAAGTTTCATGGAAATTGGATCAAGTTACTTTGTCATATATATAACCTCATTTTTACCTCACTCCCCGTCATTGAAGGGGGCCTCAGACCAATCACATGTACATTCTCTACCACATGATCATACAGGTTTTTCTTATCCATAACTGGTGGTGTTGGGGCCTCATTTTTAATGAACTCGTAGAGATTTTCCACCGAATCCCGCGGCGATAACTCGCATTTCTCGCCAGCTGAGGTTGATCCAGAGGACGTTGAACCCCCTACAACAAAAACAATTGTTCTTAAAACATTTTTTATTAGATATCAAATCATTATTATGTGTATTGGATCAGACTAGAAAAAAGGTGGGATAAGTCACATTTCTCGCTAGCTGTGGATGTTGATCCCAAATTGTGGACTGCTTTTTCAAATTGTCCTAATTTTATAGCACAATTTTTTTAAACAAGTCCGTTTTTTAATACAAGCCTAGAGCACACTATTTTTGTAAGGGTATAATTTGTGCAAGATTTGTTCTGAGACTTTTAAAGGAAATTCTTTTCATATAATCAAGATAATCTTAATGTAATAAGTTACACTCAATAAGATGCTGAAAACTGTCACAATTTCAAATTTTCTTTTATAAATTGTGGCATTTAACCATAAAACTATGTATATATAATTATTGGACTAAACTTGACAAATCTCTGGGGCACACACATATTTTTGGAATGGTCAACAAATCAGGTGAAACAGGTCAGTCTTTCTACTGAGGTGGAACAAGGATACCTGGGTTCCAAGTATTTTAATACCCTATAAAGCAATGCACTACTTTGATATACCGTAAGTCTACAGAACTACATGTAGTTAACACTGGCAATGACACTGGCTATAATACAATTTTGACCTTTTTTTTCAAAGAAAGAAGGGCTAAGTATTGACTCATGTTGACACTGTATATATACCTGACAGGAATGGGTTGTCATCTCCTCCGATTGTTATTGTGTTACGACGGTTCACCACCTTGTTGGAAGACATATCTGTGATGAGCTGAAATGTATGGAAATATTGTAAAAGCCTCTCCTTTATATAAGCATCTTTTTTTATGATTTAGGACTAAAAAACATATTGTCTCAGAATCAGCTGATTTTGGTACCAATGCCTTTAAAGTGACTCTCTCATGTTTTTGGACAAACAATAAGTTTTACAGGTAATGCATCTGAAAACACTTAGTTTATCATTATTTTACTTTATGATATCGAAATTGATCAACAAAATACAGTTATAGCATAAAAATGTGTTTTAGTTTTAGTGCCGTTCAAGCCCACGCCGATACAGTCAAGAAATAAATAGAAAACTGCTGGCTAGTCCACACGGCCACCAGGACTTCAACAAAAAAGGTGTATATGTTGACCTATTTATGATACATTGATAACATCACGTGATAATGTCAATCAACCAATTACACAACATCACAGCCGTAATTAATATTCAATTACGTTAAAAACACAGTTACGCTAATGAAAATTGTGTTCTTCAAAGGGTTCCAGCTTTAGGTATTTTTGTTTTAGCACTCCTTCTGATTTGCCACACTTTATTTCGTATTAAAAAAATTGCATTTTACAAACCATGAGCGAGTCACTTAAATTCCGTCATATAAGAGAAATCACAATAGAGCAGATCTCAATTCTTTTGAAAACTGCTTTTGTAACGCTTTTAGCCATAACACATCAATTTTCGAACATAAATATGGAACAGTGCAATCTGATATTTTGTCAGCAGTCTTGTATCACTGGTTTCCCCGGCATTTAATGCAAAAAATTGTCCAAGACAAAAAAAAAAGTTGCAGTTGTGAGAGTGTAGCTTGAAGCTGATAAATGATTGAACAAGTTTATTGAATATCGGCCAAGTGCCGTATGACATAAATGATGCAAATATTACATGTCTAACATTTAGGTCAAAGACTATAAACAAAATCATCGTACATTAATCACTTACCACAGGCCCAGAGATATCTTTGACATCGATTCTCTTAAGGTGGTGGTCACCCAAGACAGCCGATTCCGTTATCGATTTTGTCCGCTTGATCGATGAAGTACCAGACTGCTTATTCTTATTTCGATTCAACTTGCCCAGGAAACTCTTACGACTATTTCCCGCTTGTTTTGGAAGTTCAATTTTTTCCAAATGAATTGGAACTTCTTCCGATTGAATAGATGCATTTGATTGTGCCTGTTGATCGTTATCCGCTGTTGCTGTTGTTGTTACTGACAATGGTTGTATTGGAGGTGGTGGTGGCGATTGAGTTGGATGCATTGCATGAGATCTTGGACTGATTTCAGCATTTGATGAAGTAATTTTTAAATCATCCTTGGATGAGCTTCGACTACGCTGTACTTCCTTAGGCGAAGAACTCCTTGGTAAATCCTTATCCTTGGTCAAAAGTTTGTTCGCTTCTGTAGGAAGCGATTTTGATTTTTCAGGAACCGAAGTCTTTTGCTTATCATTAGGAAGTGATTTTGATTTTTCAAGACTGTTGTGTTTAGAAACAATAGGTGGAGCTGGAGGGGCGCTCATTTTTCTTACCTCTGGCGCATTCCCTCCATGTTGTTCTTTACTTAACTTTTGTTCCAGCTCTTTAGCAAAAGAAAGACCTTTGGCTTGTGGTTCATGTTTAGATTCAACCTGACTAGCTGGTAGGCTCTGAATACTGATTTCTGAGGCATTTGAGGCCAGGGAAGCATTGGAGCCAGTTAAAATATTTGGCATTGAGGCCCTTCCAGGGGCTATTGGTGCAACAATTCTTTTGGGAGATTTTGCTCTTTTTCTTAGAACCTTAGGATCAGCAGGCCTGTCTGGCTTTTTATTCCCTTCATTCAATTTTCCAGAATCTTCCACAGAACTTGTGCTTGGTAGCTTCTCCTTATGACTTCCTGTGACAGTGGAGCTATTTATAGCACTAGCTGTGCTATTTATAGTAACAGGAGGGGTATTCCTGTCAGAATTGTCCAATGATTTTGCAGTCGTTGAAACGGGGCGAGGTTTCATTGCAACAGGTGGTTTGGGCGGAGGTACATTTGGGATATCCCTAGGTTTCCCTTCAGGGTGGTCCCTCGTTCTAGGACGGGATCTTGGGGCCCCACCCTCAGAATTCCCCCTTGCCCTTGGCTTAGGGGCCCCTGTAGCATCAGTTAACTCCCTTGGTGGATTTTGAGGCAAAGGTGGGGCCTCTTTTCCCTTTGGACTAGTAGGTTTGGATGGATCTTTTTCCTCAGTCCTTGGTATTGCAACCGGTACTGTTAAACTCTTTGAAGGAGTTGAATTTGTGCTTGAAACAGTGCTTGAAACATTGCTACTTTTCTGACTAGAATTTTTATCTGATTTTTCAGTTTTTACATTGTCTTTAGCTTTCACTCTGACCTCCGGGTTAGGTGACTGCTTTTGACTAGAACCTGCATCTATTTGAGCTTGGATTGGTTTTGGGCTCACTGGCCTTACTGGTACTACCTTGGCTTTCATTTGTGGTGAATCTCTCTTATTGTCTTTCACACTGTCTCCACTACCATTCTTTTCTGATTCATAACTAGCAGTGTCAACCTCTGTATAGGGATCAGACATTGTCAATATATTTGTAGTCAATGTATCAGTACTTGCGGTCAAATCACTGTCAGAATCCTTTCTCCCACCAAATATCCTACTGAAGAAACCACCAATTCCACCACCAGTCTTCTTATTCCCTTTGTCCTTCTCACTAGCTTTCCCCTTACTATCAAAGTCTGAACTATTACCAGAACTAGTGCTACCCATATCTGACTTAGAACCCCCTTGTGCCTTGGTAAAAGCTTTTTCTTGTGCTTCAAGTGGAGTGGTACCAATAGTCTTACCTAAAGGTACCATCTTAAATGTTGGTTCTTTACTCTGAGCAGCTCTAAGTTCAGCCTGCTTCTCAGGGGTGCTTGT